>NW_024412465.1:2522800-2649931 GCF_014898765.1 Herpailurus yagouaroundi | reverse complement strand
AAGTTGTGGTTTGCTCAGCGGTCTCAAAGTATTTCATTTAATCAAATGCTTAATACTGGTAAGCTTTCTGATTCTCTCATCCCACAAGACGGCTCATTTTGCTGGTTCTGGGCTCCACTATTAATCAGTTCTGGCACTCAGCATGTGTGCTTAGGGAAATAATTTCCCTACTTCTATTTTCTCCTAACGCAGTAGAAGAAGTGTTTCAATTTCTAGAAGTTATTTGGAATGATTTCTAGTAAAGTAGATTGTGGGGATGTATGGAAAACAGCATGAATGTATTTGCCAGGGCAAGATCATTTTAAATAAACACTCAACGTTTTTCCTATTGTTTACAATTCTCAAAACCATTTCACATGTATTATCTCATTATGAGATTCATTCAAGTCACTGGGAAAATTAACTGGAAATACAGTTATTTCTACAATTTGAATGACTGTTATTTCTGTTTATTCCTCTATACCAGTAAACAAAAAGGGTAGAAATGTAACAATTTATACTTTTCAATGCCTACCATTCATCAAATTTAAAAACAATGTTAAAACTGATTCTCTATAACCCTACATTTCAAAGCAAGATTTTCATATTCTATTTTGTTTCTGTCTTTCAAGATGTATATAAACTGTATTTCTATTATATGTACCTATATCATACCATAGATACAGATACTATAGAGATATGTAATTATATTATAAAAATGTTACTATGTTATATAATATCTTACATAATCACCTATTATATACTATATAATATACATTGTTATATATAATGCAGATTCTATAAATGTTATAATAATGTATATTATATAATGTACAATGTTATATTATGCTCTAAGTTATTATAGGTTATTAATATAAATAAATATATTTTGTATCATGTATAAATATCATTATACTATATATTCTAACTTCATTTAAAATTATTGGGCAAAATATTTGAAACAAATCTGAATAATAAAGGGACGGACTGAACTGTGACCTAACTGCATGACTTAACTGTTGGAGAAAAATTAGAAAATTTCTGAATAACCAATTTTCAACAACAAAATTCCAGCCATTTTTCTAGCACACTAGAGAGAGGAACTGCAAATCTTATTTATGATTCTGTTCTTTTCCAGCCCCTACAGAATATGTTTGATTATTCCTGACATAGAATCAGCTAGAGTATTCTGTTCCACGGATGTCATAATTAACCAAGATCTGTCATAGGCAAGTATGTTTGTGCCACTATTCTGGTATTGTACATTTCCCCAGGATTATATATTTCCCCCAATGTGCTATTTTTCTTTGGGTTGAATTCCTAAAACTATGCTTGCAGAGACAAATGTAAGGCATTTTAAAAGGCATCTTATATTTCCAAATGGAAACATAAAGGTTATACAACTTTATTCGAAGTGTCCCAGAGTATTCTTTGCCAGATGTCCGTGCCCATATTTTCTATTATTTTCACCAATATCAAGGAAAACTCCAGGCAGTATTTAAATATAAGCCATTTTTGTTTAAATGAATTTAAACTTTTCTTTCATGTTTATGGGCTCTGAAAGCTTTTGTAAATAGTTTCAATCTTTGTCATGATTTTACTTTTTTCCTATCAATTTTAAGAGCTTTTGTATTATACTTGATATAGAGGCCATAGGTGTTAAAACTATTTTCTACAGATTTTTCATGTACATTTCCTTTTTAGAAGAAAAATGTTTATTTGTATAGTAAAATCTGTAAGTATTTTTATCATTTAAAAATATTTTTGAGAGGTGCCCGGGGGCGCTCAGTCAGTTGAGCATCAAACTTTTGATTTCAGCTCAGGTCATGACCCCAGGGTCATGGGATCGAATCCCGTGTTTGGCTCTGCACTGAGCATAGATCCTGCTTGAGATTCTCCCCCCTCTCTCTTCCCCTCTCGCTGCTGCTCCCCCCACTCCATTGCACTGTCTGTAAAATTTAAAAAATAAATAAAAATATTTTTGAGTTCCATCTATAGGAAAGAGACAATAATGTTTGGGTATTAATGGTGAGTAAAATATACCTGGTCTCTCCTGGGGGCCTTAATGTATCTGAGGAAAGAAAGATATTAATTTTAAAAGGCCACAGAAGTAAATACACAGCTATCAATTTTGGCTAGCATTATGAAGGTGTATTGGAGGTTATAAGCTCAGTGGTTCCCAGGGAGATCCAATCTATTAAGGGGGTGTAGGTACGCAAGGGATGATATTTGAGCTACTCTATGAAGGATGACTGGTGTCTATCAGTGGGAGGAAGGAGAGGTCAGTGGCAGAACTGGACAGGTCCAGACAGGTTCCTTCCTGATTTCTGTATTTAGAATTAAGCTTACAAAGTCCTTCTACGACCCAAAGTTCTACCAATATTTGTCTACGTTGTATATAACTTTTCCTGTTGAAATACATATTTCATTGATCTGAAATTTATGTGATGATGTTATTCATTTAGTTTGAGGTAGGATCTAGTTATCTAGTGGCCACTGTGCTAACGTTGATATTTTACCAAATGTCTAACTTGCCTTGTGGATATGAAAACACAGCATCAGAATATATCCTGATAAATATTTTGGTCTCTTGCACCCATCAGTAATTTCAAAGAGATTAGAATTGACTTATAAACAAAGGTCAGTAATTTTGATTGTAAAAAAATGCACAGGTATGGGGCATCTGGCCCCCTCAGTCATCTTGGGGTCATGAGTTTGAGCCCCAGATTGGGTTTAGAAATAAATAAACAAACAAACTTGAAAAACGCAGAGGTATACTATAGAAGGACATCTACACTTTAACAGATGCTATGGGTATTCATGTTAAACTTAGGTTTAGAATAGAAATAAAATATTTGTACTATTATATTCTTTCTAGAACCTTATGGATTCTATTAAAGTGACCTGTTAGCAGACGTCTTTTTGGCAGAGCTCCAACTTTATCTACCTTTCTAATTCGCATGGAATAGCATTCTTTTTTGTACAATACCCATTAATGTATCCATCTCAAGAAACAAACACCCACGTCCTTGAGGTAGGCAAAGCTTTTATAAACAGTGCACAAAAAGCACGAACCTGGAAGATTATAAAATTTGCTGCCTTATAACAAACCACCTCTGTTCAACAGTGGTCACTGTTCAGTGAGTGAAAGGAAAAACCACATGTGGGAGGTGATATTTGCAACATGCACACAAAAGCTTGATAGAGGTGAAAATATAATGGACTGTTTCAACTCCATCAGGGAAAAAATATATATATAGAAAGACAGATAACCATCTAAAAAATAGAAGCCAGGGACTTTAATAGGCACTTTAGGAAAAAATGTCTAAATGGCTAGGAAACATGACAAGTTTTCCAAACACATTCGCAACCAAGTAAAGGCAAGTTAACATCACAAAGTGATCTCACTCACAGTCATCTGGATATATAAATTTAGAGAGACTAACAATACAGGATGGTAAGGACACGAAATGGTGTTTTCCAACAGAACGATTTGTGCTCATGAAAAGGTTCTACTCCATGCTGTCCAATATGGTAGCCACTAGCTGCCATAACGCCACTGAATCCTTGAAATTTGACCCAAGGAAGGAAATGTTTGCCTTTATTTAACAGTCATTAAATTTAACGGACCACAGGTGACTGGTGGCTACCATATTAAACAGCCCAGATATAGAACATTAGGAGAATGCCCATGCTGTAGGTAGGAGTATAAATTCACGCCAGCTCTTTGAAAAGCATACATCACTGTGTATTATAGTTAAACATACTCAGGCCCTCAAACCCACCAATTTCACTTTGAGGTATCTAGGCAAAACTGTGCTCACCAGCATGGTTTATAAGAGCCCAAACTGGAAAACATCAAATGCCCAGCAGTGATCAACAGATGATAGTATTTTTATACAATAGAACATCACACAGCAATAAAAGTGAATGGACCACCACTCCATATAACAGCGCTATTGAATCTCCCAAATGTAACGGTAAACACAAGATGCCACAGGCAAAAGAGTCAATATTCTAGAATTCTATTTTTATACATTTTTTTGATATTTTATTTTTGAGTAATCTCTACACCCAAGATGGGGCTCTAACGCACAACCCTGAGATCAAGAGTCAGGTGCTCTACCGACTAAGCCAGCCAAGTGCCCCTACTTTATAAACATTGAAAGGACCCTAAAGTCATCTGTGGGGTAGAAAGTCATGGTTGGGAGAATCTGCTGGTGATGGTCAACTTTTTGCTCAAGGTGATGCATATACAAGTGTATCCACTTGTGAGAATTCCAGCTGCATGTGGAAGATGTGGATGTTTCAGTTTGTCCGTTTCCACGTAAATTCTGAACGCAAAGCAGAGGATTGTACGTTAGCAATATGCTAGCGACACGGGTGATTTCTACCCATGTTGGAGGATGCCAACAGCAACATGTAAAATGCGTACAGAGTTTTAGGGACCCCTTTCTTCATTTTGTATCTGTTTTCCATTTTGTGTATATGTAACGGTGGCATAATCCATTTTTTAAAAAGCTGTATTGATGAGTATAAAGTAAGTGATAAGAAAACATGCCAGTGGTTGAATTGGCAAGGTTTCCTCTCAGAGAACCATGGAATAGTGGGGTGTCACACAATCAAGCTTCTTAGATTCCAGGAAAAGAAACAGGCCCTTCCTTACCGAGGCTTCCTAGAACAAGACACCTCCACAGACAGGGGACCACAATTACAGGACAGGTCATAAATCCATTGTACATGGAGGCCAGATGGGAATTGAAGAAATTGGAAGAATGGACTGAGGAGGTATTGAGAAAGCAGGGGTTTCTGGAGGGAATTTAACGTGTACATAAAACAGGAACAAAAATGGAACTCTCGCCCATTCCGTTAAAACTTCCAAAGAAGCTTTCCTTCCAAGTTCTGTTAATTTAATTCACTATTGAATCATGGTACTTTAAATCACTATTTTGCCAGGAGGGTCTTTGTCGCTGGGTGGGGGAAATCAAAGATATTTACGAGGGGAGGGGCACCTGGGTGGCTCAGTCAGTTGGGCATCAGACTGTTGATTTAGATTCAGGTCATGATCTCATACTGTGTGGGTCCCAGCCCCACATTGGACTCTGTGCTTATGCTGCAAGCCTGCTTGGGATTTTCTCTCTCTCTCTTGCTCACTCACTCTCAAATAAACAAAACGTATAAGAAAGGAAAGAAAGGAAGGGAGGAAGGGAGGAAGGGAGAGAGAGAGAGAGAGAAAGAGAGAGAGAAAGAGAGAGAGAAAGAGAGAGAGAGAGAGAGCGAGAGAGCGAGAGAGAAAGAAAGAAAGAAAGAAAGAAAGAAAGAAAGAAAGAAAGAAAGAAAGAAATTTACTAGGGGTGGGGGAAGTTTTTGAAAACCAGATTTATGTGTGCCCTGGTGATTAATTCAGAGTGGCCCTGTAAGTTGTGATGGATTTAAAAATATCACTAAAATCTACTGGAAGACATCACTCCCCTGTAATAACCTAAGATATTTTGTTCAGTTGGTGTGTGGAACAAGCTTCTTCTTCCTAGCCCTATGATGCAAATGGATTCCAAAGTCCAAGTTTACATTTCAAACACTGGTAGGTTTGGATTGGAGAAACCAGGAATGCCCTGAGACTCTTCACTTGAATTCATAAGGCCTTCTTTTATTTATCCTGAAATCAAACGGACCGTTTTTGACAAGGTCTGCATCACCAAGGATCCTGTGTGTGAAGACTTTTCAAATCTTGAGTCTGTGTCTTTTATGAGATAATTACAACGTCCGATGCATTTTCAGGATGGGAAGTCATCGGGTGTTATTTCTGCTTTGTTATTTCCATTCTTCCTCTGAGGAGGACGTTGCTGTGTGAAAAGCACCGTTGTTTTTGAATTCCATCTTGCTCGTGGAGGAAAACAGAATTCAAAGAATGCAGAAGCTTTATCATGCTTTTTTCTTCCTGACCCTTTCTAACTTCTGCTCAATTTGATGTAAACAAAGGTAGGCATTCATAATCTTGCACCATCAGAAACTTTAGTCTATCAACAACAAAAGCAAAACCAAACAAACCGTTGCAGACATTTGCCTTGGAACACAGGGCAGTTGCCTCTCAGGATGAATTTATACTTCCAATTACGTGTGTGACTTTGTTCCTATGGTTATCATCAGCGCCCTCCACCGCCCTGCTGCCCAATGGCCATGGAAAGGTTGATGCTCTCCTCAGCTCGTTGAGGAGTATCTGATTCAACAGTGAGGCAATCCCCTTAATCTCACTAGTGTCCGGCCCAGGACAGGCAGGTGATCTGCCCTTTCTATTAAGATGGAGGTCTTCCGCAAGGCTCTTGGGAAGAGTCCTCCTGACAGGTAGGGACGCACAAGAAGACATGGGCTCTTGGCCTCCACTCTCTATGGCTCTCGCGCTCTATCCTGATACCACACCTGGAACTGCACGGAAATCTTGCCATAGAGCTGAAGACCGAGTAATGACAAAGATCGTATCAGAGGAAGGAAGAGGGACACCCGAGTTCTCAGTGGCCTCATAGAGTCACCAATGCTGGCACTTGAGGCTCACTTAACCTCAGGCTTCCCACAGACTAAGATCCGGAACTGGTTGACAAGTCCATCAGCCCCAGGCTCTGACAGACTAACGGTGACTCAAACAGAGCATTCTGTCCTGGCTGACCGAGACAGAATACCTATCCCTCACCGTAGTGGAACTGGTTTGCAGGGAACATTTCCTTCATAACAACATTTGATCTACTTCTCTCTTTATCAGGTTATTAAATGAGAAGAAGGACATTGAAACAAGTAAAACGCAAATACGGTAGGTCACGTTCACAGATGCCTCCAAAACCCACCTATGCCCATGGGATGAGGCTCTCTGGCTTTGAGGAGATGCCAAGAGACATTCCACCACCATGTGAGAAGGGAACCAGACTGGCCGAAACAGAAGATTTGGACAGTTGGCAAAAAAGGCAGAACTAGTTTTAAAGGATCAAGTTTAAGCATTTATTTTTGAGACGGCGCAAGCGGGAACAGAGGAGGGACAGAGTGAGGGGGACAGTAGATCTCAAACAGGCTCTGTGCTGACAGCAGAGAACCTGATGTGGGGCTCAAACTCATGAACTGCAAGATCATGACCTGAGCGGAGGTAGGACGTTTAACCGACTGAGCCACCCAGGAACCCAGAAAAAAATTTTTTTAAGATGTATTGGACACAATACCTAGTTCTTGAATACCTACATTAATAACTTAACTGTTAGCTACAAGTAGTAGTGTGACCAGGTAAGAACCTTCATTTGCCCACATGAAAAGTGTGTCACTAAAAAGAAAGAAAACAAATGAGTAGGTCAAACAGTTTCTAAAGAAGAATTCATTCAATTCATTCCCATATTTGGGGGTAATTAGCATATTCAAGGTACTGAGGCCCTAGGAAATCCTATGCATGACTTAGGTCACAGATTCTGCCACCAGTGAAAACAGCTGGGGTTACTACCAGGAGAAAAGAGGTCACACAAATATCAATCTCTTTGAGTATACGGAGTTTGATCGCGTGAGATTAGGAGAGGCAAGAGGCCAATCAGTCGAGTTTGTGCAGCATAGACCTAGCTCATTTTGACTTCCTAAGCACTGTATTCATATCCTATCTGCCTGCTATGGACGGAATGTGTGTGGCCCCTGACTCATCACATGCTGAAGCGCCGACCACCACTGTGAACATGTTAAAATCAAGGACAATTAATGGGGTTGAAAGGCACAGCATAGGGAATACGGTCAACGGTATTGTAAGAGCTACCCTTGCGGTGAGCATTGTGTGACGCATAGACTTCTCAAATCACGACGTTGTACATCTCAGACTAACGTGATACTGCATCAACTGTATGCCGATTAAAAAAAAAAAAAAATCAAGGACAATTACCAAATAACCAAATGGACAAAAATACTAGGCAAGGCTTTCAGAAGATGGAGAGATTGGAGAGATCATTTCCAGCTGGGGTAACTGGGGACTGTGATAGGAGACAAGTGTGAGTCAGGTTACTTACCAACAGACGGAAGGTAAAGAAAAGGGGGCTAGAGAATCTGGACCTTTTGCATTGTGCCTACTCCTTGCAGAAGTACGTTCACCTCATGTAGACCTCAGTGCGTCTGATGTTCAAATAATCTTGCGTCGAGTTCCATACAACATACCTCTTTGAATAATGAAAGGGCTTATTTCTTGACTTTTGAGAGAGACAGAGCTCAAGCAGGGGAGGGGCACAGAAAGAGGAAGACACCGTTTTCGAAGAGAGCGATATACACGGAATAGCAGCCTTTAGAGCTGTCTGCGAGCCTCATCAGGAAATCGTGCCCACACACTCCACAAATTTCTACATCACACCGAGTTGTCACTCCCATCGTGAATTCTATCAAGAGGGTGTTCTTTGTTGGTTAGGTCTGAGCTCTGTTTGGTCTTGAATACATCTTTGATATGGTGAGGATCACTGATCCGTCCCTCCGAGCCAATATATTGGAGAGCAAAACTGAGGTAGGCTTATTATACCAGGCATGAAACGAGGACTCCTAGAATAGATGCGATTATTGGAAATTCTGCAGAAGAAAGGAAGAAGAGATAGAAATATTGGAAATAGGAAGGCAAAAGTGAATTTATTTCAAGAGGCTAGGATGGCCTCCCTTGCGAAAACAGAAGGATCGAGTCTCAGACGGTCAAATGCATTGATTAGTTGACAAATTATTTTAGTATCTTTCTTCTATGTCAGGTATAAGTACTAAGAAATAACTTTCAAAGCTATGGAAGTCCTAGAATACAAAGCAGACGATACCTAGAGGTATGCTTGGTGGAAAAGCATTTGCATCAACCCCCAAAATGTGTTTACTAGATCCCTGACCACGCATCACGCCAGCTGCACCTTCCAGCTCCGCAGGACAGGTGAAGACATCTTTTTTTGTCACAGCCACAGAAAACCGCTGAGGGTTTTAAGTAGGACACAGACATTATCTCATTTGTGTTTCAGAGGATTCTCTCTGACTATAAAGACGAGAATGGCTTACAGGGGAAAAGGCCGACAGCCAGAGAGGTCAGCCAGGAGGAGGTGTTTGCTCTAAAGGAGAAAAAAGATGTTTGACTGTTGAAGGGAAAACAGTTTCTCTGCTCAACACTCCTGACACCAAATGTGTGTTTTTCCCATCAAGCAATTCTCTGCAGACCCCAACGAGGTGTCCTGCCATTTAATACCGTTTAATTCTGTCAGTACTGCGAGTTCGGGCGGACCCCACAGGAGAAGGGTTCGTCCCACAAGGCGGCCCAGTCTGGACGCCAATCACAAGTAGCGGGTCCCCAGGGTACCCACCGTTCTGCCCGACTTGGCTACGCATCAGGGGTTCCCATGACCTAGTCCTTAGTTTTGTTGCTATACTAGGAGCACTCAGAAAACTCAAGGAAACGCTGTACTTACTATTATCCGTTTATCGTGAAGGATACAGATGGCTGACTTCCGGGAGGGGCTCGATCACAACGGCTTCTGTCTCTAGAAGTTTGGGGTGCAGCACCCTCCAGAGATGCGGGTGCCTTCAGCAACCCGGAAGCCCCTCAACCCCTTCCTGTATGGGTTTTTACAGAGGTTTCATTAGGCACAATTGATTAAATCCTCATTCAATTTGCAACCCTGTCTTCTTCCTGGAGGTATGGCCTGGGGCTGAAAGTCCAACCCCCAGATCTTGGGGTTGGTTTCCCTGGCAACCAGCCTCCAAGCCCCAAGGGGCACCCTATTAGCATACACTCAGGTGTGGCCAATGGGGGAGGGGCTTTTTATGAATAACAAAAGATGTTCTACTCCCCTATTCTCCCATCTGGAAATTCCAAAGGTGTTAGGAGCTCAGCGCCAGGAACCCGGGAGATCATCCTGGACGAGGATGGACACGACACCCAATAAGTGTCCTTATAAACGACAGAAGAAGAGAAACAGACACAGGAGAAGCCACAGGAAGAGAGAGGCAGAGATGGGAGGGATGAGGCCACAGGCCAAGGGATCCCTGGAGCCCCCAGAAGTTGGGAGAGGCAGGAAGGACCCCCGCCCCCAAACGTTGGGGGGAGCGGAGCCGCCCTGCCCAACCTGGATCTCAAACTTGGGGGCTCCAGAACTGAGAGACAGTAAGTTGTCCCCAGTTTGCAATCCTTTGCTACAGCGGCCCTAGGAAATGAATACCATCTTGTAGTACGCTCAACGCTTTTTCCTCCATGTGTCACCGGTTTGGGGAATACATACACTCTGTTAGTTCTAGTTATTTAGTGAAAGAGTTGCTAAACAAAGCAAGAGTGGAAATGGAGCCACCACCGGGCCTGTGGGCGAGATTTTTGCCCGGAAGTCTGAGCCCTTCTCCTCACACCTGAAATTTCACCACGGAAGAGAGGCGGGCTGCCTCCTGGCCACCCTGCGTGACCCTGTGGCTCCTAAACACAGGTGAAAGGTGACCTAGTGGCAAGCCACAGCTAGTAAGAGCCTTCTGTGAGTGATTAAGCTTTACAGGTGGCTCCAATATGGATGTGTTGCTAGATCTTACCAGTTCATTTTCCAACAAGGTAAGAGGGATTTTAAAATCAATTCTAATAAAGGGAGAAATAAAGTCTAATAAGTAATGGGTGTGATGGGAACATCATCAGGCACAATGCCTGCATGGATTTTATTGTTTTCTGAAAATCACAGCTATCAGAGCCAGAGTGAAAATACTATAAAATGCCAAGATGTGGATAATTAAGCAGTGAATTTTTTGAAAAGGAGAATGTCTTAATGGAATGAATCATTATGAATCTGGAGCCCAAAATATAGAATTATTTGGTCTGTTGAATATAATTATTTGGCTAAAATGTGAGAATTACCTTGCAGAAGAATGGTTCTCTGTGTGTGTGGTATGCGGACCATCAGCATGGGCCCCACCTGGGAATCTGTTAGAAATGCAGATTTGGGGGCCCCACCCCAGATCTACTGAACCACAAACTTGAGAGGGGCGCCCAGCCATCCAGGTTTAACAAGCCTTCCTGTCGAGGCCCATGCAAACTTGTGTTATGGCATGCTAAACTGAAAACACGAAGCAACTTTACAGAAAATGTGACCCTTGTAGAAAAGGAACATAATTTTGCTTCTTCGATGCATCAAACCTATAACCTTCAAGTGGTTGATTAAAGAGACTGGCAATTCGGAAATGTGCGTTTTCCTAAGAAACATAAAGATGAAACACTGGCTTCCAAACATGCATGAGGGTCCTGTTCCCAGACAGTGACACCAATTTGCTTCCAGAGCTCCATCCTGGGGGCCACAGAGCCTAGACCAAATATCTAGGTAACCGGAGAGGGCAGAAACTTCCAGAGAATCCCTGAAAAGTTTCCTGTGTGTTCCCTCTGGGTCCGTGGTAAAGAGTGATGGCAGGACATTCCCTGTCGCCATGGCGCAATCTTATGTGGATTTCAGAAATGCTTTCCACACCCAGCTGTGTGTGTTACCTAAAACCTCTTGGGTTTCTTACGGATGACGCATGTAGCTATAGTCAAAAACATGGACGTGAAATTAAATTCTCTCTTTGATAACGACTGGTTGCAGTCAGAGAATGAAATCTGTTTTCTTATCCGCTTGTGCCAAATAAAGCCACATTCATCCGTGCTGGCTTTCCCTTTGGCTCACGTGGAAATCGTACAGAATATTTGCCTGGGCGTGTTTGGGGAGTGCTTTGAAACTCGATGATCATAGAGCAGCAGGCAAATGGAAGTTCGATGTACTTTTCAGAGTCTGAGAGCCAATTAAAGAGGTACCTGAAATGGTTAGGGCGATTCCAAGGTAACTGGAACTCAAAAGTGAATTCTTTTCTTTGACTTTACTATGGCATAAGATAAAATGAGGCGGACCTTGGAAATTTTGAATATTGGCATTTAGCTTGAAAAATAATGAAATTATATTTTTCAGCGACCTATAAATAACACAAATGTACCATCCTCTCTCTTGCACGTGGGTGTGTGCACGGGCATGCACGGTTTAGCAGTGTGGTGTTTATAATGTAATGTGTGTGATTTTGACCATTCTTGACATTTATACTCTGAAAAAGGATACAAATTGGAAATAAATTACATTTACTCATCTATGTACACTCTTCAAATATGCAATCAAAATGAGAATATTTCCAGTGAGAGTAAGAAAAACAAAATTCTCTGCAATGTCAGAGGTGGAGAAGCCTTTTAAAATGTGTGTCAAAACACAGTAGAAGTAAGGATAGATTCTATTCCAGAGTGACTGCAACCCCACCCCAGGACATGATTTCTAGGCAGAGGGAGACGAGACACATTGGAGAAAGAGACGAATGCATGTACAAAAAGTAAAGCAATCCCCAGGAGGGCAGAGAGAGAGGGAGAAAGAGAATCCCAAGCAGGCTCCACACTGTCAGTGCAGAGCCCGACATGGGACTACCTCCCCCACACTGTGAGATCGTGACCTGAGCCAAAATCGAGACTCAGATGCTTAACCAACTGAGTCATCCAGGTGCCTTCTCTATCTGTGTTTTGTTTTGCTTTGCTTTGTTTTGTTAAGCAAAAAGAGAATGTTTTATCTACTCCAGTGATTCAGTGACCACAATAAATGTGATGATCTACGAAAAACCCACAGCAAACATCACACTCAACAATGAAAAAGAAAGTGTTTCCTGTAAGATCCAGTGTAAGGCGAAAATGCGCACCGTAGCCACGTCTATTCGACACAGCTAGACTAGACTAGAAGTCTATTCGACTAGAAGTCCTAGCCAGAGCAAGTATACGAGAAAAGGGAATAAAAGACACCGAAATTGGAAAGGAGGAAGTAAAATCATCTGTTTGCAGATGACATGGTCATATAGGGGGAAAACCCTAAAGACTCCCCACCACAAAAAACTCTTAGAACTGATAAAGCCAGTAAAGTTGCAGGACGCACAGTCAGCGCACAAAAATCAGTGGCATTTCTACATACAAGTGATAAACTATCCAAAAAGGAAATTAAGAAGACCGTCTCATTAGAAAAAGCAACAAAAACACGGACATCCTTAGGAAGAAATTAACCAAAGAGGTGAAAGTTTGTGCGTTGGAAATTATAAAATATTGGTGGAGGAAATGACAGATGACAGATAAACGGAAAGATAGTCCTGTTCATGAACCACAATAATTAATATGGTTGCATTCCACACAGTCCACAGTGATCTACAGACTCAAACCAATCGCAATCGAAGTGCCAATGGCATTCTTTACAGAAATAGGAAAAGCAACCCTAAAATTTATACGTAACCACAAAGACCCTGGGTGGCCAAAGAAGTTTTCCCCTGGAGAGAACGTCAGGGGAGGACACACCCCAGTTAGGAGGCCAGGGATGAAAAGCTCTGTGTCACTCCCGATACACTCTACAAACTGGTTCGACTTGCCGTCTCCCAACAAGCCTGCTCCTTCATGGACTACGGTTCATAATCCGTTACCGATGGCCTGAAATGATCCTGTGAAAGCCAGGACTTCCAGTGGGATGTGTCCAAGTGAAGGTAACACATAAAGGCAACCTATTCGTCATCAATGGAAATGATTTCCCTAAAGAAGAACAAAATAAAGTCAAGACTCCACTGAAAATAGAATTGTTTCTAATCCAAGAATAAAAGTAATTACTCATAGGAATATTGAATTACAACAAATTTTGGCTTCCTAGGATAGGATGGCTCAGAGATAGAAATATTTCTAATGCTTTCAGTTTTTATCCCCCCTGATGTTTTCAAATGAATTGAACTGAATATTTTGTAAAGTTTCAATAAAATATCCTCACATGCCTGTCATTTCTTCAGATAAATTTGCAATATTTAAAAAGGCTGGCACACAAACCTCCACTAATTCAAAACACACTCGATGAGTATAAGGGAAGGGATGGTAACATTTGGAGACAAATTTTTCTCATGCCATAAATGGGAAATAATTGGGATTTTGGAATTTTGTTAGGCAGATTTACATTAATCCTATTTTTATATTAAAATACATGTCAATTACTTGGAAGGGAATTATCACTACTGTATCGTGAGTTGATATTTTGATTCTATGATTCTCTCAGTAGTATATCCTGAATTGTAATCAATAATGAATACTTCTTTTTTAAAAAATCTTTATTTGTTTATTTTGAGTGAGGGGCAGAGAGTGAGGAAGAGATTCCCAAGCAGTCTCCACACTGTCAGTGCAGAGCCTGATGCTGGTTTGTTCCCACAAAGTGGGAACAATGACCTGAGTGAGTGAGATAATGACCTGAGCTGAAATCAAGAGTCACTTAACCAACTAAGCCACCCAGGTGCTCCAAGAATGACTACTTCTTGATATTTAATGTATAGCACATTTATTTATAAGTTTTTTCAAAAGGAAAAAAATATACACATGTCGAATTAGAACATGGCATTTATCTTCCAGGAATTTATAATATACCCTTTCGATTTCAATTATTTTACTTTTCAGATGTGTGTGTGTGTGTGTGTGTACTTAAGCACTTTTAAAGGTGTTATTAAGTAGAAGGTAAGCGGAGAAGATTGTGTAGGTGTATAAATCATATGGAAACTTCCAAAGAAGAAATCATAGGTTCTGAGATCTCCACACCCTGTGTACGTGAATATCTATGTAACATGTACATATATGACTATGACATCATGTATTCCTTGACATACTATATATGTATTCTATTGCCTGTTTCTCTGTAGAACCCAGATTACTCCAACGATCTTTGCTCTTTCTCCTTGAAATAATTTGAAAAATTTGAGTATATTCTTTTTTTTTTTAACATTTATTTACTTTTGAGAGACAGAGAGACAGAGAGAGAGACAGAGCACAAGCAGGGGAGGGGCAGAGAGAGAGGGAGACAGGGAATTGGAAGCAGACTCCAGGCTCTGAGCTGTCAGCACAGAGCTCGACGCTGGGCTCAAACTCAGGGACTGTGAGCTCATGACCTGAGCTGAAGTCAGATGCCTAACTAGACTGAGCCACCTAAGCGCCCCAGAAATGTTTAAGTATAATGAGGTAGTTTCTTAGTAGAAGTGGAAGACAAAACTCAACCATTTCGTTACCTTTTCCTATTGCTGACTTACTACTAACGATGCAATTACCTAAGCAGCTACAAGGAAGTAATTCATCATAAACCAGCAGGTCAAGAGCAGTAAGCATGTGTGTGATTTCGGAGAAAAAGATTTTGTGGTTGTCTGTTAGTAACAGCGTCAATTCAAGTGAGACGGAATTTGGCTTGTGAGACTGACAACAATGCCAGCTCAGTTCATGTTCCAGTGCTGTTGTGTGTCTGGCAGTTGGATGCAGACATGGAGAAGACTGGACCCCAGCCCTCCAGCACGCGTGGGGTCATCCAGAAGGAGACACGCACGCAGTGGCCAAGTTGTAAGGAAAAGAGCAAACGAATGACTGCACTTCATAGTTGTTCACCCCAAACCATGCCTTTCCTTGATGGGTGTCCGTGTTCTGAATCTGCACCCCACATAAGGCTCCTTTGGTTGCAAATGGTTCCACTAGAACTGTCCCAGCGTCATCTTTTTCCTTTCTTTCTCCTTAGAGAGGAAAGATGAGTTTTATTTGGCTTCAACAATGTCCAAAAAGAAACTGGAGATATTCTAGTATTTCCACAATAAATGATGTTCCTCTTTCTCTTAATGACTCCCTTCTTAAGAAACAAGAAAGCTAAAAAAAAAAAAAAAAAAAGATCCTATAGGGTAGTCTGGCAATTCTCTACCTCGGGGTGAGTTCGTCTGCCCAGAGGGCACTTGACAATGTCTGGAGACCTTTTAGGTTCTCACAACACAGGGAGGATGTTACCATTGGCACCTGGTGGGTCGAGACCAGGGATGCTGCTCAGTGACCCACAATGCACAGGGCAGCTCCCACAAACAAGAATGATCCAACCTCAATGTCAATAGTGTTGAGGTTGATACACTGTGCTGGACCCCACTCTCCATCATATTGACTCCTAGTGGAGGGAGCATCACAACAGAATCCACATAGCCATGGACCAGCATAACATCGTCACTTGTCATAAATCTAACATGAAGTTGGGGTTCTTGCAATTCCCAGAATGCCTAATACATTTCTGTATGCATGATTTCATTTCATTTCATTTATTTCAATATATTTCATTTATTTTTGTTTTGTTTTAATGAACCGTTAAAAAGCCTCCATCATGTGCCAGGAGCTGAGGGCACGAAGGGAAATACCACGCTCGCGAGATGCTCGAAGTCTGGTAGAGGAAGTAAACACGTAGCCACACGCACTGCCTTGATCACAGGCAGTCCAGGCTCTGTGAAGCCAGTGCCAAGTCACTAATCCTCCAGAGGAAGCTTGCACGGCTTCAGAAAGTTGGTGCATTGGTTGTAGCCGTGAGGAAGAGGTGCATGCCGGTCCACTGGATGGAAAAGGAGAAAGGAGGCGAGCGGGATAGCAGATGGAAACCCTCTGGGTCAAGGAAGAGCCAGTGTCTTTTGAGACAAGAAAAAACCGAGTGTGGTTGAAATGAACTGGAGGTCATTCCCAGCAGGATGGGGAGATTAAACACAGGGTCTCTTGTCACGGTTTTAAATGTGATTGGCACTTTGGGAAGTTCACACCGTGACTGAAGACACCCCTTTCAAAAAGGGTGTCAGTGACAGAATGACAAGTGTCAAAGCAAACATGGTTTTTTTTTTGTCTCTTATTATTTTGCAATAATAGAGTTGGCCTCTCTGCATTTTTGGATACCTTGCAAATATCTCCTTAATTTACATTTGATTTTCCTTATTTTTGTGACTTCAAAAGAGTAAGATGCCAACAGCCTTCCGGTGGTGTCTCACAAGCAGAGTGATGGCTTTTGGAAATGTGTGTTGCCTTTTGGACCCCTGATGGTTTGGGGGGCAGGGTGCATGGTGGAGAGGGGCTCAAACAGGAAGCGGATGTCAGCACAGAGCAAGCTGGAGGAGCTGGTTGGCTCACATCTGCATATGGAGGCTCTCCGCTAAGACTCTGGCTCAGCTGTGTGTGTGGTGGGTTAGTGATCTCTAGGTTTCCTGAAACAATGCTTGGCTCCTTTGTTGAGTTTCTTGGGTTTGGCACCCCCCACCATCCCTACTGCTTTGACTCAGCAGCCTGTCTTCAGCTCTGTCCCTCTCTGCATTCCACGGCATGCTGCTACCCGAGTAGTTTCCAAAAAAACCATCTCTAGGTGACTCTGAGAAGTGCCTGAAAAATGAGTGACTGAGAAGGAGGAAACCAAGCCAAACAGAAAAAAGAAACGTCTGAACTTCCAGGCGGGCAGGGCACTCCCGCCACAATCTGGCGCCTGCAGCCCCACTCCATCTGGCCACCATGCCTACACCTGCCACTAGCGCTGCCCGGCCAGCCAGTCTGCCCCCTGCCCCCTTGTCAAAGGTTCCCCCGCATCTGTCTCCCCAGCCTCCGTGCCCAGTCACACCTGGGAGAGCTGATGGTCCACTGTCCGTCATCTATACTAGGGAAATACGTGACCGGATTAAGGCTCGTGACAAGTGACCTGAATCTAATGGAGCTGTCACATAGCCTAATCCAATGCTATCCCTACTCAACTGCATTCTCAGCCTTTCCATTTGTCATTTGCTTAGCAGAACTGACAGATGCCACTGAGCCCTAACAGCTAATAGGAACGACTGTCACCAGAAAGGCCACACGCGCATTTATTGCAATTGATGTTCGTGCCACTGAAATGCGGGACACTTTAATTCTTTAATTTTTCATTCGCCCGTCCTGTGACGGAGCTACACGGATATTTAATGCTCTATCGTAAAGCTCTGTTTTCAGAGAGCAGACAGGAAGCGGATGCTTGAAGATGACTGGGTTGTAAAGGTGAGTGTAGGAGAGGCACCTGATTGACAACGTGATGCTCTAGTAATTGTAATGGTGTTTTGTGTTTCTCCAGTATCATTCTTCACAGAACTCACAGTAGTCCAAAGTGATCTTTTCATGGCTTGCTAAATTCCTGCAAATGAGTCCAAAATTGTATCCTGAGATTTACCTAATCGTTATTACCAACAATGTGGTTTTAAAATCATGAGATATACGTGTTATATATTACATGCTCAAATATTCATGGTGTGGATATGAGTTGCATAGTGTTACATACAGATAGATATATATAGGGAGACAGATAGATAATAGATGGATGATGAATGGATGGATAGATAGATATTAGATAAATAGATAGATGATAGATGGATGATAGATGGATGATGGATGGATGGATAGATAGGTAGATGGATAGAAGATAGATAGATAGATAGATAGATAGATAGAAGATAGATAATGGATGGATTGATGAATAGGTACAGGGACAGATGGAAAGACAGATGATAGGGAGATGGAGAGATGGATGGATAGATAGATGCATAGATACATAGACACAGAGACAGATGATAGCTCAGTGGCATGGTAATGTGCTGGAGAAGGTAAAGCAAAAATATATCAATGGAAATATAAAAAGCTATAGAAATATTAGGATGTGCCGCTTTCCTTAGCATTGTTTTAAATACATTCTTGGTAAATTTTTAACCTGGACGTCAGAACATCTAACGCACAACAATAACTGACAGTCACAGGAACAAGTATAAGATACTGCTAATTCCTAAGACATCCCCAGAGTTGTCACAGAAATATTAAATGATTAATTCATTCAGGACAAATGTGAGATTAATTTTCATTTCTTTTTTTTTTTAATTTTTTTTTCAAGTTTTTATTTATTTATGGGACAGACAGAGACAGAGCATGAACGGGGGAGGGGCAGAGAGAGAGGGAGACACAGAATCGGAAACAGGCTCCAGGCTCTGAGCCATCAGCCCAGAGCCTGACGCGGGGCTCAAACTCACGGACCGTGAGATCGTGACCTGGCTGAAGTCGGACGCTTAACCGACTGCGCCACCCAGGCGCCCCCCATTTCTTTTTTTTAAATTATGTTAAATGTTTATTTATTTTTGACAGTGAGAGAGAGAGACACAGTGTGAGCAGAGGAGGGGCAGGGAGAGAGGGAGACACAGAATCTAAAGCAGGCTCCAGGCTCTGAGCCATCAGCACAGAGCCCAACGTGGGGCTCAAACTCAAGAACCATGAGATCATGATCTGAGCGGAAGTCGGATGCCTAACTGACTGAGCCATCCAGGTGCCCCAAATTTTTGTTTCTAATCCAGTAATGAATTGGTATTTATTTGGGGGAAAAACATCCCAAAAGCTGTTAGCTTTTGTTTGGCTCTAATAAGAGGGCAGTATTGGGTAAAAATGTGGAAAAACAAGAAGAAATGAAGGAAGCGGACTTAGACGCATTTTACTTAATTTTTCCACTTTCACTTGTTTTTACTTAAAGTAAAACGAATGCACATATATTGGGGGCGGTTCTCAAAGAGAAAGAGGGATATGCGATGAAGAGGAGAAGATGGTCATAACCTAGACCGACCATATTTTACTACCCGTTGTGTATTGGTCTTGTGCATACACATTTGTGTGTATGCCTGTGAATGTATTACATATGTATGCATATAATAGCTGTTACATACAGGTAAGAGCTGTGTATATATGGACAGCGTATAACGTTCACAGGGAATAAATGTGAGACATTTCAACATTTTTCTAAGAAAGCAGGAACTTATAATGTTATATGTTCCCTATTATATAATTTAAATTATATTTACATACATATAACTACTGAATTCTCTTATTTCTAACAGCTTTTCGGATTATAGTCTTAATGTTTTCAAGATACACACTCACATCTGCAAGTGTTTGTGTTTCCTCCTTCCTAATTTTTGTTCCATAGATCTCTCTTCTGTCTAATGTAATGGACTGGTAATTTCAGGGCAACATCAAATCATAACGACGACAGTGGGCATCCTTACCTTTCACTGACTTAAATAGGAATTTTTCTAATGTTTCCACATGAATTAAAGCTGGTTCACCGCCGAAAATACTTATTTTTTTCATTATAAAATTATCAGTCCCTATTTATTACCCATTTTAGTCAGACTTGACACTGAGTTTTACCAGATCCATTTTGGCACATATGGATCATGAGGCTTACCATGTGATTTATCCATCATCATTTATCCATGAGGCTTAGCATGTGATCTATCATCATGGTGCCTGGCATTAATAGGTATTGAGCCATTCTTGTATTTTATGGGATAAACCAGTTTGGAGACTCATAATAATTTGGAAATTCAATAATATTACAAGGCATTCATCCTTTAGCGATGGGTGTCAAAGCTGGCCAGAGGCTCTGATGTTACTATTATCAGATATCGATGATCACTAGACATTTATTTATCTAAAAACAGGTGCAGGGAAAGAACAGGACAGACTCTGCTCCTCACCTAACAGAGCCTAGAGACTAGCGTTTCTCTGTCACTTTGCTCATCAGCAAAGACATTTTGTTTGTTTTTATTCCTACTCTAAAATCGCTATCAATTTTTTTTATTGAGGGCTTTTAATTGAATAAAATTAATTCCATTTAATCTGAATGAAAAGGGAGGGGTGGCCCCAAACACATTTTGAGCACATTTATTTGGGAACTTTGGAAATGTATGCTTATTTGGAGACAAAAGCCTAATTTTTGGTTAATCCAAACACAAAATGGAATCGTTGCAGTCATGAGAACAGTGATTTTATGTGCACATTCCTGCCACACACCCCCCCAGGTTTGATCATATTTCCCTTTGATGTGTCGGGGAACATAGTCTGAAATATCAAATTTAATCCATTTAGTTTTGAGAATTAAAAAAAAAAAGCTTTATGGACTTTTCTAATACAAACTATAAATGGATATTCCCAGTGAACTTATCATCCAGTGGAGAGAGACCAATACTTAAAGAGAGCCATGCAGGGGCACCCGGGTGGCTCAGTAGGTTGAGCGTCTAACTCTTGGTTTCGGCTCAGGTCGTGATCTCACTGTTCATGGGTTTGAGCCCTGCGTGGGGCTCTGTGCTGATAGCATGCAGTCTGCTCATGATTCTCTCTCTCCCTCTTTCTCTGCCTATCTCTCTTTCAGAATAAATAAAGTTAAAAAAAAAAAACCACCATGCAAATAAATAATCAACCGTACTGTGGACAAATGTGATTCAGAAAAATATGTAGAGGTGACACTTCAGTTTAAACCCAGAGATCGGCCTTCCTTAGCAATAGCATGAAATAATTGGACAGAGTAAAGTTTCAATTATGCTTTTAGTATATAGCCTTAGTTCAATGGCCCAGATAACAAGCAAGTGAAAATAATGTAATACAGCAGAACTGTTTATTCTTCTCCCCCAAATTGTCCTTTTCTGCTGCATATGCTTATGAAATATACAAGGCTTATTCATCCTGTTGCTCAGTCAGTCATGTAATAATTTCTCATTCAGTTCTGCATTTGTTCACCCAGCTTATCGAGGGCAAGGAAATGTATCCAATGCCGGGAATACAGGGATGAGACCAGAGTTTTCTCTGAGTGTCTATTCCAAACACTGGATTAAAGTATTCTGATTCTATCCGATGAATGGAAAATGTGGGTGTGTGGAATATGCTTTGAGAGCAAGAGGCCCAAATACATTGTGCAAGAAATATGGTCTTTAGAGCACGTCAGAGTCAAGGGACAAAGAACATGGAGAACGTGCTCTACTAACATGGATTTTCTGTTCGGTATTGAACAGTTCTGAGTGTGAAGGTCTACTTTAACCCTTTGAAGTACTATTGAAAGTCCTGCAACATTAAAGTGCTCTTTACATGCACGTGGAAGCCCAGCAGTGGAAGTTGGGACCCATCTCTAAACGGTCCTACGATGTGTCGTTACAGTGAAAGTTGGGACACGTCTCTAAAAGGGTCCTACGATACATCGTTCATGCTTACCAGGCAACTGTTGGCTTTGTACAACTTTGGCCTTCACTTTTTAGAGGTAATTTTTAAAAAGGAATGGTGGTATATTTTTACCTACAGAAAGTTCACTTTGTAAGAGTAAACTGGTTTCTAGCATAAGTATTTCATCGGAAAGTCGCTGGAAGAAGACGAAGAACATAGTAAACGAATGGTCCCCACGCTTTACACCAGCATCTCTAGATGCCTTTTTTTTTTTTAACGCTGTTATTTGAAAAATATGTTTGAGACCAGCTGTACTTTTTTGGTGAATTCCTCCAAGGCTCCCTTACTGAGCACCACACTGACCGAGGGCACAAAGGAAGCTCATGTTCTGGGCAGAGACGCAGGATGGATGGGTCCTTGGAAAAAGTGGCTTCCACTCAGCCAACTGATCTGTTCCTGTTCTCTCTGGTTCCAACCCTGAACGGTGCCACCTGATGTTTCTCTAGCGGGTTCATTCCCACCCCCCACCCGCCAACAAGAAACTTCACATCTAGAAATACAGGGCATCCTCTCAAATGTGACTGGGGTTATCGGTGGAATTGTGTGAAATCAGCTTGCCTTTGAAACTTAGGTGGGTACTACTAAAATATTTCCTCCTGAAATGTATCCAACCTCATTTTAATTGGATTAAGTAACAAATCAAACGAAGGGAAAAAATGTTCTGCTAATTAGCAGTCCTGTTGCCAGTATCCTTCTTAAGCCTCTGAGAGATCAGACCAAACTGTGCTTCTAATAATCATTTTCAACACATACAGGATGACTTTAGCCTATTTTCTGAGGCATTCTTTGCTTTAAGCAATTCAGAGAACACCATCAGGTTTCCAGGGGGTTATTCATTCTTTCTGTAGCTTTTCATGTCCAATGGGGTAAGCCCCAACTCAGTGTTTAAGGCAACATGACTAGCATTATTTATCTATTATAGGGGACTTTTATCCTCAAAATTTGTGAAGTCTGTGATATACAAGCATGACTTAACTATGCATTGATGGAGGTTTCCTTTATTATGTTTATTTTTAAGAGACAGAGAGAGAGACAGAGAGAGAGAGCCAGTTGGGGAGGGGCAGAGAGAGAGGGAGAATCCGAAGCAGGCTCCAGGCTGCAAACTGTCAGCACAGAGCCTGACACGGGGCTCGAACTCATGAACTGTGAGATCGTGACCTGAGCCAAATTCGGATGCTTAACTGACTGAGCCACCAAGGCACCCCAAAAATAAAATATTAAAAAAAACCTAAGATACTACAAAAACAGAAAGGATCTCCAAACAGCTGAACCCACACACAGACACATATATACATACATATGCATATGCAATATTTTAATATTTTCAATATACATTTATATATTAAAAATCTGTTGATTTATGTGTTTTATGCATATATATTATATATCTATTAATACATAATATAGTCATATATCTCTGTTCAACTGTGATTTTCCTTCATGTTGGTTCTTGGATGCATATTATATATATAATATGTTATATTATATATATTATATGATATATCATATATGTATTTTTATATATACATGTTTGTAGATAGGTAGATATGCACAGAAGTGCTCAACTTGGTTAGTCTCAGGAAAATTAAAACTATTACGTACCAGAACAACTAAATTACTATATCCGTGGAAAATCTGGCAATATGAAATGCAGTTACAATGTAGAGTAATTGGAAATCCACAGATGTCTGCTGACCCCCAAGCATATTTTAAAGCAGAAATTCTCAAAATATAGCAAGTGTTCTCTGTCATCAAGACCTGAAAAGAATCCAACCCACCGCATCTTTATAAAACCAACCACGAGGGTGTCTCAGCACATTTGGTATTTCTTCCCATAGAGATGCTATCGCTCAGATCCAGAATGGTGTTCAGATCTAATCATCCCTACCTAAACCCAATCACTGGCTGCCATTTAAACTAATTTGCTCTGCATTAAAACTTCATAGAGAAGAGAATTTCCCTCTTGATAATCTGCATCACAAGATAGTAAATTAAGCTTCTGCAGAACAATATCTATTTCATACATTAAGTATATTTACAATATTAGTGTAGTGTAGTCTTGGATATTGTAGAAGGGAAATAGGCATCTGGGAGGGCCAAATTCAAAAGTATTGCCTATTATACATTTTACATTTTTAACAATCTCCTAGGTGAAAGCTATTTAAAATTATACTTCTAGATTATCTGCCTTTGACTTCTAATGAGGTAAAGTACTCTATTTCTAGTCACTTCATTTCCTTTCTGTATAGGCTTCAAATATTGTTATCGGTTTTCTTTTTTTTAAGTTTATTTACTTAAAAATCTTTTTTTACATTTATTCATTTGTGAGAGAGAGGGGGGGGGGGGGGGGGACACAGAAACTGAAGAAGGCTCCAAGCTCTGAGCAGTGAGCACAGAGCCGGACGCGGGGCTTGAACTCATGACCGCAAGATCATGACTGGAGCCAAAGTTGGATGCTTAACTGAGCCACCAAGGCGCCCTTTATTTATTTATTTTTGAGAGAGAAACAGCAAGTGATAGAGGGGCAGAGAGAGAGAGAGAGAGAGAGAATCCCACAGGCTCCACACTGTCAGTGCAGAGCCCAGCGTGGGGCTTGAACTCACCCACCGTGAGATCATGACCTGAGCTGGAATCAAGAGTCAGATGCTTAACCGACTGAGCCACCCAGGTGGCTCATCATTTTTCTTACTTGAGCACTTTTGAGCTGCTGGTATTTATTGATTTACAAGAGAAAGGGATAAATTAAGTATCTTAACTGTTTTTCTCAGATATGTGTGAGGATCCAGTTTGGTCCTTATGTAGTTAGTTTTATACTCAGTGTTCAACTATACACTGACCTTAACTATTGTTAGTATAAAGACCTTCTCAACACAGGTTAAAGATGAACCTTCCTTTATATTTTCTTTTCATTGGCTTCCTACTTCTTCACTCCTTACACAAGATTTTTTTTTTTTAATTTTTTTTTCAACGTTTATTTATTTTTGGGACAGAGAGAGACAGAGCATGAACAGGGGAGGGGCAGAGAGCGAGGGAGACACAGAATCGGAAACAGGCTCCAGGCTCTGAGCCATCAGCCCAGAGCCCGACGTGGGGCTCGAACTCACGGACCGCGAGATCGTGACCTGGCTGAAGTCGGACGCTCAACCGACTGCGCCACCCAGGCGCCCCTATGATTTTGTTTTAATGTGTATTTGTTTTTGAGGGAAACAGAGAGCAAGCACGAGCAGGGGAGGGGCAGAGAGAGAGGGAAACACAGAATCAGAAGCAGGCTCCAGGCTCTGAGCCGTCAGCCCAGAGCCCGAAGCGGGGCTCGAACTCACCGACAGCGAGATCGTGACCTGAGCTGAAGTCGGACGCTCAACCGACTGCGCCACCCAGGCGCCCCAGGATTTTTATCCTCCCTGGAAACATCTGGTGTTTGGGACTGAGTGGTGATCTGTCTTTTCCCTCCTTCTTTGTCGCCCCTTGGAGTTACTGCCTTTGTATTTTAAATTGTCACAAATACAGGGCCACGCGCACCCCAACAGACCCCTGGGGTTCCTTTCTGGGCCTGTGATCTTAATAACTGATGCTGTTTTCTGTTCCTGTTCAACGCTGCCTATGTTCTTTTCTCCAATTCTTGGGACATTTGCCTCGATTGGTAAACATATTAACAGCAAGCGTTTAACTGAACTCTGATTCACATATTTGGCCTGAGCCTGTTGCCACCTAATTTCCTTCCCTGAGCTCCTTTTCAGGTGACTGTCTGGGTTGTTGGGACTTTGGTGTTAAATACGTTGCCTTTGGGGAGGGCAGAGAGCGGGTTCTTTTTCGTGCTCGTGCTGCTGCCTCTTGAATGTCCCCCAGGCATGAGCTAGGTGCTGGCCGCTTCCCTCAGATTTTCAGAGATGCTTCTCCTCTGTTCAGCTCTGGGGTATGCTGCATGGCTACACTGTCTTCATGCGGCGCCGGAATGTCTCCAGGAATTTTATGTGGCCCTGGGCAAGTCCTTTTCATCTGGAGCTGGAAGGCTGTCTTTAAGGAAAGTTTTCTTCTCCCTTCTGCATTTCTGTGCCTTCTGGTTTGGAGTTTTGTTTTGTTTTGTTTTGTTTTTTTCCAGGACTCCGTTAGGAAAATTCTTTTTAGGGGCACCTGAGTATCTCAGTTGGTTGAGCGTCCAAATCTTGGTTTTGGCTTAGGTTGGGATCTCATGGTTCATGGGTTCGAGCCTCACATCAGGCTCTGTGCTGGCAGCGTGGAGCCTGCTTGAGATTCTCTCTCTCTCTCTGTCTCTCTCTCTCTGTCCCTCTCCTGCTCATGCTCTCTCTCTAAAAATTATTTAACCTAAAAAATAAAAAGAAAATCTTTTGTTTGAGTATAGTTGACATACCACGTTCCCTCAGTGTCAGGTGATCCTCCAAGTCTATGCGTCACATATGCTCCCCACAGTATGTCACCACACCGTGCGATTATAGGGCCGTTGGCTGTATTCCCTGGGCGGTACCTTTTATTTCCATGACTTGTGCATTCCGTAAGTGGAAGCCTGTATCTCCCACACGTCTTCCCCCATTCTCCCTACCCCCACCCCCTCCCTTGTGGCAGCCAGCAGTTAGTTCTGTGCAATTACAAATGCAGTTACTATGCTTCTTGTCTGTTTATCCATTTGGCTTGTTTTTCGACTCCACATAAGTCTAAAGTCATATGGTTATCTGTCTTCCTCTGTCTGACTTCTCTCACTTAGCATTATATTCTCTAGACCCATCCATGTTGTTGCAAATGACACCACCTCATGCTTTTTTATGGCTGCGTTGTATTCCACTGTGGTTTTTGTGTGTGTGTGTGTGTGCACGTGCACACCACACCTTCTTTATCCATTCATCTATGGATGGACACTTCCATACCTTGGCTATTCTAGATAATGCTCCTATAAACTATAAACATAGGAGTGCATAGATCTTTTCAATTTAGTGTTGTCATTTTCTTTGGGCAAATACCCACTAGGGGAAGTGCTGGGTCACACGGTGTTTCTATTTTTAAATTTTTGAGGCGCGTCTGTGATGTCTTCCACAGCGGCCGCACCGGTTTGCCTTCCCACCGGAAGCTAGAGTTCCTCTTTATATCTCAGTGGGAATTCTGAGTGTGCCATCCACCTGTATTTTCATTCATCCTCCTTTTCAGCCTGCTCATCCATTTTTCCACGTCCTCGAGTTGCTGTCATTCCTCACAATTGTTCTTTTTCTTCAACAATTCAGTTTTCTTTGCCGTTTCATTTGGTTTTCCTTTTTTGTCTCTGTTCAATTTCTGACCTCAGTCTGCTTCTCCCTGGATTCCTTTCTCTAATTTATAGATGTACTTTCCTAGTGAATAGTGTGCGTGTTTAGATAGGCCAAGATTCCTCAAGAGTTACTCTTGTTTCTTTCAATAAGTTTTGGTGTATAGAGACCTCCCTTTGAGTGACAGATGTTGTACAATTTCAATTATTAGTTGGTGAATTGAGTGGGCTTCTAGGGCTGTGATGTCTAAGTTCATACTGATATCCTAACCTGAAATCTCCAAATAAATTTTTAACACAATGGGGATCAGTCACATCATATATATCCCTTTATAGTCTGCTTTCTTTTTTTTTTTCTTTTTAAGATGTTCCTTTTAAATATTACCACCCCCCAATGTGGGGCTCAAACCCACAATCCCAAGATCAAGAGTCACATGCTCCACGGACTGAGCCAGCCAGGCACCCCAATATTCTGCTTTCTTTACATAACATCATATTGTAAGCATTGTTTTTTCCACTGACTACATTACATAATATATGATTATGCTCCTTAGTTCATTTACATCATCTCACAAATTCAGATTGCTTCTAATATTCAGGTTTTAGAAACAATATGATACTGACTGTGCATGGGCGCAAATCTCTCAGTACATTATCTGACAGCTTCTGTATTTTTTATTTATTTTATTTTTTTGACAGCTCCTTTAAAAAATATTCCTGAAATTGACGTTACTTGGTTACAACTTATGAAAGCATAAAGAGTCAAAACCAATAACCAACTGCCTTGCAGGAATATTCCAACATGTTTCCAATTCTTCTAAAAGTGTATGAGAGGTCAATTTGTTAGCTAAAAATAGTTAGGTATTTTTTTTACTATTAACACAGGAAGTCGTTTCTCATGCTTAACAGCCGTCTGCTTTTTTCTTTCTTTCTTTCTTTCTTTCTTTCTTTCTTTCTTTCTTTCTTTTTCATAATTTGTGTTGCTTGACGGCTGTCTTGTTCTGGTATTATGTATTCTCTACTTGTCTATGTCCTCTTGTAAGATGATAATCTATTAAAACATCTTCATACACACACACACACACACACACACACACGCACATATCTATCTATCTGCTATAATTGTGTTTCCTTTTGTGCAACAGTTTTCTTAATAAAGTTGCTTTAGAAAGTTCCGTCCTCTGGGATTAGTCAAATCAATTATGCTTGAACTATCATGACTTGTGATGACCATATTGGCCCCTATCTTCTTATGTTTTGTGGTTTGTTTCGGAAGTAACTGTTGTTTGGAAATAACTGTATGAATGTTTTCTCATAAGTGTCACTGTTGTATTTAGGCATTGAAAATTTTTCTATATTTCTACTTTGATCATTTATGGAAACTATGTTTTTTGGGTCAAAAAGAATAAAAGGGGGGCACCTGGCTGGCTCAGTATTTGGAGCACGCAACTCTTTATCTCAGGGTTGTGAGTTTGAGCCCCAGAGTGGGTGTAGAGATGACTTAAAAACTAAAATCTTTGAAATAAAAAAGAATAAAAAGAGGAGCATAAAGGCATGTTTACTAAATATATGACTTTGTTACAGTTTTGTGTTTGGTTTTCTGTTTGTCTTATTTGTTTTTAGCTACGGACTCTACAATGGTGTGAGTCTGTAGGTCAATCATGACTGACTTTTTTAATCTGTTTATAATCAACAAGAGCTATCTGCTTTGGTATTTTTTTTCACAGTCTTCAAGTTATTTGGCTTATATTGAGTTAAATTAGGTCCTTTATTCTGTGCTGTGTATTTTGTGTTATTTTGGTTAGAAGAACTTTAATACAGACAAGAGAAATTGGAACCACCTATGGTGGAAAGCAGTGTTTCCCAAGGTACGATGTGAGGATGAATATGCTCCAGATGAAACAAGTGTGACAAACATCCACCTTGAAGTCATCCCACAGAGAAGTTCATACCGACCATTAGCATAACCAAGACCCTGGCATCTTTTGGCGAAGAAGGCTGTTTTAATTTTTTGACCCAAGTTTATTTGTCCACAAAGCCCTTGTGTGTGGTGTGTGTATGTGAGTGTAAGTGTGTAAAACATCTACTACTAATAACATGAGGCATTGTCAGAACCCATGCAACATTGAGAAATGCTTCTCTGCATTGTAGTCACTCAATATCTTCAAATGTTTCCTCATACTTTACTGAAATGTCTACCCCCGACAAGATATATTTAAAAAATATGTATCAATAGGTTTTTGCTGCAATGTCAAAAACACATATTTCACTCAGTTCACATCCTGCTGTTTTGTATCACTATATGTTGGGTTTTTTTGTTGTTGTTGTTTTTGGTGGTTTTTTTTTTTTCCAACGTTTATTTATTTTTGGGACAGAGAGAGACAGAGCATGAACGGGGGAGGGGCAGAGAGAGAGGGAGACACAGAATCGGAAACAGGCTCCAGGCTCTGAGCCATCAGCCCAGAGCCTGACGCGGGGCTCAAACTCACGGACCGCGAGATCGTGACCTGGCTGAAGTCGGACGCTTAACTGACTGCGCCACCCAGGCGCCCCTTTGGTGTTTTTTTTTTTTTAATGCACGCTGTTTCCCCAGGGCGTCTAGATCAGGCAGTGCTGATTTCTCCAGGTCTTTCTCAACTTACAAAATGAGGGCAAAGCAGGTGATTTTTCAAGGAACTCTTGGGTCGTCTTCCCTAGGAACCAGCACTAAGAGGAGATAAAGAGAACATGGTCCATATGGGCTTTTTAGGGCTGGGTGTGTCCAGCCTTTCTCCCACTGCTGTAGGAGGATTTGGGGCACTTCTGGGATGAATTGACATTTTCTTCCCCATCTAGGAGCTCATGATCCCAAATCCCTCCTGCAGCAAATTATTGTAACATTATATGGTGTTTGTTGGAACTGTCTTGTACCAAAGGTATTTATTTTTCTTTCTTTTTAATTTTTAATTTCTTATTTTTTATTAACATTTTTTTTAACATTTACTTATTTTTGAGAGACAGAGTGCAAGCTGGGGAGGAACAGAGAGAGAGGGAGACAGAATCTGAAGCAGGCTCCAGACTCTGAGCCATCAGCACAAAGCTTGATGCAGGATTTGAACTCACGAACCATGAAATCATGACCTGAGCCAAAGTCAGATGCTTAACCGACTGAGCCACCCAGGCACCCCTGTTTTTCCTTCTTTGATGTGCTTTCGTGTTCATTTATTTTTCTCCCATATACCCTGCTGTAATTGAACTATATTCCTCTTCCAATGTTAATACGATAATATTTTAATAAGTCACCTGGTATGGAATATCCTCACATTGCTGGAATCAACTCCATTGGGAAATTGTGTGTATTCTCTAACAAGTACATTAAATTCGCTAATATTTTATTTTTATTTGTCGCTGAGGTATGCTTGATGGGTGTTGGGGTTTATTCCATATTTTATTTTCCCTGTGTTTTTAAAGAGTCAGTGTTGGGGCGCCTGGCTGGCTCAGTCGGTTGAGTGTCCGACTTTGGCTCGGGTCATGATCTCACGGTTTGTGAGTTCGAGCCCCGTGTTGGGCTCTGTGCTGACAGCTCAGAGCCTGGAGCCTGCTTCAGATTCTGTGTCTCCCTCTCTCTCTCTCTCTGTTCCTCCCCCGCTCATGGTCTGTCTCTCTCTCTCTCTCTCTCTCTCCTTCAAAAAAATAAACGAAAAATAAAACCATTAAAAATATTTAAAAAGTCAGTGTTATCGTAGATCAACAGGATGGTGGAGGAAACTTCCTTAAAAGATACTCATAGAGATTACAAAACATGAGAGTCACATGAAATTCTCATAGGACTTGCTCTTCAAACATATCATGTTTCATGTAATTTGGGGGATATTCACTGACTCATAATTTGCATTGTGAAACTGATTATTTAGCTTTTCTTATTGAGTTAGTATTAGTAATTTCTTTTCAAGAGAGCAAGCAGTTTATTCTACATAAATAATTTGTGGTAATAAAGTTTATTAGTGTTTGCTTTTGTGATTTAATATCTGTTCCATTGCTTAGGTATCTGAACAAGGTATGATTTCATCAATAACTGCCCAGTTCCTAATAAAACAGAATAAGTTTAATGAGGAGGGTACCTTCATCCTTCTTGAAAAATGCCATTTCTTTTTTTTTTTTTTAAGATTTTATTTTGAAATAATTGGTACACCCAACACAGGGCTCAAACTCACAACTCCAAGATCAAGAGTCACACGCTGCACCGACTGAGCCAGCCAGGTGCCCCAAAGGAGCCGTTTCTTTGCACTGAAAAATTAACTCACAACTGAACACTGTGCATGATTGTTTTCGATACTTTTTTGTTGTTACTAAGTTGAACGGGAAGAATAAAGTGGAAGACTTTAACTCGTACAGGTGTTATCCATTCCTTATTTTTTTAACCTTAAGGCAATTTTGTTAGCAATTTCATTTCCGGGCCCTCATTAGGGAAATGATGTTATCACAGCCTCAATTCCATTAGGCATATAATTCTAGAGACAAGTGCCAGCAGGTGCGCCCAGAGAGTGGTGCTGATGAACCCAAACTATGAGACAAAAACCTACAGGAAGAGCCAACTGTTAACAACAGACTCATCACATCCTAACCCGGAGAGTTTGCCTCTTTAGAAATGCCAAGAAGGTAGTTGTTTGAGTTCAGGTTGCAGTCACTTGTGCTTTGGGGCAATCACAACCCTCTGGTGTGGCTTGGTCGGATAAAAGTCAGGCAGAGCAGAGGTCCCCAGCTTTCGCCACGACTACTTGGAGGGCCCCACCGCTAGAGGTTTTGACTCGTCAGGTCAAGGACAGGACCCTAGAATGTGCATTTATTTTTTTATTTTTATTTTTTAACATTTATTCACCTTCGAGAGAGTGCAAGCAGGGGATGGACAGAAAGAGAGGGCGACCCAGAATCTGAAGCATGGAGCTGAACCTGGGGCGCGAACTCACGAACCGAGAGATCACGAACTCACGAACCGAGCTGAAGTGGGACGCTTAACCAACTGAGCCACCCAGGTGCCCCTGGAATGTGCATTTCTAACAAGCTCCCAGGTGACACCAGTGCCACTGATCCCAGGACCACAGTTTCAGAACCACTCAACGAGGCTAATTCTTAAGGCTCCTCAGAAAATTGAGGGTGTTCCCCAGGTGTGTTGAATTTCCTCTCCCCTCTGAAGTCATCACATCGTTGTTAGGCTTGGACAGGAACCTCCCACAGACACGCAGAACTATGCATCAGGACCATCTCGTGGTTCTTCAGCTAATGAATTCTTCATTATTACACCTCAAATACCCCTGCAGTCTTCATTATTGCTTTTACAATGTTGACATTTTATCTTGTGGAAGGAACATTCTACTGTGCTTTTATAGAAGTCTCGGTGTTCGAATAACCTTCTGGCATTCAGACTTGCAAGGTTAGCTTTGCTGAAAAGCTCCAGAAAATAGTCACAAGGATGGCAAAGAACTCTCTTCTCCACAGATACCTTCCTTCCCAGGGCTTTGTGAGGGCGTATAACCAAATGTCATGCTGTTTTCATTCCATTTAAAGACATGATCCATCAATTATTTTTACCAATTCCCTAATTGTGGGCTGGCCTCCCATACAAGGAACTTGACTCTTTTCTCAGTATAGATATATTTGCAGATTTCCCTACAGAAATTCTTATGGATGATTTACATTTTGGGGAGGCTTTGTTTTGATCTCTTCTCCATAATATATGTACACCTTCAAAGCATGGGAATGTTATAAACAGCATTGAATCTGAGGCAGTTAGGAATCTGAGGCAGGTAGAATACCTCATCCACCCTCCACCAAGAGGCCACTAAAACACGCATTTCCTCCTGCCAAGTCTCCACAAACATTAACACAATGCTATAAATACTTTCATTAACGCAGAAGTTAATATTCTTAAAGTGCTATGAAGTGTTCTTATCTTAGATCAATGCCAAGAAATCTAGACTTGATTCACAATTGACCTTTCCTTGAAATGTGAAGCTGATTAAAGGGTGCTCACTTTCATCTCCATCACTGCTCTGTTGTGCTTTGTTTTCACAAGTGGGTTGAGGTCAAATCATTTTGACTCCAAAGTAGTGACTATTCAACTAGAAGATGTTTTTCTCAAGTGATCTCCGTGGACATTTTCTTTACAAACCCCACATAAAACGTTGGTTTATTATGTTGGAATGGTTGATGCTTTTGTTTTATATCCGGATTGTTTGTTCCTTTTTCTTCACTGCTATTGCTTTTGCTTCATTTTTGTTCAGACTCCACGTTCAATAAATTCTCTTTTGCATATCAGAAAGCCCTGCATGCTTGAGATTGGACACATTAATTTAAGGTTTTAATTACCTCGTATACATTTTAGTAAACTTTCCGGCTCTCTACAATGGAGAGAAAATTTGAATGGAGAATACTTTACTCTATGAAGTCGTGAAAGGAAGAAGTCGTGGCATTGACCAGCCATGGAAATTCGGGGCAAATTACAAATTCGCCTGATTTCTAGTTTCTTCTGTTACACATGGTGGTAATAACAATATTTTCTCTGTCTGCCTAACATTTTTTAATAAGGATAAAATGAGACCCACACCACGAGAACTCAGTATATACCAAATGGGTATTATACTGGTGTGTACATTTTTATTCTCTGTGTTCAGTCTTGTAGGTATAGGGAAATGTTTCTGCTTTTCCCCATATGTTTCCACAATTATCTTGTAAAGCTCTGCCTTGTTTTGTATTCTCTTCTAAACTTCAGGCATTGGGGAAAACATTCGTGTGAACATTCAGATGGATTCACTTATTTATGGTGGCAGTGATGTTCAAGGTTATTCCTACATCCTAAAGGAAAGACTGTTTGGGGAAAGATAAGTAAACTTCTTAGGACAACCCAAAAATACCCATCCTCGTTTTCCTAGGGGCCAATGTGTAGACAATGGGTAAGCAGCACAATATAGTATACAATTGAGATCATGGGAGTTTGGATCACAGAGAACTTTGGGTACGACCATGTCTTAGCCTTGAATTAGACAGAGATAGTGGGGAGGAGCGCCTGGGTGGGTCAGTTGGTTAAGAATCCCACTCTTGATTTTGGCTCAAGTCATGATCTCAGATTCGTGGGATCAAGTCCGGCATCAGGCTTTGTGCTGATGTGGAGTCTGCTTGGGATTCTCTCTCTACCTCTCACTCTGCCCCCTTTCCTCCTCGCTCACTCTCTCTCTCAAAATAAATAAATAAACATTAAAAAAAAAAAAGAAACAGATAGTGGGGATGCAGAAATCCAAATGTGCTTGTAAGTGATAGAGCTTCTGAAGCAATCAGGTGCACCGACTCAATGATTTTGAAACCTTGTGATTAATTAGAGATTCATAAGGAAAAAATGAAAAACTTTAAATCTATCTCTGCCAGTTACGTGATATATGAACATATTCATCTGCTTGGTTCTATTAAGAATTTTTGTGAAGAATCTTAAATTCTCCTTCTGCAATAAAGTAGTTTCAAAGTCTTGAATTCTCACAGTCAAACACCTCATTCCTCTTAACTGGCTCATTAAATCCCTCTAACATTTCCTTGATAAAATATGTTATTGCCTTACAGTTTTCCATCATAATTAGTCATTAGGGGTAACTTGAGTAGCTGTAAATATTCAAAGGCAACACCGCACCTATGAAATATATTTTGAAGAAAATCAGGATATATGTAGGAAATAAAAAGAATATATAAGACTCTCTAATGCAAATCACCCTCTTAGTGGTGAATTAAAGCTCAGTTTTTAATTAGATCAAAATCTGGGATTCAAAGCCAGGATTCCATGAACAATGATAACATTAGAAATATGTGCCCTGTATTGCTTTTTTTTTTTTTTTTTTTTTTTTTTTTTTTTTTGCCTTTACACATTCTAATGAATCCGTACATTTAGATTTGTTTTGTCAGTTTGGTCGCACTGTTGATTATTATTATTTTTCTAACCTGAGAATAGAGTGGGTAATGATTAACTTCAGAATGCTGGGAACCAAAGCATAATTGTCAGTTGATGTATATGAGTGCCGTACGATGGATCCTAGTGGGAATAATTTTTACTCTATTGCTAAAATTACTCAAATAACTCATGCTTTTCCGTTAAATTCTGTAGAATAATAGAAAAGGCTGAATATGACTGCTGACATTGCATTAATATTATGAATATACCCTTAAATGAAAATTGCCAATGGAAGCACAAATGGGTACATTTGGAAATCTGAGTGTATGATGCAATTTGAAAACTGTAATAAACACTCTGTAACCAACATCAGACAGCTGTTAATTCACTCACAGTTCGTGCCAGCAAGAAGTTCAGGGGAAGAAGTTCACCGTACAACCCAGCAATTCAAGTAAATAATCTATGTATTGTAGAAAGTTTAACGCTGGTCAAACTATCTTTCAGTAGGGCACATGTCAAGATATTTAATGACAGGGGTGCCTGGGTGGCTCAGTCGTTGGGCGTCCAACTTCAGCTCAGGTCATGATGTCATGGTTCCTGAGTTTGAGCCCTGCGTCGGGCTCTGTGCTGACAGCTTGGAGCCTGGAGCCTGCTTCGGTTTCTGTTCTCCCTCTCTCTGCCCCTCCCCCACTTGTGTTCTGTCTCTCTCTCAAAAATAAATTAACATTTAAAACATTAAAAAAAAAGATATTTAAGAACAGATCAATAACAGTCCACATGTGTTCCAACAGAAAACCATATCAGTTTTTCCTTAGATGGTCTTTTGATAGAATGGATTTATGCAATGGATTATTAATAATGAACAAATTATAGTGATACATCTCAACATGAATAAACTTACCAAACATATGCTGAATTAAACAATGAAAGGAAGTCAAAGAAGTTGTCCAGTGTGGTCATATTCATATAAATACCAAAAACATGAATAACTGAATAATATATTTATATTATTAATACATTCGTCTCATGAATATATAAGCATATCTGAAATAATATTGAATGTAGAAAAATTCATCCTATAAGACAACATGAGAAAATAGCACAATAACGCCTCCTTCAGCTTTGGGTGTTCAGTGAACTTTTTCAGCAGAAATGAGAAGTTGATACACAAAGTCTCCAGAGATTTGTAGACATGTACAAATGGGAAATGCAAAAAAGTTTTTATTTGTGGAGGAGAGAGCATGAAAAGGGATGGTGAGAAGTGAAGAAGAAAACATGTATGGGTGCCAAGATTTCCACTCAACATTTAATGACTACTCAGTATGTACCTGGCGAAATTAAGGCACGGGTCGGAGGACCCCAGATACGGAAAGCCAAGTGTCACGTTTAATACTTACTCAATATGTCCTAGGTGACATTTAGGCATGGGTTGGTGGATCCCAGATGTGGAGATCCAAGTATAACATTTATTACCTACTCAATATGTCCTAGGTGCATTTAGGTATGGGTTGGGGGGCTGCGATGTGGGGATTCAGTGCAACATTTAATAACTACTCAATATGTACTGGGTGAAACGTTCGAATGGGTTGGGGGATCCCAGATGTGCAGATCCAAATGCAAAGCGAACATGGTGTGACCATATCGACCTTGTATTCCAGAGTGGTAAGTTACATCTGAGAGTCATTTGACCTTGTTTCATTCATATCAGACTCTCTCCATTCTTAGCCAGGCATGTTGACAATGGCCTACCGAACATTCTGAGAGTAGAGGGGTCTATGGAAGGAGCCCATCCGGAGGAGGTTGTCTGCTCTGCAGATATAACCCCCAAGTAAAAAGAGAAGGTGCCCAGTTAGAAATGAAGTAGCCAGAACTCTGATAATCAGTTAAGATGAACCCAAGGAAAATGGCTCTAGTCATCTGAATCCCTGGAGGTGGCTGTGTGTGTCACATTATTGGGTGAAGAATTTAATTCGGGACTGTATTAGTATATAATGGGGGTGAAACTTCTATTTAATTTTGGCACTTTTACTCAGCTGGGCTCAGCCAAATTTGGGATGTCTTCTTTATAATAAAGAAGCATAAGAAAGAGAAGCCATCCTGACTTGGCTGAAAGATATTGTGACCATCTTAGAATCCACACAGGAGTGTACACAGGCAATGAAGACCGTGTGAAATAGAACAGTGACAAGAAGGGACAGAAAATTGCCCCATGGTGAGTTGTTTCCACTTGGCATCGAGGAAAGGCTTGAGCCGGTAAGGACAGTGTCCAGTTATAAGTTCGGTTGAAGGTTTGACCCAACTACGAGAAATAGTCAGGAGAAAAGCAGTATGTTCTTTGTTAAAATTGGGTTGTGTATTATCTTTTAGGGGGAGAACTACACGTCTGTTCCAATGACTCCACAACATTCCTAAACAGAAGGGGTTACAATCGGAATGTGCTGTCTCCAGGGACCTCGAGAGAAAGAAATGACTGGAAACAAAACCCAATAATCTGAGTTGTATGTAAGGATTATAGATAAAGGTTTGTAGGACATTTTTCAAAATGGTACACCAAACAAAGGAGAAAGAATACATTCCCTACTTCAAAAATGCCAGAAGAGGTGCAGGATTTTTTTCTTGTTCACTTCAGCTTTATTGACTTTTTAACATATTATGTCAATTGTAGACTTTCCAGAAGTTGCCAAAATGGTAAACAGAGTTCTGTATGCCTTTTACACCGCTTTTTCTAATGTTAACATCTCTGTCATCACAGTACAATTATAAAACTAGGAAATTATCATTGATATAATACCATTAACTACACTAAAACCTTAGGAAGTTTTCACGAGATTTACCTCCAGCTCTCTATTCATGGAACCTGAAGGCAAATACTGCATGGCAAAGGTATGTTCTCAGAAATTTAGCATGCTATTTCTCCTTGCTACAATCCATTCCCTGAGAATTTCCTGGCTAAATAAGTGTGTATGTAGAATGTTGAGCCAGGTCTGAAATGCTGGGAGCGGTCTCCAACCAAAGACACTGGGGGTCTCATCAACCAACGACTCCAGTAAATACTAACGTGTCTATGGTTGGTCTGGACAAATTTTGCCAAGAGAAACCATTTCCAAGCAGTTCTCAGGGATGAGGTAAGACTCTGTGCAACAGTGAGTCTTTCTGTTCCCTGACGTGATCTTTTCTTGGACTACGTTCCCACAGTCACGGATGCCAGATGCAGATACGTAGGCTAACACAAGTATACTCACTATCACCAGAGACAGAAGAACGTGCCCTCGAAAAAGATTTGTGTAGAGTGCATTTGCATAGCACTGGTTGCTCCAAAGTGTAGAGAAAAATTTCACGATATTCATAACAAGGTGTGGGATAAGGAAGAATTTACTTTACAGATGCACTTGCATTATTTTCGAGTGTTTATCCATAAAGAAATTACCAGGCAGAGGTGGAGTTCTGCTGCTGCTTCCTCACTCCCTTCTCAAATTATGTAGACATTAAAGAAGAACAATTTCAACATATAAAATACAAGCTGTCTTATGGTCCCTTGACATAGCAAAGAGATCCTTTATATTTTCAGAAGTCTTAAGGCTCAAATGAGTCTAATGGTTTAGTTGAGCAGTGCTAAGATTTTCCAACTAAGGTAGCCTTTTAGCATTGGGCATCTTAAATTCAAAACGTCAATATCTCATCAATTTAAAGGGAAAGACAATCTTAGGGAGAGCATTATAATCTTCCAAAGAGTTTGTACAGAGCTAACAACTCCTTATCTCTGAAATTGCCCATCATTTACAGAAACATGGTTGAAAATGTTGGTCCAGGAATGGAATTATAAAGCATACAGCTTTGGGGAGTGGGGTGGTGATATATCTAAGAACGTTGAGGTGGGAGATAGTTTTTCTACTTCTATCAGTGCTAAAATATCACCTGTATGAAAGTAATAGAATGAGATGTGTTACTGAAAGAATATTGTTATTGCAATTTAGGTGGAAGATATTGGAAAAATGAGGGGATCAAAAATTTCTAGCTTCCTTTGCAACATATGGTTGAGACACGGCCACTGAATGGGTCTCAACTGAGTAGACCATCCAAAATGAGGTGATTCAATCTACAAATCGGAATATGCCCAATTTCTGACCCTCTTATGAACACTTTCCTATCCCTGAGTCCTGCTGAGCTTTGGAAAGGTTGACTGATTCTTGTATCTCATCACAAATTTGGGGGAAAACACTGTTACTTTAGTGTTGATATGCTATTTATCTCCTGTTGAGAAAGAAGTATTTACATGTATTATGATGCTTTCAAATGATGGATTAGGACTGTTACAGAAAAATGGAGTGTGTGGGTTCCAGCCATCGGGCAGACAGATTACCATTATGCTGTGCGAGTGATACTTTATAAACCCATTTGTCACGCAGAAAAGGTGTCACATGTAATCTGATTCATTGCATGTAATGGATTAGGTGAAATTTACTTAGATTCCCCAGCAATGGGCGTAAAATAACTAACTTAACCCATCAGCAAACTGTATTTTATCTTTTAAATCTTATTAGGGTTCCCTGGACCAAGAGAAAGAATAAATGGTTGTATTTCAAGTGGCATCAGGTGGGGACAGTGTCAAAATATGCTACCACAAATCATACCCAAAAGAGCTCTGTTTAGGATGTTTGCCTGACAGAGGAAGAGCTACCTGTATGGCCATGTACACACTAGAAATATTTACTCAGGTGCATGTGGTCTGGAGTCAAAGAAGCTTTTCCTTACTTGAGGCAGATATTATCGCTAGGAAAATACACACACTAACTAGTCTCAATGTATGATTAACCGATGGTTCTTAATGCCTTTTTATGAGCAAAGCAACATGCTGCAGAAAATTCCCAGATTTCGACTTCGTTTTTTTTTTTTTTTAATTTTTTACTGTTTCTTTATTGTTGAGAGACAGATAGAACATGAGTGGAGGAGGGGCATAGAAAGAGGGAGGCACAGAATTCGAAGCAGGCTCCAGGCTCTGAGCTGTCAGCACAGAGCCCGATGTGTGGCTCAAACTCATGAACCGTGAGATCATGACCTCAAAGTTGGACACTTAACTGACTGAACCACCCCGGTGCCTGCCAGATTTTGGCTTCTTAAGATCTACTAATTCTGGGTGCTGGAAGTCTGAGAGCAGGGTGACAGCATCATCAGATTCTAGGTTCTGATGACCCCTCTTCCTGGTTTATAGACAGCCACCTTCTCATTGTGTCCTCACATGGGAGAGAGAGGGGAATCAAGCTCTTTCATCTGGGGTGTCTCCTAACAAGGGCACCAATCATATTATGAGGCTTCTCCTCTCATGACCTGATTATGGGCTAAGGGCCCTGTCTCCAAATACCATCACATGGGGAATTAGAGTGTCAACATATGAATTTTGGGGGTGGGGGTCCATAGCAGCCTCTGAATTCCCTTTTGGGAGGATGGTCTCATTCCCATTGTGCTTCAGCTTAGTGCAAAGGTAGATCAAGGTCACTGGCTTCTTTTTAGGAAGCCAAGTGGGACAAATGTGCCCTCTTCCTGAGAGATGGGCATTTGACCTAAGCCCCTCCATTCAGGACATTGTCTCTTGAGCAAGGATGGAATGGTTGGTTGAAGCATAATCATTGTAGACCAGCCTGCTGGCAAGATGGCTTCCTGGGGCCTCTGATGGTCCCTGTGAACCCCCTGATGCCAGGAGTTGACCTCCAAGCCCATAGGGATTTCGTGAACCTTCCTGATAATTGTTCTACCAAATTCCAAAGTGAGTTTCACTTGCTTTCAACCAAAACCCACATGGATACAGACCTTCCCAGCTGGAAAGGATTAAAAACCCGAAATCCTTACGTATAATTCACCTCATGGGTATACATCTCATTCATATAGAATGACCGTAAACTTTATGAGGAATGAAGTATATCACTTCCACTCTGTCATTTAAAAGAACAGCCACAGTCAGAAAACCACTGGACTAAATGCTAAAGTGTATAATTTTTTACAGGTATGCTTTCATCTTGATTCAAGTTAAATTTCAATGTGAAGACTGGTGTTGGGTGATTTGCATTAAAATTTGAAATTGTGCAGTCGACTCTCCTAGGTCAACACGAATGCCGTTTGTGCGTTTCAAGGGATGTCAGCTTTTTGCCTTGATGGGAAGGTATGATGAAGCCATGAGTAGAAAGGAACATGAGGTGCAGAATGAGAACCTCATGGCTCTCTCTGTCCGGTGAGAATGAGCGTGTGTCACATAACCCCAGAGCTCTCCAATGAGTCTTCACGTGCTATCATATGTACTAATTTCGTAGATCTCCCATTGCCTGTACCACCTCCCAATAAATCAGGTCACCAGAGTCTTTCACTGGAATTATTCTCACTGCCTTTTACATGTTCTCCCTGCTCCCACTCTTAACCCATTTTATCTTTCAGGATGAATGCCAAAGCCCCTACCATGACCTTCAGGATCTGGTCCCTGCCTACGTCCAGCCTGCTGTCCCGACAGCGAATGTTTGCCCTTCACTCCAGCCAGCCACACCGCGTTTCTTTCTGGTTCCTTTGTAAATGCACCATGGCCTCTCCCATCATTTCGTTTCCTCCAATGTGGTGTGGCCTCACATTGCCTGGAATGCCTTCAACTTTACGCCTCACCTCTAGCATCTTCCCACCCACCTCCAACAGCTACGTTTTGCAAAGGGTCCATTGGCTAACCACTTCCTGTGGTTAACATTTCCTGTCTTCTGCCGGATTTCTTCCGTGTGCTTTCCTGGCACTCCTCATTGCCGCTCACTCCGCTGAGCTCCCTCTGAACCGTGGAGATCACTTGACTGTATTCATTCTCGCAGTGGGAAGTAATGGCAGAGTCTCATTTGTCATTATATCCCTAGGATCCAGCATCATGGCTTACTCCTAGCAGGTATCATGACAAGTACTTGTGGTTAGCATATTGTTGACTGAATGCCAGACTCCAATCCACCAGTGAGCTGATATACTCAGCTGGTCAACCAGCAGTGTCCCTTCCTTCCATATTGTTCACCACCCAACCAACCGGCCCTGAGAATACCACCTACACCATGTGGGAAGGAAGTCTGTCTATTTGCTAGATACTGGGGATAGTTATTCAGGCAAGATGAGCTATCTATAACCACAATGGAAATGTTATAATCAGTCTACATCCAAAGGGCATTGACTGAGCATCCCTCACCACCACATGATGCAGAAACTCCCACCACAGAATTTTGGGAACGAAAGTGCTACCTAAATGTAAGTCAGTACAGCATAGCATCCTGGGAATGCACACACACCAAAGCTAGCTGCAGTGTGAGGTGGCTCTCAAGGCAGGCACACATGAGGACCTCTTTCAGTAACGGGGAGATAGATGAATGTTCTAGAGTGATGCTGTTAATCAAAATGTTACATAGTTATATTCTGCAAAGCACCGTCCTCTCTGCACTATTTCGCTACAACAACATTTAAAATCTCTGCTTAAAAATGGGGCCAGACTGACATATTTTACGTGAAATAATTACACAAATTTGAGAAGTGGCAATTTTGGTAATTACCAAATAGTGTGATTCTCTCCCAATAAAGCATATGTCAGATTACACAAAAACAGCATTATGCTGTTCTCCCTTTTTAGACTTTACGTACGTAGCATACAAGTTTCAATACGCTAATGCGTTTCCCCGTATCTTATTTAAGTCATTTTTTTTAAACAACTGAGTTGTAGCATTTCTCGCTGTGAAATTTTAAGCCCTGAAAATTTCTTTTGATCTCTTCCCGGTGATTTTTAAAGCAGAAATAGCTTTTCTTTTCTTGTTTGTTTGTTTTTTTTTTTTTTTCAGAGAAATACCATGGCAGAGCACATGGAAAGCGATAATGCTGACGAGTTTTGCTCTCCTGAAAAAGAAAATATTTCTGCACCTCTCACTCCCATAGATGATATTTTCCATTATACCTCTTCTAGGGCGAGAACTATTGTGTTCTGATAACCTATTGTTATTAGTGTGCTCTCTTATTCCCTGTGAAACACATAAACTATGTTCTCATTCTTCTGTTCATTATTATATGGCTGGTGATAGGTTATTCTTTAAATATGAAAGTAGCAATTGTGAATGGATGTTGCAAAGTACATGGTTTCGTGCCCTGTTTCGTTCCATTTTTCTGAATGATGGGGACGGTTTCTGATTTGGGCCCATCTGGAAGCCATGGGTGAAAATGCAGTTTATGGCCACGGACAAAAGAAAAGAATGTGGTCAAGGCACTGATAGCCTTGGGGTCAGACATTTTCGTGCACACTGCCAGTGTGTATGTCTTGAGCTAATTGGAAACGAGCTTCCTAAGATAATTCAAATAATATTATTACCACATATATACTATATATTGTTATACTATAATAATGTATAATTATAAAGAATAAAAAAACACAATTATTTCCCCAGTATCCCAGAATGCAAATTCCATCGGTTCAAATTCATAAAAACAAGAAACATGACGTGGTCTCTACTATTACGGAATGCAGATGACGACGTTCTCTGCAAAGACAGCCCTCAGGGAACTGCACGTTGCAGCTACCATCGCATTGAAAACTCACCGCAGCCTGACAAAGTCAATACCACCCACATTCGAGAAAAGGTTGAGCAAATGAATGGGTCTGTCATGGGTGGGGGGAGCATACAGCCCTCCAGTCTGACATCATCAGACTTTGCAAGGTCTTTAAAACAAAATTTTTTTCTAATGTTTATTTATTTATTTTTGAGAGAGAGAAAGGGTGTGAGCAGGGGAGGGGCACAGAGAGAGAAGGAGACACAGAATCCGAAGCAGGCTCCAGGCTCTGAGCTGTCAACACAGGGCCCCACATGGGGCTTGAACCCACAAACCACGAGCTCATGACCTGAGCCGATGCCGGATGCTCAACGGGCTGAGCCATCCAGGTGCCCCAAGACTTTGCAAGGTCCTAAAGCCTGAACAGTGAATCTCCTATCCCTGTATCTTCCCAAATAAGCACTACGTGCATGGGGTGGACGAACTCAGGGCCTCCTTCCTATCAGTTACTGCTTGAGAGAATGCTTTCCAGAATCATTGTTCAGGATATGGGGGGCAACGTGGTTTGGCAGTTAAGTCTCTGGGCTGTGATGCTGGGCCAGCGTGTGGCACAGCCCATAGCTATTTGTCGGCTTGTTGGCATCTGTTGTCTTTGTTCACTGCTCAGGGGCAGGGCCATATTGGGATCCATGTGCCTGGCCTTGGTTTTTGTGGTGGGCAAATTCTTTCTCCCCTGCTGCTGTGTGCATCTGCTGCAAGGCAGATGCAGGGACCTCTGTGCTACTCACAAAGCCCACAGGGATGGATTCTGCCCCGTCCGCCTGCCCCCAGCCAGGATGCCGGCCTTTTGCTTAAGCTTCACGGCACGCAGACGCTCTCCCCCATTAGCCTATCTTGGCCTTAACCGCTAATCTTCCAGAAACAGTGATTCCTGCTCACGAAACACAAAGAGGTCATTTCCAGGGACACCTCCTTGGCGACAGCATCTTATGTGTGATCTCGGGATGGAAGGAAACCTTTTCTCCTGAATCTTCAAAGGCACTGTCACTCTTCTCTAAAAGGAGGAAGACATCCCAAGTCACACAACTCAGGCTGTCCTCGGGCAGGGCAGGTCAGCGGAAGGCTTTCAGGAGCTGGTGACGTGATGCCACAACAACCTTGCAGTGTGAACAGAAGAGATTCTTGCATGGGTTTGGCGGGAGCTGACCTCGAGGTCTCCTCCAGTCTGAGGCATGCTGGCTGCTGATCGCTGGGGAGGCACCGTGGCGAGCCGGACGGGCCGTTGCACAGAAATCAAAGCTGAAGCGGCTCCATGGGGTGAAGATGTCAAACTGTGCGTCGAGCACAGAGGCAGGGGTGGGTGGGAGGGAAGGGTCAATGCTCTGACAGTGCTCACTGCAGCACCTGGCCAACCCATACCCAGGAAACACACGGGAGACGTGGATATCATGGTTGGGCTTTAATCCCCAATATAAGAAGGAAGGGTGTTAATCCACTGGACGTTGGAGCATTGATGTAGCGTCAGGAAGGGTGTCGGAGGCGGGGGCAGCCTGTGAGGACAGCGAGACTTTCAAGTAGATGCTGTCAGTGTTCAAACCCCATAACCCCACCGAGAGGGGCTCAGCCACAGCTTTGGATTTCCCAAAGAGAGACAGAGGGAGAGGGAGAGGGAGAGGGAGAGGGAGAGGGAGAGGGAGAGGGAGAGAAGTCACACGTACAGGGCCAGGGCGGCCAAAACACATTCCAGGCATCAGGCACAACCTCCTGTGTTCCTTACTTGCACACAGGCTGAATTATGCCTCCGAATTCAACCGTCAAGGAGTGCCTGGGGGGGCTCAGTTGGTTGATAGTCTGACTACGGCTCAGGTCATGAGCTCACAGGTGGTGAGTTTGAGCCCCACATCAGGTTTGCACTGACAGCACAGAGCCAGCTTCAGATTCTCTGTCCCTCTCTCTGCCCCTCCCACTGCTCATGCTCTTTCTCTCAAATTCTCAAAATTAAACAAACATTGAAAAAAAATTCAACTATCCAGCGGTGCCTGGGTGGCTCAGCTGGTTTAACGTCCGACTCCCAATTTCAGCTCAGGTCATGATCCCACGTGCTCTGAGCCTGCTTGGGATTCTCTCTCTCCTTCCCTCTCTGCCCTTGTCCCCCACTCACTCTCTCCAAATAAATAAATAAATAAATATAAATAATTTTAAAAAAAGAGTTACGCCATCAAGGTCCACGGAGAGAATTTTGACTCCCTCTCCACGAGAGCTCGAAACGCAAGCTTCCCTCAACGTTCACGCTCCTCTGTGCACGTGATGAAGTCAGCCCATCTATCTCACTGGCTAGGCCAATCGCAAACCGTCACTGAAATATCAAACCACGGGGAGACCCAGCGCGGTTTCAGACTTTACAGTTTTGCATCATAAACCTCATGGGCACATCAGAGCCAAGAGTGGGAAACCAGCCACACGGTTGCCCCCGGGGATGAAAATAGGGCTTTGGCAACCCAGGTGCAAATCGAGTCCTTGGGCTCAGTGCTGTGTTGATGAGGGCTGCTGAGCTCAGTGCTGGGGGTCTCTCTGCATCGGGGTATATCTGCCAGAGGAGCAGGGAGGGGAGGGCCAAGTGTCCTGCACACCAGGCACTATCCTGGTGAGGAACGGGGGTTTGTGGAGGTGTCCTCCAGACTTCTGCTCCCCAGAGCAGGGCATGCCGAGAAGCAACCCTAGTGTCTCAGGGCGTCTCGAGCGTGATTCACACCCAGTCATCCACAGCAGGGGCCCCTCGTTAACACTTCCTGGTGCTGTGATGGGTTGAATTCCGAGCTGGACACCGAGACTGTCATCCAATGCTGCACCCAAAATGTAGCGTCCCCTCTTCTACAAGAGTGGGCATGACCCGTGAACATGGTTAATGCCATTCCCTCAGTTGGGTGACTCATCGGTTGACTTTTGGGTCAACCAATTACTCTGGGTGGCCCTGACCTAATTAGAAGAAGGTATCAAGTCAGAAAGATAGGAACCTGCTGGCTTGGAAGAAATCAAAGAACCACAGTGAGAACTGCTTCGTGCAGCCATGTGGCAGGAAACCACAGGCAGCGACAAGGAGCTGGGTGTGGTGCCTGGCCAACGTTGAGGACAAAAATTGGGATTTTCATCCTACAAACTAAAATGAGCTAGAAATAGGAAAGGCATTTTGAGATCCCAAACAGAAGACCCAGGTCACATGCATCTGGATTCCTGACCCTCAGAAATGATGGGATAGTGACTGTGCCACAGTTGGCCTTCCTCATTCCCTGTCGCTCTCTGCACCGTGTTTCCGGAGATCACTCCCTCAATAAACTACTTGCACCAAAGTTCCTGTCTCAGGTGCCAAGTTTTGGGAACCCAAATTTAGACTGGTATGGTTCTCCTGACATTTCTTGAAGGGTAAACAACATTGAACGTGGTCTTCTTTTTCTTTTAATGTTTATTCATTTTGGAGACCGAGAGAGGCAGAGTGTGAGCAGCGGAAGGGAAGAGAGAGAGGGAGACACAGAATCGGAAGCCGGCTCCAGGCTGTGAGCTGTCAGCACAGAGTCTGACGTGGGGCTCGAACCCACAAGCCCCAAGATCATTACCTGAGCCGAAGCCACATCCTTAACCATCTGAGCCACCCAGGTGCCCCTGGACATGGTTTTTTTTTTTTTTTTTATTTTTTTTTTTTTTTTTTTTTTTTTTTTTTTTTTTTTTTTAAACATGTTCCCACCACCAGGAACTTGTGATTTTCGACAGGGAGTAGATTTCTTCACAAAGGAAACAAAGAGCCAGTATTAATTTAAATCACCATCTGAAGGGATTTGGGAAGATGTTCGAAATGATGTCATGTCTGTAAATTGACTTGCCGTATACTGATGGGGAAATGTTTAAGGTTCTTTCTACAGGTTTTTTAAACGTTTTTTGTTTGTTTGTTTGTCTGTCGGCACAGAGCCTGACGTGGGGCTCGAACCCACCAATCATGAGATCACGCCCTGAGCCGAAGTCGGTCGCTCAACCGACTGAGCCACCCAGGCGCCTCTACTTAGAGAACTTCCTAACATGTACATATTTAAAAGTTGTTTTTTAATTTTCAATTTTTATCCCTGCTGGTGCAATTAACATTTACTCTTTGCAGCAACTCATTACCCGGAATGCCAGGGTCCTCCTATAGGTCTCCGTTTCTGCACTGCTGTGGATTGTGTGAGTGTGAAAGTCCTATGGGAGACTTACTCCCCTCCCCACTCCCTGCCCTCCTGCCACGCTTACCAACTCCCCCCAGGGGAGGCTGGCGTGGCAAAATATTGCCGTGTAGAATCAGTGTCCCCAGTCACTGAATGGATGCCCTCGGCTTCGGCTGAGCTCCAGCATGGAGAAAAGTGTCCCGTGGGAAGGAAGAAGCGAACAGAAAGTCTAAGTCAACTCCTTGGATGATGCCTCAATTTCCCGTCCATCCTACCCTGCTTGCCTCGGCCACATTTATAAACAGAACCGTGTTAACCTTAGGTCCGAACATTACTGGCAGTTCCCATGGGGGGGGGGGGGGGGGGGCGGGATCTTGATGCTTTAAAAGTAGTAAGATACCTCGAGGTGCGAGGTCTGAACTCATTAAGCCTGTTTTTGTTTTTGATGTTGTTGTTGTTCTTGTTGCAAGATGGTGCAATGCCAAAAAAATATAAAATAAAAAGGTTCTGTGAAAGACAAGCTTATTTTCGGCTTTGTGCTGTTAATCATCTGCTCTCACCCTGCGGCTCGTCTCCTGCACAAACAAGGAGCAGTTCTACCGGCCCTTGATTGTATTTCCCGCTCCTTCTGCTCGTGGGGGCACGATCCGAGCACCCCTTCTGCAGTGCCCCGGTGGTGGGATCTGGGCTGTTGTCTGTTACCTTCCAAGGAAATCCAAGTTCCAGTGGAAATGAGACAGCCTCTCGGAGGCCAGGAGTCCCAGACCAAGGTGACAGCCGGGCCCTGCTCCGTCTGAAGGCTGTCGGAAGAACAACTCCTCTTCCTGTTGCTAGGTGCTGTCTCCAATGCTCGCTGTTCCTTAGCTTGTGTCCCCCTCCCTGCGATCTGGGCCTCTGTCCTCACGTGGCTGTTTTCTGTGCGTCTTTGTTTTTTTTTTTTTTTTTAATTTTTTTTTCAACATTTATTTATTTTTGGGACAGAGAGAGACAGAGCATGAACGGGGGAGGGGCAGAGAGAGAGGGAGACACAGAATCGGAAACAGGCTCCAGGCTCTGAGCCATCAGCCCAGAGCCTGAAGCGGGGCTCGAACTCACGGACTACGAGATCGTGACCTGGCTGAAGTCGGACGCCTAACCGACTGCGCCACCCAGGCGCACCTTCTGTGCGTCTTTGTGTCCAAATCCACTCTCCTTTCTCCGATAAGGACACCAGTCAGTGGATCGGGGGCTCACCTGAAACCCATCACGATTTCCAATCAAGATCCCTAACTCATTACATTTGCAAACACTCTATCCCCCCAATAAGGTCCCCTTGTGAGATTCCTGGTGATGTCAATTTGAGGAAGGGGACCCTAGTGGACCCACTGCGGGACATCCCTTTGGGTCTCTCTGTCGTCCCTGTGAGGTTTTCAGGTTGCAGCGACCCCCAAGGAGCCGAGAAGTGGTGTCCACAGGAGGAACCGACAAAGTGTGCTATTCTGGGCACAGCCTGGTATTTACAGAGTGGCATTGCCCATGCCCATGCCCACGGATCACCTGCCCAGAGAGCCCCCGGGACCAGCAATCTGTGGGGGCGGGAGACAGCCGCACAGATGAGAACAAAAATGAAAAACTACTGTGTGTGCTGCCTTGACGCTCGTCTGCTCCTGATTAATTGGGATGACGGCGAAATACAGGGCGTTTTCTTGCCGTCAGCGGGCATGGTCCTCCCTCGCAAACTTAATGAGCTGTGCCTGGACGTTGGTCCGGCTTCTCCTTTTATTCGCCCATGTATGCTGTTCACCTCCAAGGTTGGAAGACCACTTAGCAACCTCCCTTCCCTGCTGGGCTTCTTTCTGGGAGCTGGGTCCCCGGATCAGTGGTGCCTGTCCATCAAAGGCAGGCGGACACAAAAGGCTCGCCCAGGGGGCTGCCTGCCAAGCCCAGGGAGGCCGATCCAGCACCGAGCTCACATTCAGAGTAGATTATCTCTGCTTTCGGGGACACTGTTCCCTGCCAAAGGAATGTTTCTAGGACATCGTGAGATCTCCCTGCCGGCAGGGAAAAGGTAGCGATGGAGGCAGACAGAATCTGTTCGCTGCACAGCAGCAAAGAGAGATCGGCTGGAGGAGGAGGAAGAGTTGAGCTCAGAGTCTCACCGGAGGAGGAAGAGTTGAGCTCAGTCTTTGTAAAGGGGCGGGGGACACCACTGTCCACTTCGTCTCCACTGGGGATTCACTTGAATCGCCCAAAACGACACCCGTGCATGTGTGTTGGTATCATCCAGCTGGACGGAGTGTGACAAGTAGGTCCCATTTGCCTCTGGAAACAGACACCCGGCCCGACGTGATAATCATAGTGATTTTGGTAAAGCGCTGTGCGTATGTAGTGATTTTCTTTATAGGATCAAAACTAATGGACGTTCTGAAGTCTGTCCTCCCCTGAGCTTACGGGGAAAGCGTCTTCTTATCTCTCATTGCTCTGGTCTCCGTGTCCAGAAGGCTGTCTCTCCAGAGGTTTGTATGAATTAACTCGAGCACAAGAGTCTGTCGATGCATTGCCTCTGAGCACGGAGGGTTTTCCTACTCTCTAAGGCACGGGTTCCCAAGCTGTGGAGTGAGGCAAGTCCAGCCTGCTGCGCGTTTGTAGAGTTTTATTGACATGCAGCCCTTATGTACGGTGCTTAGGGCTCTGTTCACAGTGCAGCAGTGGATTTCACATTACGAGACGTCTTTAGACCCGGAAAGCCTAAAGTATTCACCAAAGTATTCACCAGCAAAAGCTGTGTGCTGAGCCCACTAGAGAGGGTCACGTGTTGCAGAGCAAAATGTATAGTGAAACAGTTCCTCATCTGTGATGTGCCTTAGATGCAGCTGTTTGATGTTTTTGTGACAAACGGGATGATGCTTAAAGATGCAAATAATAGCACGTCTCAAGCCACTCGCGGGTGCTCAGGAGTAGAAAGAAAGAAAAAGGTCATGGCAAGAGCATGCGCAGAAAGAATTGGGTCTACCGTAAAGAAGGACAGTAAAATACTCACGAGGAAAACACTCATGGTCCCTGAGATAAATCTCTTTCCTACCTAGAAAACACCTGCCTGGGCAGCTACGTACGAGTGTCTCCTTCTGTTCAGATATGCCCCAAGTATTCAGAATTTATGCCAATATTGTGGCCCCAATTTCATTCTCCAACCTTTTTCTCTGTGATACGAAACTAATTAAGTCTAATGTCTTTGCAGTTTGTGGAAAAGATTATTGTTTGAACCATATCTAATGACACCGTATGGCTTTTAGCATTGAACAAAAGTATATTCTAGCCTGGAATCACTGACACATATTCTACTGCGATATTATGTGTTAGTCCTCCGTCTATGCAGCAACAATTCAAAAATGACGTCAGTTCTTTTAAACTTTGATTACGTATCTTAACATATGTGCCATCCAGCCTTTTAATGAAAACGGCCCGCGACCCTCCAACTTATATTTCTGGGACGTACACGGCGTGGAAAGTTACGCTAGGTCAGATCTGTGAATTTTGGTGATTTAATGTGCTTCTAATTAGTTCAGATCTAGTGAATACGTTTGCACCCTGGTTTCTGCTGAGAGCCACGTTTGAGGATGCGTTACGCCGACCGTGGGAGGTAGGTAACAGCTCAGCGGACTTTGGTTGGTATCTTTTTTTATTAGGATTTTGTGTTCTTTCAGCTGGTGCTCTGTGCATGGTAATACCCTTCAATAATGCAAAACAGCACAATAGCTATTCTTTGAGCAGTGACTCTGGCAGACCTTAAACCCATCCTCTTTAGTACCAAATTCAGGGAGAATTACCCTTTCAACATTTTACAAGGTCACGGGCTTACACCACACATCCATTTTTCTTCACTTGTCGTGAGCATTCTGACTGTTGTCTATTACCAGACCATCAAAAATTTCCTATTAAAATGCATATTAGAATATTTAATATTCAAAGTATAATGGAGTATGAAAAAAACCCTTTTTCTCTATTTCTGGAAAACGTACAAGTGGGATTAGTCAGTGCTAAAATAAGAAGGAAATCCCATTTAGTCTAGGCCAAGAAGATAACGGCAGTTGATAAACAGGCATGGGGCCTGCAAGGGGAGAGGAAAAGCAAACGTTAGTGTCAGCTGCCACGGGAGGTTGGAGTGAGGACACTCCAGGTAACAGACCAGAAACCAGAAGTCCTTCTCATCAAGGTGGCCCCAGACATATAGACCTGTCCAACTGCATCCTGATAGAATAAACTTCTCTGTTCTCCCTTGTTCTTCTTCTTCTTCTTTTTTTTTTTTTAATGAATTCCTTAGGCAGAAAAATGCAAAATTTACTGAAGGATGTAGGGGAAAAAAACCTAAAATGAATGAGGACATGTAGTATGGTTCTGGATGAGACTATTCGATATTGTTGACATATTTAAAAAACAAAACAAAACAAATCTAGGTTTGACACGAAGTTAATGCAAATCACAATGGAAGTTGTTTTTGTTGTTGTTGTTCACAGAAGGTTTCTTGTGATCATCTGGAAGAATATACATGTACAGGAATAGTTACGGCAGTTTTATAAAGGGGAGCAGGGAAGGAACAGAGAGAGGGAATGAATTATCCCAACCAAGAGTGTGCAATTATTCACACAGTGTGGTATCAGAACAAGCAAACAGAGACTGATGAATAAAGTGAAAGAGACACACGAAGAGACGTACACTAAGGCACACGTGTCTTAAATAATCTAACACAAGGTAATGAACATTTGGGCTAACTATTTAGGGAAAAATAAGATTCACTTCCTACCTAATTAAACCCCAGAATTAAATATAATTGTTAGAACCACCACCTAGGGGCGCCTGGGTGGCGCAGTCGGTTAAGCGTCCGACTTCAGCCAGGTCACGATCTCGCGGTCCGTGAGTTCGAGCCCCGCGTCGGGCTCTGGGCTGATGGCTCAGAGCCTGGAGCCTGCTTCCGATTCTGTGTCTCCCTCTCTCTCTGCCCCTCGCCCGTTCATGCTCTGTCTCTCTCTGTCCCAAAAATAAATAAACGTTGAAAAAAAAATTAAAAAAAAAAAAAAAAAAAAGAACCACCACCTATATTTCAAGAAAGAATATCACTCTCATCCTAAACATCCAAGCAAGAACAACATGATTCAAAGATATTGTTTAAAACAAAATCACAAAATCATAGTTTTTGTTTTGAAGGTTCATTAAGAGCTCAGGACACAAAGAAACACAATAAACTACATTCTAAAAAGGAGCAAGCCTTTTAAAGGAAAGAAAAGACCCATGCCTGGTTCCATCTTTGTTGAAGTGATTGGGGTGGGAGGAATCTGTCGTAGACGACGGGAAGGAGAAACTACCTAAACCTGTAAAACGTTTCGGTGGCCACACACGGGTTGGGTCTTCAGATTAGAAATTAGTCCTGCAAGGGGCACCTGGGTGGCTCAGTTGCTTAAGCATCTGACTTCGGTTCAGGTCATGATCTCATGGTTCATGGGCTGGAGTCCCGTGTTGGGCTCTGTGCTGACAGCTCAGAGCCTGGAGTCTGCTTTGGATTCCGTGTCTCCCTCTCTGCTCCTCCCCCTCGACCTTGTGCTCTCTCTGTCTCTCAAAAATAAGTAAACATTAAAATAAATAAATAAATAAAAAAAAAACACTAGAAAAAAATTTCTTTAAGGAATAAGTCCTAGAACATAGATTGGGGCATATGCCCATGGTGTCCCAAAAATCTTCCCAAAGTCAAGTGACTGTATGTCCACTGTGCCATGGATGGAAGACCATTGAGATAAACAGCCCTGGACACACATGCACATGGGTTCTCCTCCAAGTTCAAGGCAGCCTCTTGCAGAAGGTAGGTGTCAGGGCAGGAGACCCGACTGAAGGTGTACCTGGGCGTCCCAGAGAATAAGACAGCAGCCCCGCAAAGACAAGGGCAGTGTCACAGGGTGGAGAGAAGGTTCCCGAGCTGCAGAAAGCTGGCACGTTGAGGGAGACAGCAAATAGACACCCCAGCGATACCCCCAAAACATCTCAGGGGTAAGGGGACAGAGCAGTCTCATGGTTAAGAAAACGGACTTCCCTGCAGTGCACAGAGAGCACTCTGACATTGTACCAAATCCCAGATCCCAAACCCCACTGAGCATGAAGGTGTAATCCTGTCCTGCAAAAGCTGAGGTCCTTGGAAAGCTACATCATTGTCTCGCGGACCTCAGATAGTCTGTTTCCTTGTTTTCCAGTCTTTTTATCATCGTCTTTCGGTTTGGATACTTTTCCACTGGCATCCGAAGGGAAGGAACAGAGAATGAGGCGCATACAGTATTCAAAGAGATAGTATCCAAGGACGTTCTAAAATCAACCAAAGGTAGTCACACACAGATTACTGCTGTTGTGCAAACCACAGACAGGATAAACACAAAGAAAACAGCACGTAATGATTTCACAGACAAAGGGCTGAAGACCCAAGGTAAACAGTCAATGTTGAAGCCGTATTACACACAGGCAAGTGACAGTATGCATCACAGCTGACTTTTCACAGCAAGGAAAGAGAGGCCTGAAGGCAATGGAAAGACCCACCTTTAAGGTAATGAACAAATAGTATCAACTTATAATTATATATATCCAGTGAAAACCTCCTTCAAAACCCAAAGGGAGATGAAGACATTCTCAGGTAAATAAATGAAGCCTGACATGTTCCTGTCCAGTGAGCCTACCCTACATGCTACAAAATATAAAAATAGAAGGTCTTCAGGAAGAAAGAAAAGAATACCAGATAAAACCCAGTTACGCAAAAAAGAACAGAGAGCAACTGTGTAATATCTAGATAAATAATATAGATAGATAGATAGATAGATAGATAATTTTGTACCTATAGGTTCACATTTCCTTTAGCAGAAGAATGAAAATGTAATGGGCAGAAAGCAAATACATGCCGATACTCTGATGTAAAGTTTGAAGGTAATGTTATTCTAAAGGTAGACTATGATATGTTAAAGATAAATATTGCACCCTTTAGAGTGGTGCTTTTCGGCTGAACTTTCTGAGGTGATGTAACTGTTCCTCTGTGTTATCCGGGATGGTAGCCATTAGCCACATGTGGATCCTGGGCGCTTGACATGTGGCTTATAGGACTGAGGAGTGGAACTTTAAATTTTATTTTATTTTGTTTCGATAGCTACAGATGACAAATGATTACCGTATTGGGCAGTGCAGCTCTAGGGTATCTGGGGTACAGATGGGCAATCGTTTTCTGTCAAAGGTCAGGTAGGATGTAGTTTCGGTTTTATTGACCAACATGTGAAACAGAAGATGTAATGTTGGTACGCACATAAGTATTTAACATGTAATCATTACAAATATAATAACCATCTTAGCTACTAGACCCTAGAAAAACAGGTTGTGAGCTGGACCCTCCCACAGAGCAATCACAAAATAGCTCTCTAATCACTAGAGGAGATAGAACACAATACTAAAAAAGAGCCAACTAATCCCCAGTTAACACAAAACAGAATACATTCCTAGTGGGAGAGTAAACAGCAAAGATACTTTGGAAAACTCCCTGGGGTATTATTTGTAAGTTCAAACGAACTCTGGCGCTATGATCCAGCCATTCTCTCCTGGATATTTACATACAAGACATGAAAATGCATGTCCTCAAAGAGTTGTTCAAGGATGTTCATGGCAGGTGTATTCTTCATAAAGAGAAACAAGAAATGACCCAAATATCTGTGAAGAGGATGAATAAACAAATTGCCCAAAGGATATCACACAGCAGTAAAAGGCAGCGGGGGAAAAAAGTGTAAGTCTTGGTAAATTTCCGTAAGTTGGATATACACCTGTAGAATCCTGGTGCAAGTTAAGAGGTACATAGTGACGGGCCATCCAGAAGTTCCCCTGGTGTACTTTCCAAGAAAGGAAACTATTTTTTTTTTCATGTTTCTGTATTTTCCGAATTTTTCACAAGACATGGAGACATTTTAAAATAAACGGTTTCCAAAGAGTTCATTGTCTTGTTGAACAGCTTTTTGAACTTGCATTTCCCACAACGGAGATCCTTTCACTAGCTTGCATATGTAATGTATTTCCCGTGAAAGATTCTTTGTAATGATGATGTTAGAATTGTCGTCTAAAGAAAGTCGGAATGAAATTAAAAATTTCACTCCATTTCCATAAACCCTAATTCTAATTTGGATATGTGCTGGAGCAAACACAGATGGTGAAAATTCTTAACATACATCGATACTCTTTCGTACTGCATCACTTCCTGATTATTCGGTAGATTTAATCGGTGCTACATGACATTGGACCTCTGCAAAGCATGATGATAAAAATGGATTTTCCTGATATTTCACTAAAGGCTTCCATGTGCCAGTGACACACTGGAAAATCTATTATAGTCTCAGGTACCTGGGACAATAGCTGTTACAGAAAGAAATCTCTCCATACCCCCTACCTTTGCTCCCTCAGAAACCAAAATAGAGTCTGATTGCTCTTATCTGACCTACTTAGTGTAGAGTCGTAATGACCTAATTTCCTAAAGTCGTGGTTTCCAGAAGAGCTGAGTGGGGTGTCCCACTCCACGCTCATAAACTTTGGGTAAAAGCACATTCCCACTGTGGATCCACTCAAGTCTACCCTAGGGTCAGAACACCTGCAAGGATTTTCCACCATTAACTTGGGATTGTCTATCACGTTTGGAGGAAGGTGTATGGCTTCCTATTTTCTCTTCCCCAAAGTACTATCACCATTTCACGTCATAATGCTATTAAATTGAGGAGTCATGGAGGCAAAGAGGGTTACCACACACAAAGGGTGGAAGTAGGATTTTCTCTGTCACACATTTTAATTCTCCCAGTACTGTGTGGTACCCATTTTTAAGAATCGTGATGACATCGAAATCTGTGCGGAAGTACAAACATCCTCAAAAGGCCACTAGCCGGACGATGCCCGGGCTGACTTTGTGAACTCACACATGAGACGTCATCCACATCATTCTTCCCAGTAGTTGGCTTCATAATGTGACTCCTGGCCCCTTCCTTCATTTCAGCCTATAGACTGGCAGGTTCCAAACATCTGCCTTCCACTCGCACTCCTTGTCAGAGCCGTGACAACTGGGCGTCTGCTGTGTGAAAATTTTAGTTCTCATTTTCGCGATATCTACGGCAGCCGCCCAGCTTCAAACCACTGTCTCCTGCCTGGACTCTTGCAGCAGACCCCATGATGGGTGTCTCCTATCTCCTTGTGCCTGCCTCCAATTCATTTTCTTCAGGGAAGTCTGAGTGACCTTTCTGCAACAACAAAAAATGCCTGTGCCACTACTCTGATTAAAATCCTTCAAGAATGGTATTTTATTTTTAACATGAAGATAGTCTAAAATGTTCCAGATGACCTACATGGACCCCATTTGATCAATCTTGCCCATCGCTGTCCCTCAAAACATGGCACTATAATAATAAAATGTTCCTGGAGAGACAACAAAGCCTTTAAATGGGGTCAACTTTACATATTCTTCAGGATTTAAGCCGAGTTGAAATTTTAACATCCAGGTGGTCTTTGCTGAACCAAATGTGGGATGGCCAGCTGCCAATTTCTCAACACAAGACAGTCTGATTATGAGTTCAGATTAGAAGACTTTTAGAGAAGAAAATGTGAACATGTTAGCACGAATTCTAGAGACTCTGAAGAGTCATCATGGAATTAGAGACATCCTCTAACCTACCCACTTGCCTTACTAATCACATCGTTCCAAAATCCCTGTTGTTAACACAGGGGACATGAATGCTTTTCATCCCCTAAAATATCCATACAGGGCTGAAGAAAAGAACAGAAAATATTATAAAGGTTATTAAAAATAATATTGGCCACTGGATTAGTTTCCTAAAGCTGCCACAAGAAAGTATCATGAGGACTCTCTCCTTGGCGTGTATACACCATCTTCTCCCCTTGTCCTCACGTGATTGTGGTCGTCCCTCTGTCGGTGTCTGTGTCCTAACCTCTCCTTATAAGGACCCCACTGCTATGGGATCAGGGTCCGCACGAACAACCTCATTTTTTTTTTTAATTTTTTTTCAACGTTTTTATTTATTTTTGGGACAGAGAGAGACAGAGCATGAACGGGGGAGGGGCAGAGAGAGAGGGAGACACAGAATCGGAAACAGGCTCCAGGCTCCGAGCCATCAGCCCAGAGCCCGACGCGGGGCTCGAACCCACGGACCGCGAGATCGTGACCTGGCTGAAGTCGGACGCTTAACCGACTGCGCCACCCAGGCGCCCCTCGAACAACCTCATTTTACCTTAATTCCCTCTTTAAAGACCCCACCTCCGAATACAGTCCCATTCCGAGATCCTGGGGGCTAGGGCATCAACATATGAATTTTGGAGGGGGACACAGTTCAAGTCCTAAGAATTCCTTTAAATAAAAGTGTCATTCCCGATCCCTTCTTCTACAGCCTTGTCACTTAGTGTTACTACAGTGTTTTGATCAATGACTTTGGCCACGTATCGATCTTTTGATTCATACGGCAGGCTTGGGGAAGTAATTGATTGGCCTGAATTCACAGGAAGGTGCGGTAATGACTAATGTTGGCATCCAAGTATTCTGAAAATACTCATTTGGGCTGGATGCGTGTGTTGGTGACTAACATAGAGAATGTCAGCGACCATTGGTGATATCGGCTCACCATTTCATCTCCGGGATTCACTTTTGTAGAATATCGAGTGGGAAAAGATCTCAAAACTTTGGACATGGGGAAAACTCATTTTCCAAAACCCAGGTCTCTGGAAAACAAATTATGATAAAACCAGGGTGTAAAAATGTCTAACCACGTTTCAGAAGCAACATTTGGACAAAGGGTCAGAAGAAAAACGTTCACCTTTTGATATCTGTACTTTCTGTGGCCAATTTAATAGCTGCCATGGGGCACTGCAACGACAATTAGCACATAGAGTCACAAAATCAAAATGAAAAAGAGGGCCATGTTATTTCCAATGGTATGACTTTGGGGAAAGTGCTTACCTGTTCACTGTGATGAGAAAATGAGCTAAATATAGATTTAAATGTCCTCTAGCCCTTAGAGAAGTCTAGAGACCATCCCTGTTACAACAGCTTGCAGACAAGTGTCAGGTTTAGGAAACGTAAAGCCGCACGGCCGCTACCTACGAACATTTATAGGCAACGTCTGGACAAATCGAAATGGCAGTTGGGTTACCTGTCTTATATACACTACTTGTCAGTCAGTGTAACTCAGGTTAACCCCTATCCTTGAGTCTAGTTAGGACTAAGCTTATGGTGGGAAAGAATCATGATTACAGCAGGATTTCTTTATATTTTAAAACTAAGTACCGAAATATTTGCAATCTTTTTTTTTTTTTTAAGTTTATGTCATCCACCTGTGCCACCTGTTTTGTCGTCACTTGGTCCCCATCAGAATCCTCAATTTGTTGAATCACAATCGGTTGCCATGGAGACGACTGGGATGTCACAAACAGGATTATGACTTCAAGTGGAGAATAAACAGCAGGCACAGTGAACTCTTAACAAAATCCTGTTATTATGCAAATAACCTTCAAATAATTGAGTGTAACCCCAAATGCCTAATTTTCTTTTGTGGGGATTTTTTTCCCCCTTTGGTGTAGAAAAATGCACCACCGGCTGCTAAATTCAATTCTAAAATGCAAATGTCATTGAACTCAAAAATGGATTTTAGAGTAAAATACCCTAGTATACAACACACACACAAAATCTTTATTGATATGATGTTAAGATAATTTTAGGAAATGTAATGATTTGTCCAAATGTAACCAGAGAAGCTTTTTCTGAATCAGAAGAATGATTGCTGACATGCTGAATAGGTACCAAATTACAGATACAAAAATAAAGAACTTGCATCAGATACTGCCTGCACCTCACCGGCGTCTGGGATCGCAAAAGTTGCCGTTCCCCGACACGGTTCGTGAATGCTGACCTTAAGCAAAGTTAGATAGAATGGTTTCTAGGACACCATGAAAAAACTTCCCTGACCAGAAATACCACTCTAATGAATGTAGAACACCACCTCAATTTGCCATGTGACTCAATCTCTATCATAGAGAGAGAAGTAATGGAATATTCCCAAGCAGATACGATGTCAGTTATGGTATGTAAGTTCACAGAGTTCCTACCCTCATCTTGGGATGCACATGCCATCTTGTTTTCCCCCCTATTATGTGCTTGTGAGCTTTAGACAGATTAACGATTGCATATGTCTGTGGGTAATGAATTTTGGAGGCAGTATTTAAACCCCACTCAGCAACTGCACTGCTGACTCAAGGTTGCTCAACATCTTTGTTAAAACACAATTAAATGGGGCGCCTGGGTGGCGCAGTCGTTAAGCGTCCGACTTCAGCCAGGTCACGATCTCGCGTGATCTCCCGTGATCTCGCGTGAGTTCGAGCCCCGCGTCGGGCTCTGGGCCGATGGCTCAGAGCCTGGAGCCTGTTTCCGATTCTGTGTCTCCCTCTCTCTCTGCCCCTCCCCCGTTCATGCTCTGTCTCTCTCTGTCCCAAAAATAAATAAAAACGTTGAAAAAAAAAATTAAAAAAAAAAAAAAAGAAAGAAAAAACCACAATTAAATGAAGCCAGAAGGAACAGTCATTATGACCTTGCCTCCAGGGGTTATAATTGTTGGGTCTTTGTCTGAGAGCCTCTCGCCCCTGGCCGTAAGTAAACTCATTTGGACTCTCAGTTCCTTGGACAATCCACAGTCTGGCCCACCGGCACTATGTTTTCACATATTGGTCCGGTCCTGTCTTCAAGTCTTTTCTTCTTCCTTTTCCATTGTATGGAGTGCTGAAGGCTCTTGTCTGTGAAATGGTAGCCAATTATGAACTGACAGTCATGGGTTAATAAACATAGACATCTTAGTGCTTTTTCAACAGCCTTACTGAGTATTACCTCCATACCCTACAATTCACCTGTTTCATGCATACATTTCCATGACTTTTAAAAAATATTTATTTTTGAGAGAGAGACAGAGTGTGAGCGGGGGAGAGAGAGAGAGAGAGAGAGAGACAGAATCCGAAGCAGGCTCCAGGCTGCGAGGTGTCAGCACAGAGCCCGATGAGGGACTCAAACTCACGGACCGGACCGCAAGATCGTGACCTGAGCCACAGTCGGATGCTTAACCAACTGAGCCACCCAGACGTCCCTCCATAAACTCTTAATATATTATAGAATTGTAAAACCATCCCCTCCATGTCATTTTATTATTTATTTTATTTTATTTTATTTTATTTTACTTATTTTGGGAAAGAGAGAGGAAGAGAGAACAGGGGAAGGGCAGAGAGAGAGAGACAAAGAATCGCGAGCAGGCTCCACATTGCCAGTGCAGAGCCCAGAGCAGGACTCAGTTTCAGAAACCGTGAAATCATGACCTGAGCTGAAATCAAGAGTCATAAGTTTAACTGATTAGTCACCCATGAGCCTTCCCCCCCCCGACCAATGTCATTTTAGAACATTTCCATCACTGCAAAAAGAAAATTCGTGCTCATTACATCATTCTCCATTATCCTGCCCCCAGTGCCAATCACCCAACTATTTTGTGTCTCTATAGGTTTTCCTTTTCTGAGCATTTCATATAAGCATATATATTTTAATTTTAATAGTGATAAAATATAGATAGTATAAAATTTACCAACACATCCACAGAACTATTTTCATCTCACAAAACAAGCAGTCTGTACCTACCAAACATGACTTCTCATTCCCCCTACAATGCATACTTTCTAATAACGGGCTTTTTTTTTCTCAAAATTCACCCATCTTGCAGTATATCCGCATACTTCATCCCTTTTGATGGCTGAATAATATTTTATCATACAGATGGACCACTTCTGTCTGCATTCATACGTTGATGAGCATTTGGATTGTTTCCACCTTTCAGCTCTTGCGAATTATCACTGTTACGAACGGTCATCGTTGATGACAAGTTTTCAGGTGGACACATGTTTCTGTTTCTTCTGACTAGACACCTAGCAGTCAAATTGTTGAGTCAGATAGTAATTCTAGGTTTAACACTTTGCACAACTGTCAGCCTGTTTTATCAGAGCAGCTGCGCTGTTTTATCTTCCTCAGCAATATATGAAGGTTTCGGGGTCTCCCCACTTTATTATTGCCTGTGGTGTTTATTTTAGCCGCCTTAGTGGATGTCACATGTTATCTTGCTGTGGTTTTCATTTGCCATCTCTCTGATGGCTAGTAATATTGAGCATCTTTTCATGTAAGTATTAGCCATTCATACATCTGTTTTTGGAGAAATTTCCCTTCAGTTCCATTGGTTATTTATTCTTTTGTTATTGAGTTATTCACATAGTCTGAATAAAGTCCCTTATCGGATACATGACTTTCCATTATTTTCTCTCAAGTCCATGAGTTGTCCTTTCCTTTTCTTGATGGTGTCTCTTGAAGACCAGATATTTTTAATTTATTTTCTTTAATTTTTTTTTAACATTTATTTATTTTGGGGACAGAGAGAGACAGAGCATGAATGGGGCAGGGGCAGAGAGAGAGGGAGACACAGAATCGGAAACAGGCTCCAGGCTCTGAGCTATCAGCCCAGAGCCCAACACGGGGCTCGAACTCACAGACCGCGAGATGGTGACCTGACTGAAGTCGGACGCTTAACCGACTGCGCCACCCAGGCGCCCCTCAAATATTTTTAATTTTGATGAAGTCCAGCTTTCTCTGTTTTCTTTGGTCACCGTGCTTCATGCATCATATCTAAGACATCATTGCCTAAGCCAAGGTCATGAAGAAAGTTTCATATGTCCTCCTAAGAGTTTTATAAAGTAGCTCTTACATTTAGGCTGATGGTCCATTTTGAGTTCAGTTTGTAGAAAGTGCACAATAAGGTCAAGCTTCATTGTTTACATGTAGACATCCAAGGGAGGGGCTATGTGCATCTTGTATGAGAAATATACTCCCAGCACCTGGCTCATTGCCAACTAAATAGTAAGCACAAAATACATATTTTGGGATACACACATAATGTATAGTTGTAGACTCCCTGGCTACAGTCTCAAGCAAGTCAAGAGAAAGGTAGAAAGAGGTAAAGAAGAGAACTGAAAATTGTATCTGTATCTGTTTTACTTATCAGGCTATATGAACTGCAATTCATCTTTCTTTATTATTATTATTTTTTTAATTTTTTTTTCAACGTTTATTTATTTTTGGGACAGAGAGAGACAGAGCATGAACGGGGGAGGGGCAGAGAGAGAGGGAGACACAGAATCGGAAACAGGCTCCAGGCTCTGAGCCATCAGCCCAGAGCCCGACGCGGGGCTCGAACTCATGGACCGCGAGATCATGACCTGGCTGAAGTCGGACGCTTAACCGACTGCGCCACCCAGGCGCCCCACATCTTTCTTTATTAAACCTTTTCCATGGAGGTGCCTGGATGGCTCAGTTGGTTGAGCATCTGACTCTTGATTTTGGCTCTGCTCATGATCCCAGGGTCACAGGATCAAGCCCTGTGTCCACACTCAGCATGGAGCCTGCTTGGGATTCTCACTCTCTCTCTTTCTCTCTCTGTCTCCCTCTGCCCTTGTCCCCAGCTCTCTCTCTCTCTCTCCCCCTATCTCTCTGTATCACAAACAAAAACCAACAAACACCTTTTCCATCAAGTGAGAAGGCATATATTAAAATAACAAACTCTCAAGGATGCAAAGATATCTACTCAAATACTTGGTTTGAATGGAATCAAGACAAGAGCCAGCTGTTCAAACAACTGGGAACATCTGGTGGATTGTAACACGGGTCCTAAGATGAATTCTTACCTTAGCCAAGTGTGGAAGTCTAACATGGTTTAGATGGCACCAAGAAGGAGACACAAGGAAGCTGCCTAAGCCACTTAGACAATCATAAACGATGGAAAATTGATGTCTACTTCAGAAAGGCAATGACTGGATTTGTCACGCAGAAAAGGCATGCCCGTGAATCTCACACCATCAGACCCCTCTGCTATGCCATACATCACTTGACTACACACATAAATTCTACGGTAAATTGCTAACGCGTTACCTGACCTTATATCCCCAAGTGGAATTCTCACTTAGTCGCATCACTGCAGAGAGCTTATAAATAGTTTTATAATTATGATCTTGAGTTGAAAAATACAAATAGGAAGGGAATGTGAGAGAAGCTGTCGTTAATCATTATCACTATTCCATCTTTCAAATAAGAACACATGTTTGATTCCAGCCTTCTGACCTGATGAGAATGCCTTTTACACACCAGATTCAACAACACTCTGTAAGGTCCTTCTCCACCCACCACTGCATAATCATAACAGGGAGAGAGAGAGAGAGAGAGAGAGAGAGAGAGAATCCCAAGAAGGCTCCACACTGTCAGCACAGAGCTTGATGCAGGGCTTGGACCCATGAACCGTGAGATCATGACCTGAGCTGAAATCAAGAGTCAGACACCCAACCAACTAAGCCATTCGGGTGCCCCTTCATTCATCTTAATTGGAAAACGCTCAATTCTCACTGTCTCAAGGGTAATTGACTGGATATGTTTTATAAAGTTCTGCAAAGAATTAACTGATCTACAAAGAATTAACAGATGTATTGGTCAGCATGCAGTCGTGCGGAGGATTGTGGAATCCTTGGCTGTTTTTTGTTCCTCTCCAGTATTACATTCAGAGTAGATTTAACGAGACTGCAATTTAACAAGATTTGTGATGGTGTAGTGTTTCTCAACACCACTTCTGACACTAAATACGCATTCCTTCCGTACACTAATTTTCTAGTTTTCTCATACCATCTGGGTGCTCAACAATCCAATTGAATTGGGACACGATTTAGCTACAATCAGAGCAGACCCTACAGGTTAAGGGCTGAGTCCCTCAAGACTGTCCCCCATGTCAGATATCAGTCACAAATGTCACCCATACTTCTGCCTGGCCAACTATAAATGTGGGGGTTCCTACATTCTCCCTGTGAGGACCAATAACTTGTTAGGACAGCTCACAGAACTCAGGAAACCCATGTACTTACTGCTACTGGTGTAGCATCACAGATACAACTCAGGAACAGCCAAGTGGAAGAAGTGTGTAGGGCAGGGCATGGGAGTGGGGAGGACCACTTTCATGCTCTCTGTGCATATGCCATGCTTCCCAGTCCTTCAAGTGGTCAGCAACCTGGGAGCTCTTGGAAGGTCATTGTTTAAGAATGTTTATAGACCTCAGCCTCTAGCCTCCCTCCCCTCTCCAGAGGGGATGTGTCATGATAGGGCTGAAAATGCCAACCTACTAACCATGTGGTCTTTCTTCTGACCGGCCCCCATTCTGAAGCCATCGGGGGGACCCACCTTGAGTCACCTCATGAGCATACACTCTGGTGTGGTTCAAAAAGCTGTCATTATAAATAATAAAAGACCGTCGTCTCGTTCAGGAAATTCAAGGGTTTGGGGGCAGAGTGGCGGGGGGGGGCTCTGTGCCAGTAGGCAGAGAGCAAATATATTTTATTATTATACCACAGTGACAGGAACATGAGTCGAAGGCAGTCATGGTTTGTGGACCCTGGCTGAAAAAATCAACCAAAAGGGAAGAACATCTCCGTCTGTTAATCCCAGCACATGGTACTGAACTAGAGGCAGCCAGTTTCTGCTGGCGTGTTAGTCCCAACACCTCCAACAAATGGCTTCTCCCCCTTCCGTGGGCATCACGGTATAAATTTATCACCCTGTTCCTTTTCAAATAGGAATAAATCCTAGCCTTTGGAAGAGAACTACAGGCCCTCAGACAATTATATCCAGGCTCACAGGCTTTAATTAAAGAACACACTGAGTCATGTAGCTATGCCTCCTTCCTTATCATAATGGCTGGTTTGAAAGGATTATTAGGAGACTCCTCCTTGGGTGCAGCTTTATAACAACAAAATATATACCTGACACCCCCTTTTCCACGGAAAACAACGGAACTACGAGCCAAACGACCAAGAAACCCCGATTCTGTGGAAATGCTGTTCAAATGAAAAATGTGTGCAAGGGAGGTGAACGTCAAGTTACAGGCATACAGACATACAGACTCGTTTTCCTGCACTCTGCACACAGTGCGTTTCCCACAAGGGGACGGTTCATGGAAACCCTGCGTCGAGCAAGTTTATCAGCAGCATTTTTTCCCCAACAGCATTGGCTCACTTTGGGCCTCTGTGTCACATTTCCATAATGGCGGCAACGTTTCAAGCTTTTTCATGATTCTACTTGTCATGACGCTCTGTGACCCGAGATTATAACTCACGAAAAGCCCAGATGATGGTTAGTTAGCATTTTTGGCAATAAAGTATTTTTATTTATTTATTTTTTTAATGTTTATTTATTTTTGAGAGAGAGAGACAGACAGAACACGAGCAGCGGAGGGGCAGAGAGAGAGTGGGGGACAGAGGATCTGAAGCAGGCTCTGTGCTGACAACAGACAGCCCAATGCAGGGCTTGAACTCACAATCTGTGAGATAATGGCCTGAGCCAAAGTCAGATGTTTGACCGAGTGAGCCACCCATGTGTCCCCAGCAATAAAGTATTTTTAAATTAAGGGAGGTACGCCTTCTTACATATAATGCTATCGCACATGTAACAGACTATACATTACAGGGTAAACATACCTTTTCCATGGGCTGGGAAACCAAAAACTTCACTTGACTTGCTTTTTGTTTTGTGATATTTCAGTGGTGTGGCGTGGGATGAGCGTTACCTATGAGGCATGGCTGCACTGACTATACTGAATCTGCATGGCTTTCAGGGGCTCTGTCTACTCAAATAACTGTAATCAATCCTCAGATTTGTTTCCATTTACAAAGCTCTGGGGGAATAAATGTAGGAGAAGCACTTTTTTCCCAGGGATCATTATCTTCTCTTTATCTAAATGTATCTAAGTGTCAGCAGTTCTGTTTCTTGAAGCTGATTTTAACTATGTGCTGCCCATTTTCCTTAAAAAAAGAAAAAAGAAAACACCCAACAATACCACATCTGGGTAGATATTTGCAAGAACCCAAAGCTGAATCTCAAATAGGTATTAGTGCTCCTGTGTTGACTGAGGCACTATCTACAGTAACTGAGTGGGGGGATCTACCCAAATGTCCAGCGATGGATGAATGGATAAGCAAAATGTGTATATACATAAAACAGAATATTATTCATCCTGGAAAGGAAGAAAATCCTCTCACGTGCTACACGGCGCATGAACCTTGAGGACATTTGCTGACTGACATAAGCCAGTCACAGAAGGACAAACACGGGACGATTCCATTCATGTGAGGCATTTAGAGGAGCCAAGCTCATCATGGTGGCTACCAGGGGATGAGGGCAGAGGAAAATGGGGCCATGGTGTTCAATGCGTGTTAGATTAAGAGATCCGCGAGATGCAAACATTCCAGAGGCGCGTGGCTGGTGGGAATGCAAAAATGGTACCACCACTTTGGAGGACAGATTGACGGTTTCTTACAAAACGTAGCAAACTCCTCCCATACAAGCCGGAAGTCATGCTCCCCTTGGTATTTACCAAAAAGAACGGGAAACTTATGTCCACACAAAAACCTGCACACGGCTGTTTGTAGCAGGTTTACTCGTAATTGACAAAATTTGCAAGTCACCAAGACATGCTTTGGTAGATGAAAGGAGACAGTGCCCTCCAAACAAGACAATGAAGTATCATTCAGGCTGAAGAATAATAACTAAGTCATTGCGCCATGAAAAGTTTGGACTTTGGATGATCACAATGTATCAGTATGGCTTCATCCCTGATAAAAGTGTGTACCACTCTGGTGGGGATACTGATATTGGGGTGAATGTGGTGCGTATGTGGGGACAGGGAGGCTTTTGGGAAGTCTCTGTACTTTCCTCTCAATTTTACGGGAAATGTAAAACTGCTCTCAAAACTTGACTCCTAAAAAATAAGTATATATTTAGTAGATTCACTATTTAAAAAAAGAATGTTCCGGAAATCTGTTGCACAACAACGTGAATATAGTTGATGCTACTGGACTGTACATTTAAAAATGGTTTCCGATGGCAAAGTTTATGTTTTGCGTTTTAGCACAATTAAAAAGAAGAAAGGAATAGGAATACATTGAATTGCTGTGTTGATTTAGAAAAAAAAAAAAAATGGAGCCATGACCTGTCATACGGCTACATCGAAAAGGAAAAACTTTTCCTGTACCCTCTTAAGTTCTTGTTTGGGTGCTTGTGAATTAAACTGAGAAAAGACAGATTGACAAGAGAAAAGATACATTTTTACATGCGGGAGGTCACAAAAAAAGTGTGACTTAAGGAGTCAGAATTGGGGGCTTATGTGCTATCTTAGTAAGGGACGGAGAGGCAGAGATTGGCTCTTAAGGACACACGAATGACTTTTAGGGAAGATAAGCAGGCCCTTACAAGAATAGATGGGAGGTCTACTGTGGCATACTGACAATGTCTGTTTTAGTATGGTGCTGCCTTCGAATCTCCAGTCCATGTTCCCAGGTTGTCCCCCGGGAGGTGATTTATGACAGTGAAGGTCCTTTGAGTTCTTTTTGGAGGTTCTGTTTTTCGGCAGCTCCCACGGGGGGGGGGGCCCCCCCCCAGAAACTCTCATTCTCACATGCCTTCAACTCAAAATATTTTTTAGGCCACAGTGCTGTATTCTGGACCCTTTCCTTTACAACGGCTCCCTAGTGGGAACCCAAACTCCTTGGTTCAGCAATGAAATCTTTGCTGGTGGTCTCTGTGCCAGTGTGACTTTGTCATAGCCATGATGGGCAGATGCTGTGGCTCTCTTACAGAAAGGCACAGGGCGAAAGACACGGTCACGGATTTGGACTCTCTGTCCACTATGGACTGCATGTAGATGGGGTGTCCTGAGAAGGGTTTGAAGCAGAGGGAAGCTTGCATGCAGAGGCAGGGCTCTTTCTACAAATTGTCAGCATTTGGCTGGGTCTCTGGATATGGGTCCAGATGATGCTGAATCTGCAGTGATTTATGGAATTTGGATTTCCAGCTCAGAGCCGTAAGAAGCCCAGAAGGCATCTGAGCGTTGTCAGGGTGATGTGAGTGTACTTGAATGTTAGAAATGCCAGGCGGGCGTGCATTCTCCTGCAGCCTAACTGCTCCAAACACCCACATGTGCTTTTCATCCCTTACACCCTTACATTTGATTTGGGCTATTGCAATGGGGGGGAGGGGGAAGCTCATTCATGGGGAACGGCTGGAAGAAGAGGACTGGAGGGCGGGGTTTCATAGAGGCAGATTGACAGACTGAATTTTTAAATTAATTATCATTAGAAAAACATCTCCTGACCTCACAGCTCCCAACTGATATTCTTGAGACCCCCATCAAGATTTTCAAGACAGGACTGAACGTGAAAGTTGTATCCAGTTTCTTGTATATATGACCCGTGACTGATGTGTTTGCCATTTGCTGGCTTTACTACGGTGTGCTTTTGATTTACAAACACAGGTATTCACTCCATTTCATTTTTTAGGAACAAAAGTAAGAAAACAAGCATTCTGTGTTTCTATTTTAATATCCTACACGATGTGCCCTATTCCTGACACAATACAGCTTCCCTTTTTCCCAGGCAATGATGACAATTGAATGCTTTCTTACAATATCACACGTCTGATATTTAGGGTGAAAATCCATAAAAGAGCTTCTATTTCTGTACATTTGAAGGCTGATTTGTTCCTCCCCCACTCATCCACTTCCAGGGCTGGGCACTGAGGATATTTTCATATCGAGACAGGACCTGTGGTCCAGCCCCTTTCTGTCGCAGTGTCAGGTGAATTAGGACGCAACTTGGCAGGAGTATTTCTGCAATCCAAACCATGATGCACCAGGAGAGCTAGCCAAATCTGACATTACACGGAGGTGACAGTGGACACCCACATCCAAACCGAATGTATTCCCAACTCCCTTCCCCTCACATCGGTCTATCCAGCCCGACATCACCTGGCACACGGTCCACCAGGAAGGAGGGAAAGTCAGAGTGGAAAGCCATAGCTGAGTTACCCAATGTGGATAACGTGTGTCACTAAGGTAAATGATTCCGTGATTTGTAAGAAGAAATATGGATTCGGTCTTTGTCCCCGTTTCTGGCACAGAGCTCCTAAAACCCCTGGACTTGGACACATAGGTTGACTTTGGGGAAGCCCCTGAGGATGGGAGCTGGGTGCCAGCAGAGACAACTTTATGACTGGAAGGTTGGGAATTTCAGTCGCTTCTCCATCTGCCCATCAGTGGGGACGAGAGTGGAGGCGGAATTCAAATGCCAGTGGCCAATGATTTAGTCAATCGTGCCCATGCCATGAAGCCTCCCTAAAACCCCAGAGGACAAGGTTCAGAGACCTTCTGGGTCAGTGAACACGAGGAGGTGTGGGCACAGTGAGGTCCCTGCAGACGGCATGTAGGCTCTGTGCCCCTTGTCACATACTTGGCCCTGTTCATCTCTTTGTGTGGCTGATCCTGACTTACAGCCTTTTGTAATAAACTGCTGATCTAAGGAGCAACACGTTTCTCTGAATTCTGTGAGCCACTCTAGTAGATTAATGAAACCCGGGGGGGGGGGTGGGGCGGTGGGGGGGGAACTGTTGACCCACAGCAGGTGGGTCGGAAGCACAGGTGACAATGAGGCAGGGTGGTAGGACTGAACCCTTCACCTATGGCATCGAACGCTATCTCCGGGTAGATGTGTCAGAATTGAGTAGAACTGTAGGACACACAGCTGGTGCCTGAGAGTGGCATGGCAATTGGGTCCCACAACCCTTAAGAATCTTAGGCATATTGGGGCACCTGGGTGGCGCAGTCGGTTAAGCGTCCGACTTCAGCCAGGTCACGATCTCGCGGTCCGGGAGTTCGAGCCCCGCGTCGGGCTCTGGGCTGATGGCTCGGAGCCTGGAGCCTGTTTCCGATTCTGTGTCTCCCTCTCTCTTTGCCCCTCCCCCGTTTATGCTCTGTCTCTCTCTGTCACAAAAATAAATAAACGTTGAAAAAAAAAAAAGAATCTTAGGCATATTGTCTTGCCAGTTATTAACTTGGATCACCTCCCCCCACCCCACCCCCGACCACCATAAACTAATAGGGAGAATGTGCACTTCCTCCTGAGAGGACACACTGAGCTTATCTGAAAACATCCACCATGGTAGAGATAAATTTTAAGCAGGGAAGTTAATTGGAAGAGAAATGTGACCTGAGGGACAAGCAGTTTGAAGAGGAACCAAAAGTTCATACAAGGCAGAAAGGGGGAGATTGCTCTGGAAGATTCGGTTTCAGCCCACAGAAGGTATGCTTGCATTTGTGTCCTTAGCACATTACAGAACTCCTTGAGGTGGGGCAGTGCTGTGTGTGGGTGTTTGGCTGGGTTAGGGCAATGGAGGGATGGTGCTCGAAAAATGCCCTGTATACGCCTTGCAGGCAACAGCTCCAAATCCATCTCACGGCCAACAACAAACTTGACCATAATAGGCATCTACGCTGCATCTGTGTCTATGACTAATAATGCAATTGCACTTGAAATGGTCAAGCTCACAAAAGGGTAACGTGATTACACTCATAATAAGATATAAAAGTGAACACATTTTCACAATCTTATTCGTCAATGGAGAAACAACCAGATGTTATGATTGGCTCCGAGGGGATTTTTTTTTTTTTTTAATCATAAAATTATATGGGGCGCCTGGATGGCTCAGTCGGTTAAGCGTCCGACTTCGGCTCAGGTCATGATCTCGTGGTCTGTGGGTTCGAGCCCTGCATGGGGCTCTGTGCTGACAGCCCAGAGCTGGGAGCCTGCTTCAGATTCTGTGTCTCCGTCTCTCTCTGCCCCTTCCCCGCACACTCTCTCTCTCTCTCTCTCTCTCTCTCAAAAATAAATAAACATTAAAAAATCATAAAATATAAACTAAGAATATTGAACTGTCGTAATGGAAGGCCAACTGGTTTCTCTATGGGGCAACAGGAAAAGGGAGGATTAAACCTAATTCATAAGCCATAATGGGACAGAAAAGACTGTGCATCTCTAAGAATGACTTTGCATTTCTACCTGTTACCTACAGTTTACAGAGTTGAGGGATAGTTGCAATGATTGAGCGAAGTGTGCTCTATGTGGACAATGCATACGTTTCTTTGAAGCACATTTTCTCCCCACAATTCCATACCCTTAAACCCAGCTTGGGGGGCGCCTGGGTGGCTGAATCGGTTAAGCATCTGACTTTTGATTTCAGCTCAGATCATGATCTCATGGTTTATGGGACTGAGCCCCATGTTGGGCTCTGCACCGACAGCTCAGAACCTGCTTAGGATTCCCTCTCTCCCTCTCTCTCTGCCTCTCTCTGTCTGTCTCTCTCTCAAATAAACTTAAAAAAAATATTCTCTCTCCCTCTCTCTGCCCCTACCCTGATCTCTCTCTCGCTCTCTCTCTGTCAAAGTAAATAAATAAACATTGAAAAAAAAAAAACAGCTCAGGGAGAAAATTGTTTCTGATTGGATTTATGTTCCATCCACTGTTTTCATTCCGAATGACATGTGACTCTAAAGTTAAACTTGCTTTATTTTTAAGAAACAACACAGAACATAAACACACAAATTTGCATTATCCCCTTCCGAAAATGATCATCCTTTGAAGTTCTTATCATAAATGCTCAAGATACGTTTTGAAGTCTTCACTCGGGATTACTCTTAAAGCCTGCCACAAATTACTTTGAAGATTCTCATCAGTGGCAAATTCTTCTCTTCGTGTTCTAGGTCATTTTTTTTGGAATAATCAAAACCCATTTGTGGGCAACTTTAGAAAATAGGGGAACCCCCTCTGAAGAATAACACTCTGAATTTAAAAGCAAAGAGAACCATTGTTGTGGACCAGCCTGGGTCGTCTACTCTTGCCTCACATCCACCAGGAACATTTCTTCAAAAAACTGGAAGCTTGCACAGAGTTGCCAGTAAAATAAACAACAACAACAACAACAACAACAACAACAACAACTGAATACTATCAGGTATGATCACTGTAATTCATAAAATAAAGTACGTGTAGGGCAATATTTGAGCTTCCACAGGAAAGTATGCATTGTTTTCATCACAGCCTTCCTGCTCATTTGCTTGAGTCTACAGGGCTCTGTGCAGCTTGCGTTGCCGTTGAGTGATTTTACGATTCAAAGTAGCAAATGACCAAGAATAACACAAAATAATTCTTGTCTATGGGCATGGAAATATGTCTCTTGAAAATTCAGTTGGCTCCCCTCCCCCACAAGAGTAGAAGTCTGTTTTGCCTCCATTTGCTTACACATTTCCATATTTTTAGCCTAGAAATAGGATTTATTCGGGGTGGGGGGATTGTTGTTTGATAGTTCTGTAACACCTTGCCAGTGGTTCATTCATCAATAACCAGTCAAATGCCATTCTCAAACACTTGTTCCTTTTGTATCGGTCTGAGAGTCATGATCTTCGCATTTCTTTGAAAATCATCCTTTAAAGGATGCTTTTCATAGAATGGACTCATTTTTAGGTGAAACAGAAGAGATCTTCCCAAGGAAGATTTATTGACAAACTTATACCTACCTAGTGCCCTCTCAAGATGTATTTCAAATTTTCAGCGAGAGAACAATTACAAGATAACACTCTATTTTACGATGTTGCACTGTTGTCTTGTGAGAAGTTTGCTGCTTTTCTGACCTTTTCCCTCTCCTTCCAGTGCAGACTCAAAATGGAACTTGAATGTCAAGCTTGTTCTAAATCTTTTTTAAAAATTGATAATGCTTGTCAACAAAGTCATTTTTGTTTTGTTTCCAGCTCTTCGTCGTGACTCACTGTTGATGGGGTTCAAGACCCACTAGCCCAGAAATGGCACCTTGGCATCTTAAGTATTTTGAGCTTAAGGAGTTTGAGAAAATGGCAGAGGCAGGAAGGTTACTTTGATCTCCTCCCCCACCTCATCTTTGTTCCCAGAAATAGGTCATAAAACCCTCCTGAGAAAGGTCCGCTCCCCATCCCAGGAGAAAGGAAGCCTATCTTATCACTGGAGAGGGGAAATTTGGGGCCAAGAAATATATATAAACAAATCTTGTTAAACCAACCCATGACTCCCTGGTTACTTCTTGACCATTTTGAACCCTAAGTCCCCATCTTGTCTTGTCAATTCTTTACGAATGTATTGCTTCCTTATCCCAAAGGCATTAAAAACTGCGTGTGGGTATTCCATCTCTTGTGGAGGTGCCCGTGCACATGTAAAAATTCCATGAAATGTGTATGCTTTTCTCCTATCAATCTGTCTTCTGTCAGTTTACTTCAGATCCAGACAGAGACCCAAAGAGGACGGAGGGGGATTTCTTCCTCCTTTATGCCGTCATAAGAATATTTTGAGACACCAGACCCCTGGTCATTCTGGTCCTCTTGTCTTTCCTTTCCAGGACTCAGTAAGAAATTTGGTAATGGCTGGCCCAGGACAACAGAGAAGAGTTTCTGGAAGAGACCTAGATCATAGGGTCCAGCTGGACATTGATCTGAAGGAAGTACCAAACCCTAGAAAAAACACCTCTGCCAGCTGACATCAGCCTGTTTCCTGCCGTTTGGGAGCCAATGGCTTGGGTTCCTAAAATTTACTGGAGGAAAGGCTAGTAACGGATGACTCTCTTTTTCTATTCCCTTCCTTTCTGCTTTTTGTGATCCCTACTCCAGATGATTCTTCTAACTTTACTGGAACTGCTCCTTACATGCTGCCTTTGAATATATGTCTGTTAACAATGACTGTTATTAAGATTCACAGGAGAATACTAAACACATTATTTTCTTCATCATGGAAGGCATGGAAAGCAACTTTCCTAAGACTGAAAAAATGGCATCTTCTCTACACTTCTTCTAAGTACTCGGAATTGTCTTTTCTCCCAGTGTATAATCCCAAGCTACCCGTATTAGCGTTCCCATTCTTTGTGAGAAGGCACTACAAATTTAGGACCTTAAAACAACATATGACTGTGATCTCATAGATTCTGCAGGCTAGAGGTCCAGGAGTTGGCTTAGGTGAGTCCTCCGTGGGTTTTGCAAGTCTGCAGTGAAGGTGACAGTGGGAGCTGTGTTCTTATCTGGAGCACTGGATCCTTTCGCAAGCTCTCTGATTGTTGGGAGAGCCCATGATGTCTGAAACAGACACTCTGCTGTCTCAAGCCTCTTGCCTCGCTGAATTTGCTTACGTCCATCTGGGATAATGCCTCTTGATGAACTCAAAGTGTATGGGTGAGGAGCCTTAACTGCATCTACCCAAAAACCCCTTCACCTCTTCAAGGCAGCATAACTTCATCACTGGATGAATCTACCACATTCAAAGACAGTGCTCACACTCAAAGGCAAGGATTACACAGGATGTGCAGACCAGGGCGGGGGTGGGAATCTTGGGGGCTTGTAATTCTGACTCACACACACTTACTATAAAATGAGATATTCTCTTACAGATTCTGTGCCATGTTATCATGTGACTGGGAAAATCAGTTTTGTCTGACTTGAGCAATGCCAATTTGATTTTAAAGGTCATCTTTCTTTTTTACGTTCACCCAGAAGACTTAGTTAAGCTGCAGATACCTCTAATGAGAGAGTTTGCTGCTGATTGAGAAATGAGCTCATGGAAGGAACGTTTTTACTCTGTCCATTTTTTTTAAACTTCTGCTAGCAGCTGATTTCCCTTATTCTCAGTAGAGTCATCTCATTCAGTGAAATAGACTCAATGTTTGTGTCCCCACCTCCCAAATTCATATATTGAATCCTGACCCCTCCCCACCCCCACAGGTGATGATATTAGGAGGTAAGGTCTCTCAAAGGTGCTCAAGTCACGAGGGTGGCATCTCCTGAGTGCGAGTAGTGCCTTATAAAAGAGACCCCACAGAGCTCCCCTGCCCCTCCCACCATGTGAGGACACAGTGAGAAGATGGCTGTCTAGGAACCAGTGAGCAGGTGAATCTGCAGGTGCCTTCCAGCCTCCAGAACTGTGAGAAGTAACTTTCCGTTGTGTATAAGTCACCCAGGCTATCGTATTTGGGGTATAGCAGTCTAAACTAAGACATTCAAATTCAGGAGAGCGCTACCTCCTAAGCCTTGGGAGATAGGTATCTGTTCAAAATAGAAAAATAGAACATCATGTACTGCTTATGTTCATTGTTCACTGAGCTTTTTTTAAAAAGATTTTTATTTCTACTTTTTAAATGTTTATTTATTTTAAGAGAGGGGGGTGCTGGGGAGGCACAGAGAGAGAGGAAGAGAGAGAGAATCTCAAGCAGGTTCTGTGCTGTCAGTGAAGAGCCAGATGGGGGGCTTGAACTCACGAACCATGAGGTCACGACCTGAGTGGAAACCAAGAGTCGGGACGCTTAACTAAGTGAGCCACTCAGATGCCCCAAAGGTTTTGTTTTTAAGTAATCGACATAGGCAACATGGGGCTCGAATTCACAACCGCGAGATCAAGAGTCACATGCTCTACCAACTGAGGCAGCCAGGCACCACGAGATTTTAAGTTTATTTATTTATTTTGAGACAGGCACAGAGTGAATGAGCATGTGTGAGTTGGGGAGGGGCAGAGACAGAGAGAGAGAGAGAGAGAGAGAGAGAGAGAGAGAGAGAGAATCCCAAGTAGGCTCTGCTCTGTCAGCACAGAGCCCAATGCAAGGCTCAAACCCATGAACTGTGAGATCATGACCTGACCTGCAACCAAGAGTCAAACACTTAACTAGGTGAGCCACCCAGATGCTCCAAAGATTTTATTTTTAAGTAATCTTCACAGCCAACTTGGGGCTCAAACTCACAACCCAGAGATGAAGAGTTGCTTGCTCTACCAACTGAGCCAGCCATGTGCCCCATTGCACACCATGCGTTTAGGATGTTGGGTGAAGCTCTCACATACTAGGTTTGGCTCAACGATGGGAACCAGTAGTATAGATTGTGGACCTGAGACTTAAAAGGACTATAGACATGTCTACTCAAATAGCTTCACTCTAATGAAATACTCAAAGCCTAGACATCATGGATCTTCCCACATGCCACAGAAGCACTGGGTTCAGGGACAGAATAAGACCCCGGGCCTCAGAGACTCAGCCCCTGTGTATTCCTCCCTGCTTCTTTCAGTGTTGCTTTTGGATGTTGACCCGATGCAGTGTGAGGTCTAGATAGCCAGGAAGCGCTAAGCATCAACGTTGGATGCCCAAGAGAAAATATAATGCAATCATTCTATGGATCTAGAGCGTACCTGCACTTGGAATTCTCTGAACACAACTGTAGCCTTGGAACCTGAAGAGAGAGAGGCAATCCAATGAAAATCAGCCCCAAGTCAACCATACAGACAACAGGAACAAGTTCATGAAGGGATGCAGGGAAAGTGGTCAACAACAGTTGGGTTGAAGCAGAAGGAAGCACATACTTAAGAAAGTGAGGTCTCTGCGGTCAGGATGGGGGGGAATGAAGAGAGTACTTCCCAGTGGTCTTCCCAGCAAGCAGGACCACGCGGTTCCCCGCTATGAATTCCGTATCACCCTGGCCACGGTTCTAGGTTCATCTAGACGTAGCTGCAGGCCAGTCTTCCACCTGATTCTGCCAGATTTCTGTTTCACAGCCAGTGGCAGGAGTTCTGCCCTGCTGGTGAACCCAGTCCCTGTTTCTGCTGCACACGGTCTCACACAGGTGCACGGCGAAAAGCCCTGTCCCGCTCCTCACGCCTCAAATCTTTTCTTGCATCCTGGCCAAGTGCCCCCGTTTCTGCAAGACTGGGGCTTCGCTGTCTTCTTGTTTTATTTTGTTTTTGGCTCGTCTGTTTTCACCACCAAAGTTGTCCTTGTGCAGTGAATAGTGATCACACCTGAATGCGCACGGCAGTCCCCTGGAGTGCTTGGTAAGACACCTGGTGCCGGATGCACTCGCTCGGCCCCACCTGCCCCAGCCCCACAGTACCTGACTGAGGCGGTTTGGCTTGGGGCTGAGGATTTGCCTTTCTCCGAGGCTCCCAGGGGAGGCTGACGCAGGTGCTTCTGGACCACACGTTGAGAGCCGCAGGGCTGACACACGACACGGTTCCACAGGACGTGATTTCTGCTGCCTGTTCTCCCTGCCTGACTTTTTCAGCATCCCCTGTGTCAACATCGACCTACGGAGGTCACTTCTCCAGGCCGCCCTAGCTGGTAACCACGCGCCTTCCCTCCCAGAGCTGTAATACAGACATCATTATCTCCCTTTTCTCAGCGAGGAAACTGGGCTTGGATCTACAGAAGAACATGCTCTTTGCACAGAGCTTAGGAAAGGCCAAATCGGGGACCACTTCTGCGCCTCCTGGCTTCCGCCGCTTATTTCCCACCCTAGCGCTGTGCCAGAGGTTAACTCTCGTTTCAGAAACTGGCTTCTGAGGAACGTCAGTTCCTTTTCTTCCTTCTGTCTCTCTCCGACGCCGTTAAGAGCACTGGCACACAGACGGTCCACCACGAGTGAGGAGCGGACGGTGATGCGGAAAGTACAAAGTTCAGATGCTCCGTGTCCAGCAAAACCACAGCTGCGTCTTTCTGGCCACGGGTTTGTCCCTTCCTGCCCCGTGTGGCTCAAAGGCTGTCCTTCCCGACGTTGGCCAGTGTCTGCCCTTGTGAGGTGGGGAAGCACAGTTTAGAGAAGAATCCCATTTTGCAGCTTTTCTTCACTGGCCAGTGGAGTTAGCCGGAGGTTAATTAGCTCTCCGAAAATCTCGGCTGGCCTCGGTATGGAAATTCGCAACTCGGGGTGAGTAATTGGCAGTCTCGCACTGTGATGGCGGGCCAGTTGTCCTCTGTTGAAGCCATAATTGACATTTTCTGGGTTACTCTTAGACTCATTGCCATCATACATGAAAACAGACCTCATGCACTTACTGTAGACTCTGATACATATATGTACCTTCAAAAACGCAACAGGTGACCAATCTCAAGTTAATTAGGTCAATGACAGTTCAGGGCTTTGGATTCACAGCAGGGTTGTTGGTAGGCACGCAAAGACGTTCCACCTTTAAAACGAGGGTACTGCAGGAAGGAATAACATGTCCCTCATGGGAAAGTCACTCTGTGGCTCTGTGAATGAGGGAACGCGTGGGGTAGTGTGGTGGCTAGAATCCAACTCCTGTCCACCCAAAAAAGACAGGCATTCAGACTGCCTGGCTCTTCACAAATTATAATAGGAGTGACTAAAGAGAGAGAGATTGAGAACGCTCTTTTTTTAACCTAATTTTATCCCTCCAGAAACTGGACCTGGCAGTTAAAAGCCACGCAAACTGCCTCCTGCATTCAGCAAAATGTAGCACTTTGCCATTTCCCGATGTCCTGCTGTGGGTTTTTTTTCCCCCTGAACGAACCCAATAAGTTGTCAGGGCAGAATGTCCTATTTAAGTATGGGAGCACATCTGTTTCAATTTCCTACTTTTGATCTATTTTAGTAGTTCCCTCATTGTGTCACAAGAGACCACTGAGGTATCCAAGACAAATAAAAATGTTACCCAATGAGCTTGCATTAAAAAAAAATAAATAAATAAAATAAAACTTCACAGTTCTGTTTTTTGAGGTTTATCATAAGTGCTCTGTCTCAATATAGATATTATAGCATATATATATATTTCCAATGGATAATATATTGCTTGAGGGTAGTCTATATCACAATTTTTACCCTCATTACTTTGATTAAACATAATATTTATTGATTAAACATAATATCACAAATATTTAATGTAATTAGTTGAGCAAATGAATTATTCAATTGCCTTACTGGGTTGTTAATGTCAGTCCTTTCCCCCTCTTCCATGGACACATGTATCTTTATTCGGAAACAGGGTGACCAAAGCATCTCGGTTTGCCGAGGACTTTTGGGGTTTAGCGTGGAAAGTCCTATGTCCAAGGAACTGTTTTGGTTGTTGAAACTTCACATTCCTAGTGCTCAAGAACCAAATGGTTGCTCAAACTTCACATTCCTTTTCCAAAATTCTTGCTGGCTTGTTAGTCCCCCTGTAACCGTCTCTGTTCATATTTACGTGTGTCCGAGTTGTCCTAGCTGCAGAAATGAGCCCTGTGTTTTCTCTCACTGAACGAGAGCCCCCAGCAGTGGTCTAGATGTCTACCTGAAGTTATCATGTCCTCTACAGAAAAGTGTGTCAGTTAGAGGGACAGAGGGAGAAAATGGATGGCCTCAGTCTTAACACACAGATGAAAGGTATTAAGCAGATGCATATTTATTGGGTTTGCTTTTGACAAATATGGTAGGGGTCAACATCCTCCTAGGTGTCTATCGATGTTCAACATCCTCCCCAAAGACGTCTGTGCCTAGTGATGGAAGCCCTGAGGAATATTCTGTATTATTTTCCTAATGCTGCTGTAACACATTGGCACAGTCTCAGTGGCCCAACACAACACGCATGTCTTATTTTACATTCCTTGAAGTCAGAGGTCAGAAATGGGTCTCACTAGGGTGCACTTCCTCCTGGAGGCTGTAGGGTAGAATTTGTTCCTTTGCTTTTTTCCAGCTTCTAGAAGTTTCTGAGTTCTTTGGTTCAGGGCCCCTTCAAAGCCAGCTGTGTGGCATCTTGACATTCCCACTGTCATGTCTCCTCCTCTGAGCCTAGAGCTTTCCGATAGAAGGACCCTCGGAGGCACATGAGCACCACCCAGATAATCTAGGATCTCTCCCCATCTCAGGATTCGTGACGTCATCATGCCTACAAACTTCGTTTTGCCTTCAAAGGTAATGCAGTCACTGGTTCGGGGACTAGGATGTGGACATCTTGGTGTCTGGTCAGTGTTTTGTGTACCAGAGGAGCCAAGATCACATCAGGTCTGAAAGCATCATTGAAACCAGCACAACAGGGCTAATCCTTGCTCTCGGCTTAGCTCCTACACTTCCTACAGACTCCTTTTTCCTCCAGCTCTCTGCCAAAGCTGACACCCATTTTTTTAAAATTGAGATATAATTGACATCTTACAGTGTATTAGTTTCACGTGTACCACATAATGATTCGACACATGTATACACTGCAAACTGATTTCTATAATAAATTTAGTTAACATCCCTCACCACACAGTTACGATTTTTTTAATGGATGAGAACGTTTCAGTTCTACTCTTCTGATGACTTTCAAATATACAACACAGCTTTGCTAATTATAGTCACAACCTATACATTCATCCTATAGTCACAGCTATACATTCATCTCCGGGACTTATTCATCTTATAACTGAAAGTCTACCTTTGACTATCTTTGACTACCTTCACCCATTTTACCGCTCCCTGTTCACACCTCTGGCAACCACCAATCTTTTCTCCGTTGCTAGGAGTTTGGCTTTTTTGGATTCCACATGTCAGTGAGATCATGTAGTATTTGTCTTTGTCTGTCTGCCTTATTTCTCCGAGCCTAATGAGCCCAAGGTCCATCCATGTTGTCACTAATGGTGGGATTTCCTTCTTTTTTACGGTTGAATAATATTTCTAGATATATGTATATATTTTCTGTTTCCATGGCTTGGCTATTACAAATAATGCTGCACTGAGCAGGGGTGTACAGATATCTGGTCAGGATAGTGTTTCCATTTCTTTTGAATAAATACTCAGAAATGTAATCACTAGATTCTATGGTAATTCTATTTTTTATTTTTCGAGGGACCTCCATACTGTCTTCCAGAGAGTCTGCACCAGTTTGCATTCCCACCAATAGTGCACAAGCGTTCTTTATTCTCTACGTCCTCACCAACACTGATTATTTCTTGTCATCTCGATTTAGCCATTCTGACAGGCGTGAGGTGATATTTCATTGTGGTTTTGATTTGCATTTCCCTGATATGAGTGATGTTGAGCATCTTTTCATGGCTCTCTGTATGTCTTATTTGGGAAAAAAAAAGTCTATTCAGATCCTTTGACACTCATTTTTTTTTTTTTTTTTTGGATAACTAGAGCATGAGTAGTGGAAGGGAAGAGAGAGACAGAAACAGAAGATCTGAAGCAGGCTCCATGCTGACAGCAGAGAGCCGATGTGGGGCTCGAACTCATGAACTGCAAGATCATGACCTGAGCAGAAGTCGGACCCTCAACCAACTGAGCCACCCAGGGGCCCCTGACACTCATTCTTAATTCACTCATTAGCTCTTCAGGCTAAGTCAACAGAAGATGAAACCATTGCTTTATTGGGCTAAGTGCCTCATCTTGCTAAAGGAAGCATCTACCAGTGACCAAAGGTTTTCCTCTAATTGAAAGAGTACATTCCCAAACTGAATATTTTAGCTTTCTATCTGATGTTCACATAGCTATTTTCCTGAGGTGAGATGCTATTTATATATCCCCAACTCATCTTATTGTTTGTTTTTTTTTTTATTTTTTTTCAACGTTTATTTATTTTTGGGACAGAGAGAGACAGAGCATGAACGGGGGAGGGGCAGAGAGAGAGGGAGACACAGAATCGGAAGCAGGCTCCAGGCTCTGAGCCATCAGCCCAGAGCCCGACGCAGGGCTCGAACTCACGGACCGCGAGATCGTGACCTGGCTGAAGTCGGACGCTTAACCGACTGCGCCACCCAGGCGCCCCTCCCAACTCATCTTAAATTACTTTTCCTGATGTTGCTAAAGAAAAGGAAAAAGTCTCCAATATCAGCAGAAAAGAATCCAAATATTAGCATGCTGCTGATGGGCAACCATTTTCTGACCTAAAAAAAAATAGCAATTTCATATAGTTCAACCTAGAAATAATTCACTTTCTGAGAACTTAGTGTTTATGCGAGAATGTGAGGTTCTGAACTGAGGGAGATGAATGATGGATATTTTGGTTTCATTGTCTGAAGTGGTTTGTACTGAATTCAGGAAGTACTGATTCATTGATTTACTCATTCTTTCAATGAAGATTTATGAATATTCATTGTGTGTCCATAAATGTGCTGTATTGTGTGAGTACAGAACCAAAATGAAACAGTGTGGCCTCATTCTGGCATGCACTAGAAGAGGTCATTATCTCAGGAAAACGGGCACCATTCTGGACCTCTTTGGCACTGGTGTTGCGAAGTTTTGATTATGGTCTCCTGGTATTTAAAGAGCTCATAGAAGCCATTACCCGGTTTGTTTTTAATTTTCACTAGGGATTCAAAGGTTACTACAGCATGTAAGAAGTCAGGATAGAAATAAGGAAATTCCTGCCAAGAAAAGCATGTTTTTCTCTGAAAGTACATAAGACGTCCATGTTCCAGGAGAGAGTTAATTTCAGTGTGGATCTTTTCCAAGCAAAGAGAGAGACAATAACATCCCAAGGTTTTTTGTGGAGTTCCGTGATTCTCCAACACATCGCATTTTCGCTCCCCCATCCCCGTGGGGGAAAATAAAGATATGGGATAAAGCACTTTTACAACTTTGATTAACTTTACACAGAAGGACGAGATCATGTATTTGGAAGGTGAACTTGGGATTTGTAAAATGATGAGTATATTTAGCAACGCCATAAAGAATAATGACCCTGCTATGGAAAATGGTTAAGGGACGGCATAATGTCTCCAACTCTTCATTTTCTGGGAAAAAAAGGCTTAATAATGATTATTATATTTTATAATGGGATTTAGTGGCTGCCTAACTGTGTTTTGATTTTCCAGGATTAGTGCTCAGCGCCATAATTGTAATTCCTTCTGATTGCAGACGGCACTGCAGTTACACAGCCACTTGATTCCTCCTGAGTGCCAGCCTCTGCATTCTTTTCGGGCTGATTTGAAGGTAATGAAGCAATCTATATTTAGGTATTTTGCAGAGGTTTTTATTTTTGGCTAAATGTTAAGTATACATTTTCCCGGAGTAAATGCTGCTAACAGCAAAGGAGTCTAATGGATTTTCTGGAGAAAATATTGGAAGCCTGACTTGATTTTAACCAGTGTCATCTCATCTCCATTGCCTGACTCACTTGGGACGGACTGTATTTGTTACAACTATTCAAATGCCATCAAGTATTTGACATGGAGTACGGTAAATACCTTAGGGGATCCCCTACTTAGACTTTAGGCAGTAGAAAGTTCTGTACAAATAGATGCCACATTGGAAGCACAGGCAATTCAACACTGTAACATAGCAAATGGATGACCCCCATATGGCTGGTATATCGGCCGATAGAGAACGCATACTTGTACAAATCAGACCCCTGGTTCTAATCTATGTCCCTACTGGAGTTCTCTCCTTGACATGCTCACCTAATTTCTGTGTTTGATTTGTTCTTCGTTCTGCTCGTTTATTGATTTATTGTCTCTATATATTTTATGTGTCTTCCTAGGCCATCTTAAAAACTTTGGAAAAAGACAGAAGATGGCTGGCTGGGATGGATGGATGGACGGAGGGAGAGATATAAGTAAATAGATAGACGGATGTATGGATCGATGTATGAATAGATGGCCAAGTGGTTGGGTAAACATATGAATGAATGAATGAATGAATGAATGAATGAATGAATGAGTGGAAAAAAACTGAAAGAATAAATATGCCAGCAAACCTTTTTTTTTTTTTTAATTTTTTTTTTAATTTTTTTTTTCAACATTTATTTATTTTTGGGACAGAGAGAGACAGAGCATGAACGGGGGAGGGGCAGAGAGAGAGGGAGACACAGAATCTGAAACAGGCTCCAGGCTCTGAGCAGTCAGCACAGAGCCCGACGCGGGGCTCGAACTCACGGACTGGGAGATCATGACCTGAGCCGAAGTCGGACGCCCAACCGACTGCGCCACCCAGGCGCGCAAACCTTTTCTTCCTCTCCCTTACCATTAACCCTACATTGCTTTGGTTCCTTATCCCTCAGCTCTTAAATCAATTTTCATTCTTCAATTGTCCTTTCTCTGAGAAACTCTTCTTTCTCATGCCCTCCTGTCTCTTTCCGGAATTTAGACACCCCTCTTTCCTATGCTTCAGTCATCATCAATTTAACTGTCTTATAGAGTACATACCATACCCTTTGTGATCTTTTTCCTTTAACAAACAGCACAGTCTCCAGAGCTCTTGGTGCTGTCTTGTTCTGGAATTTCCAGTGCCAGACATGGTGTTCTGCACATTGCAATAATAGAATATTGGCATTTACTGAGTTCCTGATGTTTCCTAAATCATAGATAGTTCATGTGTATTGTGTTGTTCAATCTCCATAACACTTAGAAGTCATAGGTCTTATTGTGGTTCTCATTTTACAGTTAAGAAAGCTAAGGTTCAGAGGGATTTGGCAACTTGTCTAAGATCACAGCGCTGGGCAGTGGTAGGATAGATATAGAAACCTGGGCAGTCTGACTCTACAGGATGCATTCTTCCTGGGGTCAATACCATCCCAAGTGGAGTGAAAATTGGTTCTTGGGAGATGACAAAAGTCATACTCGTTTTATGAATGGAGTCCAGAAATACAGTACAGATAAGCCATATATTTGTTAAACTTTCATGGGGGATAGATTAAGAAAAAAAATGTGTGAAAAACCTCGTTGGTGAGCAATAATGAAAAAAATATTGAGAAACACTGAGCTACTTACAATGGTGGTAGCTCATGACCTCTTATTACAGAATGAGGAAATGGGTAAGTGGATGCACAGAGGAATAGAACATCAAATATTTGTTCCTCTTCTTAAGGAGCATGGTGAGCAGTCAGGTGGTCCCAAAGGATCCCCACCTCCTGGTTTATGCCCCTATTTAATCCTTTCATTTGAGTGTGGACTGTCCTAGTGACTTGATTCTAACCAATGGAATACAGCAAAGATGATGGGAAGTCACATCTACGTTAGGTTACCTAAGACCCTGATTTCTGTCTTTCTAGCAGACTCTCTCTTGTTGACTTTCGATGAAATAAACTGCCATATAGAACATCTGTGTAGAACCACAAAACACCCCGAATAGCCAAATCAATCTTGAGAAAGAAGAACAAAACTGGAGGTTATCACAATCCCAGATTTCAACATATACTGCAAAGGTGTACTAATCAAAACAGTATGGTATGGGCACAAAAATAGACACAAAGATCAGTGGAACAGAAGAGGGAGCCCAGAAGTAAACCCACAATTATATGGTCAATTAATCTTTGACAAAGAAGGCAAGGATACACAATGGGGGAAAGACAGTCTGTTCAACAAATGGCACTAGGAAAAGTGGACAACCACATGCAGAAAAATGAAATTGGACCACTTTCTCACACCATGCACAAAAATTAACTCAAAATGGATTAAAGACCTAATGTAAGATCTGAAACCATAAAAATCCTACAAGAGAGCACAGGCAGTAACTTTTCTGACATCAGTCCTAGCAACATTTTTCTAGGTGTGTCTTCTGAGGTGAGGGAAACAAAAGGAAAAGTAAACTATTGGGACCAATCAAACTAAAAAGGTTTTGCACAGTTAAGGAAACCATCAACCAAACAAAAAGACAACCTAATGAGTGAGAGGAGATATTTGCAAGTGACATATCCAATAAAGGGTTAATATCCAAAATACATAAAGAACTTATACAACTCGGGGCGCCTGGGTGGCGCAGTCGGTTAAGCGGCCGACTTCAGCCAGGTCAAGATCTCGCGCTCCGTGAGTTCGAGCCCCGCGTCAGCTCTGGGCTGATGGCTCGGAGCCTGGAGCCTGTTTCCGATTCTGTGTCTCCCTCTCTCTCTGCCCCTCCCCCATTCATGCTCTGTCTCTCTCTGTCCCAAAAAAAAAAAAAAAAAAAAAAAAAATTATACAACTCAACACCAGAAACACAAACAACTCAATTTAAAAATGGGCAGAGGACCTGAATAGACATTTTTCCGAAGATAACATCCAGCTGGCCAACAGACACATGAAAAGGTGACCAATATCTCTAATCATCAGGGAAATGCAAATGAAAACCACAAGGAGATATATCACCTTATAGCTGTCAGAATGGCTAGTTTCAAAAAGAGAGAGAGAGAGAGACAGAGAGACAGAGAGACAGAGAGAAAGAAAGAAAAAGAAAAAAAATAAATAACAAGTGTAGGGGAGGATGTGGAGAAAAAGGAACTGTTGTGTACTGTTGGTGGGAATGCAAACTGGTGCAGCCACTCTGGAAAACAGTAGACAGGGTTCCTCAAAAAAGTTAAAAAAAGAAATACCATACGATCCAGCAATTTCACCACTGGGTATTTACCAAGAGAAAGCAAAAACATTAATTTGAAAAGACATATGCACCCTCATGTTTATTTATGAAAAACATTAATTTGAAAAGACATATGCACCCATTATTTACAACTCAACAGTGTTTGTTTTTTTAATTTTTAACGTTTATTTATTATTGAGAGACAGAGAGAGACAGAGAGAGACAGAGCATGAGCATGGGGGGGAGAGACAGAGAGACGAGGAGACACAGAATCTGAAGCAGACTCCAGGCTCTGAGCTGTCAGCACAGAGCCCTACGTGGGGCTCGAACTCACAAACCGCGAGATCATGACCTGAGCCGAAGTTAGACGCTCAGCCCCCTGAGCCACCCAGGCACCCCTACAACTCAACAGTTTTTTAAGAGCTTATTTTTAAGTACTCTGTACACCCAATGTGGGGCTTGAACTTATAACCCAGAAATCAAGAGCTACATGCTCTACTGAGATATGTCTATGTCCATGTCTATGTCTATCTAGATAGATAGGAATATTATGCAGCTATAAAAAAGGATGACATTTTTGCCATCTGTGACAACATGCATGGACCTAGAGGGTATCGTGCTAAAAGAAATAAGTCAGACTGAGAAAGATAAATGCCATGTGATTTCACTCCTATCTGGAGTCTAAAAAATGAGTAAACAAACAAAAAGCAGATGCAGACCCATAAACACAGAGAACAAACTGATGGTTGCCAGAGGGGAAGAAGGCGACGTGATGGGCAAAATGAGCGAAGGGGGGAGGGAGATACAGGCTTCCAGTTCTGGAATGAATTAAATGCACTGATGCAAGGCACAGCACAGAGAGTATAGTCAACAGAATTATAATAGTGATAGATGGTGACAGACAGTAACCACACTTAGGGTGAGCAAAGCATAATGTATCTAGAAGTGAAATCACCATGCTGTATACCTGAAACCAATGTAACATTCTGTGTCACTATACTCAAATTAAAATAAAAATTTTAATGGAGTCATATATCTTATCCTAGAAAACTCTTCCCCTTGAAGATCCAGTTAAACTGTCCCTTCTCTGGTGCACCCAGGTGGAAAGTGAGCTCACAGGGGTCATTCTCTCCCCCTGCCATCCCTGTGGTTTTAATAAAAGTACTTAACCTTGTTGTACTTTTAAAAATGAAAAAGATTTGGGGTGTCTGGGTGGCTCAGTTGGGTGAGCATCAGAGCCTTGATTTCAGCTCAGCTCTGTGTTGGGTTCCTTGCTGAGCATGGAACCTGCCTAAGACTCTCTCTCTGTCTCTCTGTCTCTGTCTCTGTCTCTGTCTGTCTGTCTGTCTCTCTCTCTCTCCCTCTCCTCTCCTCTGCCTGTGTGGTCTGGTCTGTCCCTATCTCTAAAAATAAAAAAAAATTTAATTAAGAAAAAAAAAGATTCAGACTCATGAGGCGCCTGGGTGGCTCAGTCAGTTGGGTGTCTGAATTTAGCTCAGGTCACAATCTCATGGTTTGTGGGTTTGAGCCCTGCATTGGGCTCACAGCTGTCAGTGCAGAGCCCACTTGGGATCCTCTGTCTCCCTTTCTCTCTGCCCCTCCCCCCTAAAAAATAAATCAACATTAAAAATGAGTAAATAAAAAAGATTCAGACCATTGATTACAGTGGCCCCCTAGGGACTGGATATGTTAAAAGGGCAAGTGTATGAAACAGTATGATGGTTGAGGAAGGAGTGAGGTGATCACATGTTGATGTAGACTCAACAGAAGAAGGAGGACTTCACCCCACACAGGCACTCATGGGGTCCCTGGTGAGAGGAGAAGACAAGGCTAGACATGTGAGTGAGGGTGTCGAATCCTCCAGTCTAGATGTGACTGTCATACAGAGAGTTTCCACGTCCTGTCCTTACAGATAAGGTGGCCACACGTCCTGGTGTGTCTAGGAGAGTCTTGAATTAGACCTGTTTTCCCCGTGGAATTATTGACGGTGCTTCTTTTCACTCTCCAAAGTGTCTCTGTTTGGTGGACAGATTGTATGCCTTTTCCACCCTCACCTCCACCTCCACAGAAACCTTGTAAGAAACACTGAGTTTGTAAATGTTTGAAAGCAGTGGGTTTCTTCCCACTGTTATGGAACTTAGCATCTCCAGCAAAGCAGTCTAGTGTGCACTGTAATTAATATCAGAGGATGGTTTAAATGCAAAGTATGAAAAGCTGTTTCGTTCATGAAAAGTCACTTGGGCACAAAGATCTGAGGGTCTTCAAATGATAAGGGCTTATGGTTGCACAGTGCTCTGTGGTTCATAAAGTGCATTTATCTACTTTTCTCCATTCATGCAGAAAAAAAAAACATGGTCTGTGAGGTAGAGTAGGTATTGTGATACCCAACTGAGAGGCAAAGCCGTTGAGGTACAGAAGGGCAGGCCATGCAATTCATCACATTTGAATAAGAGACGAGGCGGTTGGGATTCTTACCAAGTGGGCTCTCCATTCTCAGATGTGCTTACTCTTCTATCGGAAGAGTCTGATAGAATTCTATCAGGAGAAGGATGGATACTTCACCCTGGATGCAGGATACCAGTGCCAACTTTGGTTGAAAAAATCCTATGAATCCCTTAGACGACTCATATGAGGATTCATTACATGAAGTTCTTTTTTTTTTTTTTTAATTTTTTTTTTTTCAACATTTATTTATTTTTGGGACAGAGAGAGACAGAGCATGAACGGGGGAGGGGCAGAGAGAGAGGGAGACACAGAATCGGAAACAGGCTCCAGGCTCCGAGCCATCAGCCCAGAGCCCGACGCGGGGCTCGAACTCACGGACCGTGAGATCGTGACCTGGCTGAAGTCGGACGCTTAACCGACTGCGCCACCCAGGCGCCCCTCATTACATGAAGTTCTGAGAACACAGACCATTTGCAAATGTGACTTCCCTCTTCCATAGATACTCAAGGAAGAAGAGTGAATGCTCTTACCTTTGGCTGTCCTCAATGGCCCCAAACAATTGCCCTTGAATGTCATTATTATTTCCCCAATGTCCACATGGGTGGCAAGGTCTGATGAAAGGTGTAGTGTGCTTTGACCTTGCTTTCCAAATCTCAACGATCAACTATTAGAAATGCTGAAACCATTGCTCTCTTCAGAGAGATAGGCCTGACGGGGATAAGATCAGACATTTCTCTTGTTCCAGTTATATGGCTTGGCATGGGAAGCGTACTGTGGAGGGAGGTAAAAGCAGAAAGTGGAGGTGTTACTTGTGATATTTGTGCATACTTTGGTCTAGGTAAGATATCCAAATGTTCCCTCTCTTGTTGTACCTCAAAATGGACAGTGCCCGTTTCCCATGGCATACTGGACCCTGTGGGTGGAACCAAGTCACCTAAGATTTTGCCACCCAAATAGTCTTTCTTAATATACTTTATTGTACTGTTGTTAGTGTGATGTGCAGGATCCTGGAGAGTCCCTTGAGTACAGAAGTAGGGAAAGAGGCACAGATTTCTGGTAGCCATAAAGTACTCAGAGATGCTCCAAGTGTTTTTGAATCACCTAACCATGACCTCATTCATCCTGATCTCTCAGACATGGAATGTGTATAAATAACTGCTCGCACCAAATAGAATAACGGTTGTCCCACAAACACAAACTCCCAGGAAAACCCAGTAGACAGCAGAAAAGGGAAAGGGAGTTTAATACGTTTATTTGCAGCTAATTGCTTGAGTTACTCGAGGGCTGGCCAGCTGCAAAAATCTGCGGAGCAGTTTTGAAAGCATTTGCTGAACTTTTAATCTTTACTTAGGGAAACCCCATGATTCCCTGGGAATTTTGCCTGTGTAAAGACCATAACATATGGACCATTTGTGGAGACATATGTTTGAGTACTGAGCCCTCGAGCAAAACTTTCACAAACTCTTCTCTTGGTCCCCTTTAAATTTCCAGAGAACAGATATGTAGTGGAAAGCCACACACCCCCTTCTCTCCCTGGCACCTCATGGGAGGATCTCAAGGGTATTATCAAGACCTTTGTCTCTGATGATCTGTTCGCATCAGAAAGAGGAAGGAAAGATACTCAATCAAGGGACGTGACTCTTACTGCGGAGAATGCTTTCTCCTTTAATCTATAAAATGCATGAACAACTTCCTGTCTTGCCTTTGGCTCTAGAAGATCAACCATCTGTCCTGTGAGGTCCCAGGTGTCAATGGTCCTCAGGCAGAATGGTGAGTCTGGATGGGCTTAGGCGAGACACGGACATCGCCTCAAATAGGCGAGTAAAACATCTGGACCCAAACCGGCTTCTTGCCTCTCTTCTCTCAAAGTGGGGAGTGATGAATGAACATGCCATTTCCTACTGGCGATGAGAGCCCTTCCAGCTCTCTATTAGTGTGCTGTCACAGCATTGGTTAACTCCGTTCACCCCAAACCCACTAGGAGCTTAAGCCTCCCGGGGCGTCACTAATAGAGCATGGGGAAGACAGGGGTCTCTCAAGCTTGTAGCCTGTCCGTAGGGCTTATGAACCAAGCAGGTGAGGTGGCGTTGCGAGAGAAGGCGCCAGTATGCATGGAAGCCACGTGCACACCCCACACGGCCCAGGATGCTCCCACACTTAGAGCAACTGAACTGCCTCTCTCGCATTAGCGGGGAGTCTTGTTTCTTGCCTCCTCACAATTTGACAACGTGGCCCCGAAAGGAGCCGTTGAAATAATTAAAACACAGTACTTCCCTTAGCATTGATTTCTCCTTTAAAACAGAAAATATCTATATAGTATCTACCACATGCGTGAGACACTAAAGAAATCGGAGCCGGGAGGACAGATAACGTCCCTGCCATCCGGGAATGGAAATGCAAATGCGGGAGACTCAAGGAAGGAGACTGAGAGGCACCACAGGACAACAAGACTGTGCCTCACTGTCCTGCGTATGACTGGGGCATGGCTTCTGCATTATTGCACACACGCCTTCTGGAGAAATCCCCAGTGGGGCGTTGAGCAAACCATTCTGCCCTCTTTATTCTCTCCGTTGAATCACAGCTTCTACTTCGTAACAGAGTCAACAGCATCTTATGAAGACATCTGTCTAACGTCAACAATCCAGCCGCCCAGAAACGCAACTGCAAATCCTTCCACCAACAAAATGAATGCGTACCAAGAGCAGGCAGACAGCCTGGCAAAAAGAAATAAAATAAAATAAAATAAAAAGAAGTGGGTCACAGACAACAACACCGAGGGACTGAAAGTAATTTCTGAGCTAGACCCAGGAGGGTCTACATTCACATGAGCGTCTGAATCTGGTAAATGGGTCGTGGTCTGTCAACGCACATATGCATTTATTAACAGAAGGAAATAAAGGGCTGTTAGTGATGGAGGCATGCTGTGGTGTGGCACACACACATTTTCATCCTCACACTTGGCATTTTTGTGGTCAGGAAGCCTTGTTTTCTGGAGCAAGATTCCTTTCCTCGACTGCAATGCCCTACGTTCTGCACCTCATTTATTTCATTTCTGAAATGCTCTCTCTTGGCACTTAACTTCCTTGCTTTAGCCCTGTGATGCCAATGCCAACAGCAGCCACCTACGCCTCTTACAAATCCCTTGATAAGACTCACATATTACACGGAGCCTGGCAGGACTGTTAGCACTGCTCATATCTGCTCCCTTCAGCATTTCCCCAAACTGTCATGCAGTGTAGGAAAAGTGTTTGCTGCTGGCAGTGAGGATGTTGCCTTGTTACGTCGGGTAAAGGACTCACGCAGCTACACTAGGTGACACACAGCGATCATTCTTGGCAGCTCACCTGCTCAGAGTGCACGGGGAAAGGTGTGGTTGCTCTGGAAGCAAAACTCAACTGGCGGGTGGCAAGACCCATCATCTCCAAGCTACTGGCTACAAGGGGGTGTTAAGAAAATTCTCCGCCCCCCCCTCAGTGAACTCAGAATGAACCATTTGTGAGGTTCCATAGCCACACACTGAATGGCCCAGAAAGATGAGAAAGCCACACTGTGCCTTGCAATGGTGCATAACTAGAGAGACTCACAGTGAGTTGAAACTGACGGTAAGGAAAGCCAACTCGGACCCTCTCACCAAATCCCCTCTTCCTCCATGGCCTCTGGACACTGGGCAAGGGAAGAGAAGACAGAGGGGTGACCCTAGAACCAGACCCACCATTTGGAGGGTTTTTTTTCCCTACAAAGAGGTGGGAGTTTTCTATCTTTCTATCTTTCACATAAAAGAAAGAGGAAATGCTCTTTCAAGAGACCAGCATCTGGAGATTGGATACACAGTAAGGACTGGTGTTTCCCTTGGAACTTAAGGGCAATAATAGAAAGCTTATGGTTTTAAAATATCCTCCTCTCCTTGTGATGTTTCCCTCTAGTGACGAAGCACCCGATGCATGTAGCAGTCTACAAATTATTGACAAGAACCAATGCAAAAATACACAGAACAGCAATTTAACACATACTGTTAATTGTTAAATGGTGACCCGTCAGTAAATTGCTTACACAGCTCGTCTGTGCTACACACAGTTATAATTCTTTGTGTGCATGGGTTCAGCCTCTGCAGCAGAGGGTAGGAAATGTTGGCATGTAGGATCGGCAGTGGCCTTTCAGACCCCACTCATTTCTGCTGATCATGTGCAAGGATAACATTTCTCCAGGGGTCCTAGGGGCTTTGCAACAAGGAAAGCAATCAAATGACACACATCACAGCAGAAGCAGCAGGACAAGGTCCACATTTAGGAGGCAATGGTAGGGTGGCCAAGATAGTGGTAGGCACAAGACAAATTCCATCTTTCCTTAGCAATTGCAGACAGATAAGCCATTGGAGTAGAGGATGTTTCATTTCAATTAATTCCCATCGCAGTCCATGCCTGTGAGTGTGGTACCTCTATTCTACACACAAGCACATGGAGCTTTACAGGATATGTGACTCTCCAGGATGAACAGGTGCCAATGCTTTTATTTGCAACTTAATCCAGAAGAGAGATGCTCTTTCCTACAGACGATTGAGTTTTGCTGGTTACAAATGTTGACCCATTGTTTCCCTTATCAAATGATTCTTAGCATGTGGATTTCACAATGACTTAACGAGTGAGACAGCCATCAAAGCTTTTTTATTTTTTTTTTTAAATTTTTTTTCAACGTTTATTTATTTTTGGGACAGAGAGAGACAGAGCATGAACGGGCGAGGGGCAGAGAGAGAGGGAGACACAGAATCGGAAACAGGCTCCAGGCTCTGAGCCATCAGCCCAGAGCCCGACGCGGGGCTCGAACTCACGGACCGCGAGATCGTGACCTGGCTGAAGTCGGACGCTTAACCGACTACACCACCCAGGTGCCCCAAAGCTTTTTTAAAAAATATAATTATTTGGAGGCACCTGGGGGGCTCGGTCAGTTAAGTATCTGACTTCAGCTCAGGTCATGATCTCACTGTTTGCGAGTTTGAGTCGCACGTCAGGCTCAGAGCCTGGAGCCTGCTTCATATTCTGAGTCTCCCTCTCTCTCTGCCCCTCCCCGGTTCATGCTCTGTCTCTCCCTCTCAGAAATAAATAAACATTAAAAAATTAAAAAAAAAACTATTTAGGGGTGCCTGGGTGACTCTGTGGGTTAAGCAGCCGACTCTCAGTTTCAGCTCAGGTCGTGATCTTGGAGTTTCAGGAGTTTGAGCCCCACATCAGGCTCTGTGCTGACCGTGTGGACCCTGCTTGGGGTTCTCTCTCTCTCCCTCTGTGTCTGCCCCTCCCCTGCTCATGCTGTCTCTGTCTCTCCCAAAATAAATAAATAAACTTAAAAAAGTTATTTAATCTAATTATTTAGCAGTCACTGGACGGTCTCTTGCAGCAGAAACATTGCTAACATCCCTCAAAATGGTAGTTTTAGGAGCTGAAGAAAATATCCCATCCCTGTAAATCCTCAATGCTAATTTCTAATCAGTTGGCTCTTTCAGAGATAGTCTCTTATTGTCCTTTACAAAATTGTTTCTCATAATTTCTCCCATGATGGTGGAAACTATAAATGTTCACTATTGATCTTATTATTGAAAAATGGCATTATACATGTCACTTGAGAGGCTGTACTAAATCAAGAGAAAAGCAGGGGCAGAATTCAAATTATAGAAAGCTGAAGAAAGATGATTGATTTGTCTTTAGTTGCTTTTTTTAAACTTAGTCATACTGACAGTTTTTCAAAGTCTTTCATGTTATGTGGGTTCTAATCCATTGTGAAAATATGGGTTAATTCTAAGCTCTGTCTGGGAAGAAATAGAGAATGAGACAACGGGCTTTTGCGTGAACAACCATTTCAGTAACAAATAATCCAGTGAGGCAGGAGGGAGAACTTTTGGAAGGTGGCCTCACAGAGTCCTGTAATCAGTCCATTTAGTGATAAACGTCAACATCAGGTCTTTTTTAAAAAAATTTTTTTGACGTTTTATTTATTTTTGAGACAGGGAGAGACAGAGCATGAACAGGGGAGGGTCAGAGAGAGAGGGAGACACAGAATCTGAAACAGGCTCCAGGCTCTGAGCTGTCAGCACAGAGCCCGACACAGGGCTTGAACTCACAGACCGCGAGATCATGACCTGAGTCGAAGTCGGCCGCTTAACCGACTGAGCCACCCAGATGCCCCAACATCAGCTCTTATATTGACACTGCAGAGGGAAATTATTGAATGAGTCACTTGAATAGACATTAAATACCAGCCTTTCTTGGATTTTTTTTTCTTCAGTGGTCATACTAAGACAAGGTTAGTGAGTTTCAGCGATTGCATTCAATTAAGAGTCCAAAAAAATGTATCAAATCATAAATGAATGTCTTCATTACTGCAACCCGCCTGGGAAAAACAGGGGAGTCTGAGTTCCCCTTCAGACTCACCCCACTAGTCAGAAATCACCTGGCATGCCAAGTTTCACAAATATGTTTTTTAATGTTTACTTCTGAGAGAGAGAGGGGGAGAGAGAATCCCACGTAGGCTCTGCACCCCAGCACAGAACCCAACATGGGGCTCAAACTCAATAACCATGAGATCATGAGCTGAGCCGAAATCAAGAGCAGGATGCTTAATGGACGGAGCCACCCAGGTGCCCCCAAGTTTCACAAATCTTGATGGGGATTGCAGTGAGTTGAAAATCAGGCCACATGCAAAATAGTCTTGGAAAACCATAACCTGCATTTGTGTAACTTTAGCCAAAGCCAGAAGGGGAAGAGGAAACCCCAGTTGGGCAAGGAGGTAAGAGATGGTGAAATTTAAGTTAATAGAAATCTCCTAAAAATTTCCATTTGCATTTGGTTTGAGATCAAAGAGAGTTCATAGGTAATTGGCTCCATTAAGTAACATTAAAAAGTTAACAAATGTCGTGCATGTATGGCATGCCAAAAGAAAGGTACGTGGGTCATTCCTGCAGTAAAATGAATGGTCATAAAGGGAATGTATGTAACCAGCATCCAGGTTAAAAAAAAAAAAAATCAATGATTACCTGCATCTAAGGAGAATCTTCCAGACCTCTCCTGAAAACTACCATTCTGATGTCAAAAATAACTACTTTTCTAAATTCTAATGCCATAGATTAGATTTGCCTATGTTTAAACTCTCTATAAGTGGGATGATTTGTTGAGTATTATTATCCTGGCCACCTTATTTCACTTCACATTATAAGATTTGCCCAGGCTATTGCATGCGGTATCGCTTTATTCATTTTCATTTCTATAGAGGATGCTGTTGTAGACATAGGGTTGCGCCCATTTCTACCCCCACCAGCAATACGAGGAGTCACGGTTACAACTATCTTGTCTGCACCTTTGCTAACCCGTAGCGATGTCAGTCCATCCTGGTAGCCATTCTGGTGGTTGGGTAGAGGGCGCCCACTGTGGTTTCCACGTGCGTTTGGAAGTCCAAAGTCTGAAGTGCTAATTTAAAATGCTGTAAATATCTCCTAATCTCCTAATTCGTGCCTTCCCCCTTTTTCCTGTCTTACTGGTGCCTTTTGCGATGAGAACATCTTACCCATTTATCAATATCTTCTTTTACAACTCATGGTTTTGTGTATGTGCGTCCAGTCAAATGTATCTCGGAAAATTCTGACTTTCTTGATGGCTCTCTGACGTCTGCAATCTTTCTGTTTATTTCTCTCTGTTGTCATCAGGATGCGTTGTCCGAAACAACTAGGCCAACGTTGGAGGCAGAAGTTTAGTCAGATAGTACTTTGATTATACTGCAGTGGTTCTGTTTTTGTGATGATCATTAAATGAATCTTGTTTTCCTTTTGTATTTAGGTAAACCAGCTAAAAGAAACTCCTTTCTCTTAAGCCTTCACCCTCAAATACACCAGGAGGAACCAATTACCAGTCATCTACAATTTGGTACAACTGAAATAGGAAATTCATCTCAATTTTCAGAGTATTAGGAACACAAATGCAAGGCAATAGATAGTGTTCATTGTTAAATATTGGCTGGTGAGTTTACCCCTGCCCTTCAGAATCGCCTCCCTGTGGCTTAGTAACGCCTTTCCACAGATGAACCACATTTCCACAGATGAACCAACCCTGTTGAAGAGTCCGACGGTAACACACATGGTTCTTTTATGAAATCAGAGTGGCGTTCTAAAGTGATGTGTATAAAGGTAACTGGTTGGATTTATTTTAAACTGTAAAATCGCCCTCACTGGTTTATACCAGCCTTACAGAAAATGAATCATGATTCTATATAAATCTACTGGTTGTACTGAGTTGGAGCCTCTATTCCCACCATTATCGCTTTTTTCTTAGGCCTATTATTCTCACAGGTTTATATTCAAATAAAATATGATTCTGTAATGAAGGAAATAGGAAGGGAAGTATTACCGCCTTCATTTAACCAAAATGAATAAAGCGAAATTTATAAATTCTTTTCAACAGCAGTCCTGGGCTCCATTCATGGAAGCAGGAAGTCTTTCAAAATGTGTTTTTTTATTATTTTTTTTATGATGCTGCAAACAAACAAACAAAACCTTGGGTTTTGAAATAATTTGTAGGTCAGGTCAAAGCTGTAGCAAGTCTAAAAAAATTGATTTATAGTGATTATTAGATAAAATGAACATAGAGATGGGGTAAGAGATTTTTCTTCCTTCATTTCTATTCAAAGATACCCTTTAAGTGAAAGTTTAATGAGGTCCATTAGTATGTTTATAGATGCCAGGCCATGTATGAATTATACATGCCTGACAAGAATTTCCCACTTCAGGCTTGCATTCATACTGGCAGACTTCATTCTCTGTGCCCAAAATGGACTTTAATAAAGTGGACCTCACCAGTGAATGTTATTAAAAGACAGAGGGAGGGAGAGAGAGAGAGAGAGAGGTGGGGGGGGGGGAGATATCAGCAGAATAGCCAGAAATCCCAGTGAGGGAGTAGAATAAATAAAGAAATAGACAGAAAATAGTAATGTGAGAGAAATACAGGTACATATCTTACCCACTGCATCCTACTCTGGAGAAATTCCTTTGCTATCAATAATGTTTAGCTTCAAAAGAATCTTACAGACTTAAAGTTCAAAGGGTTTTGTGCAACCACCAATGTGAAATCTCTTTCAAGGGAGCTGGCAGACAGAGGCAATTTTCCAGGCAATCAGTTGGAATTTCCCACTTTCATCTGAAGGAGAGAATAAAAATACTTGGAATCCATTATGTCATGCTCAAGTGGGTGATCAAAGGCCTCTCCCTGGAAATTCTAGTTCATCTCGTTCATTTCTTCTCGCTTTGGGAATTTCAGCCCCAATGGATACATTAAGCCACATTATTGGAAATAAATAGATTAAGAAGCATGCACGTTTGGGGAAGGAATCAGGAATGAGGCAGGTCATGAATGAGAGACTTTGCGGGTTTGCCTTGCAGACTGGGAACAGGATGCCACGAAGCCCTGTTCTCTGGAGGGAACGTGCTGCCACGTGTGGACACGCACGGGCTGTCGTGTGTGGGACTGGCTGCTGTGCCCTACTGAAGAAGGTGTCTTGTGATCTGGCTATCACAGACGGGCGGCCAATAATAGCACTCTTTTTTTTAATGAGTTGGGTAGAGCCCGTAAAGAGACGCTAAACCCAATTGTGTCTTTTAGTGTAGGGCGGAGGGGCGGGGGGCATGCTTAGTCCCAGGCATGCCCTGGGAGATGAGGGCAATAATTCCTAGTCATAAAATAAGACGCCAAAAAAATAAATTAATTAAAATGAACAAGGGGCGCCTGGGTGGCGCAGTCGGTTAAGCGTCCGACTTCAGCCAGGTCACGATCTCGCGTGATCTCCCGTGATCTCGCGTGAGTTCGAGCCCCGCGTCGGGCTCTGGGCTGATGGCTCAGAGCCTGGGGCCTGTTTCCGATTCTGTGTCTCCCTCTCTCTCTGCCCCTCCCCCGTTCATGCTCTGTCTCTCTCTGTCCCAAAAATAAATAAATGTTGAAAAAAAAAATAAAAATAAATAAATAAATAAATAAATAAATGAATAAGATAAAATAGAACAATAAAATAAAATAAAAGGACACTGAACAAGAAGTTGGAAGACTGGATTAAGAAAACGATGGATCTTGCAACACAGGCAACGGTTAACGATAGGCATACGGTTCACTCAACAGAGCATGACTGAAAACCTGGGGGACACCTGTGCCTTGTTTGATGGAACTACCGATGAGGGCTTTCGTACGGTCCGTCACAACCCAGGTCTCTAAAACTTAATTTTCCTCCAGTCCTGCATGGGAGTTTTGAAGGACAGTAATGATGGCGGCCGAAAAGGAATGCAGACTTTTTCTCCATGTGCTGGTCCTTTTCTAAATGTATAACACTGTGGGAATATTGTTTTTCAGGCCTAGACACAGTCTTGATGGATCGGGTCCTCATATTTCCCTTCCCCTCTCCTAGTACCTCTGCCTCGTGAAGACAGTCTTAAAGCTCAAATGATAATTCTGGTTCTGATACACCTGCTATGCGCCCGAAAGGTTGTCATGCACGTCCTATGCAATCTCATGTATTTCTTCCACCTGCAGAATGATCCTGCCTGGTGTGGATTGTTTGTTCTCTTTACAGGAACAGGAATCCAAATGATTTCAAGTGTCTAAACTTCCAGGAAACGGATTGAGAATCTCAACTCCATCTACATTATTGAAAACCCAAAGCTCTTTCTACTTATCTGGCTGAAATGGATTCAGAAAGACGTGCTCGGTGAGCGCACAGAATATCTTCTACAGGTGCTTCCTCCCTTCTCCTTGTCGACGTAGGCACGGGATTAGGTTTCCGTGATGGTGGCCAAAAAGCTCAATCTGCAATCAGATATCTGTGTTCTCAAACTTGGAACACACAACCGTACTGGGCCCACACGGCATTGGTAGGAAGAGCCAGAGGAAATGGTCTTGCGGTCCGCACAGCCTCCTCACGGCTGGTGAACCGTGCTGTTGTAACACGAAAGCAGCCAAAAATAACATGACCCAGAGGGGCATGGCTGTGTCCCAATAAAACCATATTCATGGACACTGAATCTCAGATAGTTCCCAGGTGTTTGTGGCAAATCTGAGTCTCCTTTTTCGGGGTCTTTCTTTGCTGCCATTTAAACACGTAAAGAGCGCTACAGTGGCTATGAAAAGGCAGATGGTGGGTCACATCTGGCAGCCGGGGCTTAGTTTTGCAAGCCCACCTCCAGAGAGTCTGTTAAGACACAGATGCAGGCTGCCCCTCTCCAGTTTCTCATTCTGTTGGGTGCAGGGGCGACTGGAGAATTGCATTTCTAGGAAGTCCGGTTGTGGGTTCCACGCCTTGAGGAAAACTCTACGCGGTGGGTAGACATGAAGTCAAATCGAGGAGCTTGTCCTGAAACCCTGGTTCAAAGGACTGATGTTGTTTCTGTTGTCAATTTCCCCTGTGCCTGTCTGAGCCAATCACCACTTGCCAACATTTGAAAATTTGGATACTTTGCAGAAAAATGCTACAGCGTTTGATTGTCCTAGAACACTGCAGAAAACAGGCAATAGAGAGCCTCCATTTCTGCACGGCCGTGCTTACAGTCAGGGGACTGAGGCCGCCATGGAAACACCCCTTGCTGTCTCCCCAAGGCAGGGATGTGAGCAGACACACATATTCTCTGTTCACCTGCCCCTGACAGCATGTGCCTTCACAATTCCTAAACTACATGGAGAGACAATATTCTACCTTATGTCAGAAACTGTAGAGTTACAAAATTCCTGGGGCGCCAGGGTGGCCCAGTCAGTTGAGTGACTGACGCGCGATTTTCGCTCAAGTCATGATCCCAGGGTCATAGGATGGAACCCCACGTTGGGCTCTGTGCCTCCTTAAGATTCTCTCCCTCTTGGGGCGCCTGGGTGGCTCAGTTGGTTGAACGTCCGACTTCAGCTCAAGTCATGATCTCACAGTTTGTGAGTTCAAGCCCCGTGTTGGGCTTTGTGCTGACAGCTCGGAGCCTTGAGCCTGCTTCGGATTCTGTGTTTCCCTCTCTGTCTGCCCCTCCTCCGCTCACACTCTGTCCCTCTGTCTCTCTCTAATAAAATTTAAAAAGTCAACACCTAACTTGTGTGGTGCATACTGTTTATATATTTATGATAAACCACATATGTATGAGCACACAAATATCTATGATTAATATATATAAAATACTATATATAAAAATTTACAGGAATTTCCTTAGTTTACACATTAACCATTGAGAAAGGCATTGCTGCCTGATTTCTATGCACAAAAAGGTCCCATAAATTGCCTAAGATTGCACGACAAACAAGTGAGAAAGACAATTGAATACCAGACCTCTCTGACCCTAAATTACATGGCCTCTTGTCTATATATTAAACCTCTCTCCCCTTAAGCACAAACCAAAAGAAAAATTTTCAGTAACAACTGCTATATAAACATAAAAACCTCCTCTCCCCCCTCTTCCGTGTGTTCAATAAAATATACAGCAGCAGATTATTTACCAGGAAGAAGTATCAAATTTTATAAATTTTGTATCACTGATAGGCTCATGGTTTTTTAAAAAATGCAGCAATGGCTTTTGTAAAAAATGCTTTCCTTTGCAAATCTACCATAATGTTTTATTCTCCAACGCATAATTGCATACCAATCAATTTTGATTCTCTGTTCTTCAACAAGCAATATTTGTTTAAAACATCTCTGATTTGGTTCTTCAAGGAACAAGCGATGTGTTGAATAGGAGACTGAAAATTGCCGTTTTTAATGAAGATCGGTCATGCTATTTTGGATTGCCACTGGAGACAGGTTCAAATGTTAGGTGTCAAAGTCATTCCAGAAACTCATTTGCTTCAGCAGTGGTAGGAAAAAGGAACTTGCAGAAATCAGGGGTTTAAAAGGGTATATTAAGCTTATAGAAAATCAGCATGATGCACAATTATTTTAATCTATATGATGTTATAAAAGTGCACCTAACATATACTGCTTTAGAAAAATAGAAAGAAATTAGAAAGCAGATATATTAGTTGCAGTGTGTTTGTGTACATGTATACAAACATATGTCCCTATATATATTCACAGATAGCAGTTATAGTCCGGTAGTCCATATATATAACATGTGTATTAAAGTAATTGTGATATCTATCAATAAATATATTATATGATATATAATATAATATATATCACAATTATCTTAATGTGCATGTTATAAAAGTGCACTAAAATATCCTCTTTGTAATATATATATAAATATAGTATTTTGTGACAGATATAAATGTATAGTACAAAGACTACATATTATATAATTTAGATAAGAAAGACTATAACTTAGGTATATATATTCTTATTCATATATAATAGTTAAACTGTTTCTTTTATATGTATGTTTGTTACCAAGAGCATATTTTAGATGTACTTACATAACTAAGATTAAAACAATGTGATACATATTATGTTATATATTATACGCTAACATTTTATATATAAATATCAATTTTTTAAATCCATGTAATGTTATAAAAGTGCATCTAAAATATATTCTTTGTAGTATATATAAATATACAACAGGCTACAACTGTTATGTATGAATACATACTTATGTATACATATATGTATATATACACACATACACAAAAGCACACTAACATATACTGTTCTGATATATTACAGTGTAATATGCATTAGTAATATGTGTTAATATATACTGTTCTGATATATTACAAAGTAATATGTGGTTCATAACATCATATTGGAGCACCTGGGTGGCTCAGTCGGTAGAGCATCCGACTTTGGCTCAGGTCATGATCTCACAGTTTGTGAGTTCAAGCCCCATGTCCGGCTCATACTCTGTCTCTGTGTCTCTCTCTCTCAAAAACAAATAAGCTTTAAAAAAAATGATAACATAATATGAATTAAAACAATGGCTAATCATGCTGAGATTTCTCTCTCTCTATATATATATATATATTTACACATACATACACACATATATATACAGACCTATATAATATATATACATATATACAACATATATAATATATACCTATACACACATACATATATATATACACATATACACATATACACACACACATAGAGACACATACACGTGTCTAGATAAAACATTCCTATCAAGATTTATATAGATTTAAAAAAACTTAATTCCAAGAAGTTACTCTATATTCAGAGGTATTGCATAAGTTACGTAGAGTTGTATTTCTTCTCTTCATGATCTCACTGTGTGTCTGTGTGTGTGTGAGAGAGTGTGTGTGCACGTATGCACTGTTTCCTTGCAACCCTCAGCGCTGGTTTTGCAAAGTTGCGGTGGATGTCGTGCTCTCTGCCCCTCGGTATTTCACAGCCCCCAGCAGTCGTGAGACTCCGAGCTCCCTGAATGCATCAACACTGAGGTTGCACAGAGGAGGCCAAGTAGAAGTTAATGCAGCTACAACAGGCAACGAGCTGAAATTTGCAACAAAGCCTCTTAATCCTGACAATCTGTCACTCCGATTAGAAACAAAAAAGAAAAAAAAATCATCTACCTAAATATCTTGATTCTTTAAAGTGAAGTTCATCATCTGGAGGAAAACTGGAGATGTGAATCACAATGTAACAAAATTCTCCAGCATAATTTACTTGTCTATTTAATATGAACATTTCAATTTGTACCAAACTTTTACGTTTTATCAGCTTTTCCCCATTTCAAGCAGAGTGCTTATTAGGACCACATTCTCGGAGGTGGATTTCTTTAGGGAGTTGACAGATCAAAAGACAGGAATTTTTTCCAAGAAACCTAGGGGCTGCCTCACGTCTTGTTAATTATACTCCGGCTTGTCATGCTGGTCCTTAAGAGATCAGGAAAGGGCTTTCACAAGATACAAAAGAAGGTCAATGTGACAGCGTGAACACTTAAAGGGAATGAAAGAAAATAAATAAAATGAAATGAAATAAAATAAAATAAAATGAAATAAAATAAAATAGAATAAAATAAAGTAACATAAAATAGGGAATGGAAAGCAGACAGTGAATCATGGAGATGAGTACTTTCTTTGCGGGTTCAGTTAAGGACACCGTCCACAGCATTTCCGCGATTTGATGTAATTTCTCATTTATCTCATCTTTGGAGGGATATCTGTTTGTCTATGTGTGCAGAGTACAAATTCTCCCTTTAGTTTTCAGGGCAGTAGATGTTCCGAGGACACAGCAACAAATGATTGCCAATAGACTCTTTGTAGGTACCGTATTATTATACTCCAGAAGTGGTGCTCCAGAAGTGGTGAAAACAAATACTTTTTTTAAATTCAAATAGGCTGAGGTGGAGAAAAATCACACTTAACTCACACTAAGTAATACAGAACAATGCCGTATTTGTTGGGGACAAAAGCACTGTCTTGAAAAGCTGATTTTAAATTTTGCGTTAGGGGCGCCTGGGTGGCGCAGTCGGTTAAGCGTCCGACTTCAGCCAGGTCACGATCTCGCGTGATCTCCCGTGATCTCGCGTGAGTTCGAGCCCCGCGTCGGGCTCTGGGCTGATGGCTCGGAGCCTGGAGCCTGTTTCCGATTCTGTGTCTCCCTCTCTTTCTGCCCCTCCCCCGTTCATGCTCTGTCTCTCTCTGTCCCAAAAATTAAAAAAAAACAAAAGAAAACAAAAAAAAAAAAAAAACGTTGAATAAATTTTGCGTTAAACACGTAAATCCCGAAAATAACCACGTTTTGCTTTCAGGCAAAGCTCAGTAAGCACGGGCCAGATATCTAAGTTCATGAGAAGCCCAAGGCCTCTACTGGAAATGCTGTGGCATTTTTTTTTTCCCTCTTGGTGCATTTAAACCTGCTTGACAATGTTTACTTCAGTCGCGGACCTCCCCTCTAGAGTTCCAACAGCTCACTTCATGTTGCCAGTTTGGATGGTATTACACGACACTAACAAAATGTGCAATTCCCCGTGCAAATCATCACCTTGCTTCCCTGACCCTGAGACAGCCACAACAAAGCCACTTGTTTGGTGGAATTTATTACATTGAAACTCATTATATTGGGTTAACGTTTAATATTCTTTTGCCAAGAACAGAGAGCAGAGAGATAGACCAGAGTATGACACTGAACCTTTGGAAAATATTGACACTTCTTTTATAGTCTAGGGCATTGGTAATTTCTGCAAATGTATCCTGTGTTCCTAAAAAAAAAAACCCCAAACAAACAGATTCTTTGTGGCTAGAAAATTCAGTGTACCCCTCATGACACATCCTTGTTGTTTCATTTTCTTAACAGCCTTTCCAAGAAATATTTTCTCCGGAATTGCAATTTTATTGTCTGGATAAAACTGTCCAAATAAAATTTAGTTTGCATAATTTATTATAATAAAGACAACGCTTCTTTGTTATAATATATGTTATATATTACAATGCAATATAACATAATAAAGACAACACTTCCCAGGAGAAATGTTTCCTTTTAGTCCATAAAAAGATTTGGACAAGAATATTCATACAAACTGTATTTATAATAAGCAAAGTCTATAAATAATCCAAATGTCCACCCACAGAAAGAGTGAATTGTGCTATATTCATACAACAGAGTATTAGTCAGCATTGAAAAATAGCAAACCACAGACACATGCAATAATATGGAACACTAGAAACCATACCATTGGACGCATGTGAAGTTCAAGAAAATGGAAAAACTGATCTGTGATGGAAATGAGAAAACTGGCTGTCTGTAACACATGGTGGAGACTGATTGGCAGAAAGAGAGCTTTTTAGGGTATTGAAAACCTCCTACATCTTATTTAGGAAGTTGGTTACATGAGTCTATATATTATCAAAGCATATCACGTTGCTTATCACACACTTAAGATGGGTGCATTTCATAGTATGTAGATTTAAATATATTTAGACATTTAAAAATATGTCAAAGGTAGGGAAAGCATAGGCCACTTGCACAAAAAAATGATTTCTCAAATGCATGAAAGCTCATCACCTCAATCGAGTTATTAGAGATTTATTATAAGAATAAAGAATAAGATCTAATTGTATTCCATTTCAAAATCTCTTAGGTAATTAAAAGTCTGGAAAGATAAGAACGAGACAAGATCTTCATTATCACCATTATTATTTGATATCACTTTGGACATGTTTTCATAAAACAATGAAACAAGAAAAGGAAGTAATACATATTATGATCAGATATGAGACTAATTGATGTTACATGTAAATAAAATTAGTATCCACTTACAAGAACCAAGAACAAAACAATGTGAGCAGCAGTGTTTAATAAATGGTCACTTAGAAGAAAAATAATTTTTAAAAGCTTTCTATAAACAAGTAATTTAAAATACTTTTAAAATATGATGAACACAATATTTTGTCTATAGCAACAAAACCATAAAATAGTTTAAAATAAACTCACCAGGCTGTAATTACATATGCAAAAGAAAAAATAGAAAATCTCACTTCATATTAAAGAAGGAAAGGGACACCTTGGAGGCTCAATCAGTGAAGCATCTGACTTTTGATTTCGGCTCAGGTCACGATCTCACTGTCATGAGATTGAGCCCTGCATGGGGCTCTGCACTCGGCATAGAGCCTCCTTGGGATTCTCTCTCCCTCACTCTCTGCCCCTTCCTGGCTCATGCATGTGCGCGCGCTCTCTCTCTCTCTCTCTCTCTCTCTCTCTCAAAAAAATAAATAAATAAACTTAAAAAAAAAGAAGGAAAGCAGATGACAAATATATCACAATCTCTCAAAAAATGCATTAATTTAATTTAGTTCTAATCAACCATCTCACTTTCTAGAAATCCGACAAAACTATATTAAGTGTATAGGGAAAACTAATTTGACAAACATTTTCTTTGTTAGAAGATAATTTTGATAAAATCACCATAGCAGAACTTAAATCTTCTCATTAAGCTACAGCTACATTAAGATGAATGTAACCAGCTCAGGAATAGATATGTCGACAATGATGGATAAGACTATACAGACAGACTCGAGTGCTCAGTACCTAACGTTTCTGATGTGGCATGTGAGCCATTTAAATTCATAGAAACTGAATAGCAAATTTCACTATGCTGAAATAATAGCTTAGCAATTCCAAAATAATTAAACTTAGTTCTCTTCTCATGCTGCAACGAAGCCAACTGCACAATATATCTTGTTTTACCAGAACACAGGACATTACTTTCATATATATCATGCAATATATACGCAATATATATGTTTTGTATATATAAATATACTTTGCCTGCTAGCACACAAATTACCATTTTTAAGGACAATTACAGAATCCAAACTCTATCACCTATGTTCCATAATGTCCAGTATAAAATTAAAACAAAAAAACAAAAAACAAAAAACTTAATGGTTGAAGAAACAGGAAAATAAATTTCATAACCAGAAGAACAAACAGTCAACACAAACAGACACTGAGTGAAATTGCCAGGCAAGGAGTTTAAATCAGCTTATATAATTACGTTCAAGGAATTAAAGGAAAAGGGTGGTTGTGAAGGGTGAGCACTTGTGAATTCCCATCAGAGAATTGGTAATTATAAAGAAGAACCTAACAGAAATTCAAGGCATACAGTGCATCATATGTGAAAATAAATTTCCCTTGCTGGTTTAAGGAAAGACTGACAATGGCAGATGAACATAACAGAGATATTTAGAGATTAAATAATCAGAAGAAGTGAGAGGGAAAAAGAATGAAGGTAATGAATAGAATCTCAGTGACCTTAGAGAAAGTCCCACATATCCAGATTTGGAATCACAGAAACAGAGGCAAAAATAGTGTTGCAGGAAAAGGAAATTATTTGAAGAAGCAATGGTAAAAAAAAAAAATCATAAAATTATTTAAGACTATCAAATGTATGATATGTTTGAATATGGTTTTCTTTGTATTTATCCTGTTTAGGGTTAACAAACTTAGCCTAAGTGGGATATTCACAAAGAAAAATTATGCTTAGGCACATAGAATCGAAATACTGAAAACAAAACAAAACACAAAATGGAAAGAAAAGAAAAAAGACAAGGAAAGGAAAGAATAGAAAAAAATCTTGAGATCAGGCAAATTAGAAAGGCCTTATATCTACAAAGACAAGTATGTTGACTGAATTTTCAGCATGCCAGCCAACAATTATGTAGCGTTATAGGGGCTGAAAGAAAAGAAATGGTCTCCCCTAATTATATATCTAGTGAGAATATCCTTCCAAAATGAAAGGGTTTTTAAATAAAAGAAAGCTGAGAAAATTTCTACCAGCACTCCTTCTCGTATTAAAAGACATGGTGGTGGATGGGGCGCCTGGGTGGCTCAGTCGGTTGAGCGTCTGACTTTGGCTCCGGTCATGATCTCACGGTCCATGAGTTTGAGCCCCGCGAGTTCGGGCCCGCATCAGGCTCTCTGCTGACAGCTCAGAGCCTGGAGCCTGCTTCAGATTCTGTGTCGCCTTCTCTCTCTGCACCTCCCCTGCTCACACTCTGTCTCTCTCTCTCAAAAATAAAAATTAATATTAAAAAAAAGACATCGTAGTGGATATCCATCAGGCTGAAGAAAATGACACCAGATAGATAGAAACTTGGATTTTTGTAAAAAACAGTATTGTTTTAAAACAGTATTGCTATGGGATCAATTGTGTCCCTCCGGCCCCCAAATTTGTGCAGTGAAGTACAAAGGACCTCAGAGTAGGACTGTATTAGGAAATATGGTTTTTAAAGATATAAATAAGGCAAAATGAGATCACTAGGGTGAGCTGTAAGCCAAAAGGCTTGGTATCCTCGGAAGAAGAGGAGATCAGAACACAGACACACACAGAGGGACGACCACATGAGGACACAGAGAGAACACGCGTCTATCCTCCAAGGAGAGAGGCCTCAGGAGTAACCAGCCTTGGCCCTGCCTGGATCTCAGACTCCCAGCCTCCAGGAGTATGGGGAACAGATGTCTGCTAAGCGCCCCAGATTGTGGTCCTTTGTTATGGCAGCTCGAGAGCATCAGACAACTGTTGATACATTAAACAACATGTCTGAATCTCAAAATCATTACATTAAGTAAACAAAAATCCACAAACAAACACACCTTAGGTTTCCACTTCTGTGAATTTCAAGAACAGGCAACATTAATCAATGGTGAAGATGTAAATTCTGCAGATAGGGCATGAGGATGAGCTAAAAATGGGGTAACAGAAACACGCTATACCTTGATTTCACTTGTGGTTTTATAACTTCCAAAACTCATGGAGCTGAAAACGTATGATCTCTTATATAGCTTGATAAAAAAGAAACCAAGAAGAGAACACAAGATAAACTCTTCGCTCTAAATGGAATGCTAATAATGTTAACAGTCTTTTTCAGGCAGACGGATGACAGCCATTGGGACACTAGCAGCATGCAACATAAGGACATTTGGTCAACCCACCTTCCATCAAATCTTCACCTCCAGGATCTTATGAGGTCCCTTACAGCAGACCGTCTCCTTACTAAGCGTGAAAGCACACGTTTGGCTCCAACAAATAACAACGACGACAAGAAAACAAAAACAAAAAACAAAAAGCAAAACAAAACCCCAAGAAAGAAGAATAACAACAAATGAAATCCACTAATTCACAGAACAATCTCAAATTTTAACCCTGAACAATAACTTCCAAATCCTATTTGCATAGCACATTCCTATAACTATTATAAAAAACAATTCTTCGGAATTAATAGCACTTGTAAAATATCATCATCATAATTCATTGACTCTACCCATGGGAAATCATGTGTCTGCATCTCAACAGGCTACTTGCTGGGATGAACACTGGGCATTGTACGTGAGTGATGAATCACTGAATTCTATTCTGAAACCAATACATTAACTAAAATTTAAATAAAAACAAAACAACAAAACAAAACAAAATAAGAAACAGGCTACAGAAGATAGGCTTTCTCCCTAACTTCTCTTGCACTGCTAACTTTTCTCAACGCTTTGACCCAAAACGGTCAAAGTGTCTCTTCATCATCTAAGAGATAAACTGTGTCCCAGTTGGTGAGACAAGGCTCAGATTTAGCAGTAGAACATTTTGCATCCATTTACTTATTCATGTACGCATACAATTACTCATTCTCTCCTCCGAGTGACCATTCAGAGGCCAGTAATTTAACAAATTGAGTGCCATTTTGTGTCAATCACTGTGTTAGGGGGTAAGGCATACAGCTGGGGGAAAATGCAAAGTCCCTTTCCCTAAATGAGCTTGCATTTTAGAGAGAAGAAAAGGAGGGGGAGGGGGAGGAGGAGGGGGGAGGAGGGGGGGGGGGGGGGAGGAGGGAGGAGGAGAAGGAGAAGGAGAAGGCAAGTTTCTAAAGTCACTAGGCAAAATATATTGCATACCGCGTAGTGATATATGGGAAATATTGAATGGGATGGGAAGGCATTGCAGTTTTGGGTGTGATTATAAGGAAAGCACTACACTTATACCCATTTATAGTTGGTAAGCACTATGGTAAGCACCTTTAAAAACATCAATGTATTTGCTCCTCATAGAACCATATGAGATAGACGTCGTGCTATGATTATCCTATGACCTTAATGATATAACATTGCTGTGTTCATGAGCATAGCTATGCGGGTTCCCCTGACGTGGAACATTCAGCCATAGTTGGATTCAGGGCATCTGGCATGGCAAACAGGGACTTAAGACTACTGATCAACACTGCAGGGCCCGCTTTTGGAGGACACGCGGTCAGCCCAGTCACAAGGGCAAGCCGAGTGGTGCACACGCCCGGCCACCAGCGGTATACCCCGTGCATTGTTTGTGAGGACCTGCCTGCCTCCGATCCTCTCATTCTGTCTGGCAAGTACACAGAGCTTACTTTCTTCAACACCACCGGTTAGGTGTCCTGGCCTTTATTTTAAGGTATAAAGTGTTTTTAAATTTTTTTTTTCAACGTTTATTTATTTTTGGAACAGAGAGAGACAGAGCATGAACGGGGGAGGGGCAGAGAGAGAGGGAGACACAGAATCGGAAACAGGCTCCAGGCTCCGAGCCATCAGCCCAGAGCCTGACGCGGGGCTCGAACTCCCGGACCGCGAGATCGTGACCTGGCTGAAGTCGGACGCTTAACCGACTGCGCCACCCAGGGGCTCCATAAAGTGTTTTTAATATTACCATACAAAGCTTTTTTCTATATTCCGTATCCCATTTCCATATTCCTTATTTTGTTTATAAGGTCACCTGTAACCAGTAAAAACCATCCTGATTTTACTGCTGGTAAAACAGAGAACTACAGAAGTCTAAGGGCCTATACCTTGTCAGACAGCTGCAGAGCGTGGACGTGGGACACAGTCCCATATCTTCAGATCCCACATTCCAGCCTTGCTCTCCTGCACACCACACCTCTGACACAGTTAAGAAGCATACGTCTCGTGGTGCCTGGGGGACTCAGTCAGTTAAGCGTCCGACTTTGGCTCAGGTCATGATCTGATGGTTCATGGGTTTGAACCCCACACCAGGCTGTAGGCTGACAGCTCAGAGCCTGGAGCCTGCCTCGGATTTTGTGTCTCCCCCTCTCTCTGCCTCTCCCCTCCCCTGCTCATGCTCTGTCTCTCAAAAATAATACACATAAAATTAAAAAAAAAACATGATGTAGTGGGGCTCCTGGGTGGCTCAGTTGGTTGAGCGTCCGACTTTGGCTCAGGTCATGATCTCACGGTTCATGGATTCAAGCCCTGAGTCAGGGTCTGTGCTGACAGCTCAGATCCTGGAGTCTGCTTCAGATTCTATGTCTCCTTTTCTCTGCTCCTCCCACACTCATGCTGTCTGTCTCTCTCAAAAATAGATTAAAAAAAAACATTTAAAACTAAAACAAAAACAAAAAACATGATGTATCAATTTCACTGCCCAGTAAAGGTCTTTGTGTTGCTCCCTCCTGACATCAAACTGTGCCAATTTGGGGTTGAACCTCAGGCTCTATTCCTCATGAACTGATTTAACAGTCACCAGAAGAAAGTTCACCTAACAGAAGAGACAAACCTACAGTTTCCAGATGTCCACTTACTTTACTGTGATCGTTTGCACAGTGCGCAACAGATTCCCGCGGACAAACTTCCATTTTTTCTTACTTTTAATGCTGCACTTTTTTTATAAAGTTCCTAACAACTTTTTTTAGTTTATTTATTTATTTATTTTGAGAGAGAGACAGAGAGAGAGAGAGAGAGAGAGAGAGAGACAGGGAGAGACAGAATCCCAAGCAGGCTCCACACTGTCAGCATAGAGCCCGACATGGGGCTTGAACTCATGAACTGTGAAGTCATGACCTGAGCCCAAGTTGGACGCTTAAACGACTGAGCCACCCAGGCACCCCAGTGCTGCACGTTTTAATGCTACGTGCCCTGCTCTGATATCCACAGGGGACTGGGCAACCTTGGAAGTTCCCACATGGGTACCATGAGGCCCTAGCAAGGCGAGGTGGGCATCTGCCATCTAAGATCTCCCCAGAACAGCTAATGGGGGCGGGGTGGGAACATCACGAAAGGATGAAACACACATTGAATCCTACAAACACCCAGGCTCAACACATCTTTGGAGGAATATTGTCCAGTTCATCATAGTGCACAAGAAGTTGAAGAATTCATTACGTGGAGATGTTGACATCAGTGGTCCTCACGCTTCCGTGCGCATCGAATGTCTTGGAGATCTTGGCACAAGGAAGTCAGGTTCAGGAGGTCTTGGGTGGTCCGAGGCCGAGGTTCTGCATTTCCAGTGAGCTCTCTGGTGACTCCAGTACTGTTGATCTCTGGGGCACAGTTTGTGTAGCCTGATGGTCCTAAGTGACCCACAGTTGTGAAGTCTGGACGGATATGCACATCAAGTGAAATCCAAATGCCGAAACGCCTGAAGGCTTTCAGAGCATCCAGAATCATGTGTTAAGAATATGACTGAATGTGGCTGAGAATTATTGCAAAATGCTTTCATACTCAACACTTATTTCAAGCTCAAAATGTCTTTGTGAAATTAATAAGACAGACATTATTTCCTCTTATATTTATTTACAAAAATACCTACAGACAGGTCGAGTAAATAGAGAAAAAGAATATGCCAGTTTTAGTGTCTCCTGAACTTTAAGCTTTAATTTTAGATTTTTTAATAACATCTAGTCGCCTGGGATGGCTTTCTGTCCCCATAAGTGAGTCAAAAATTTCCTCTAACTTTAAATCTATTGTCATCAAAATAAACATAATGGACACTGATGAGACACATTGACTTGTTAATGCAAACCTGAGAATATGGCCTTAACTAAAAACTTTCCCTGGGTGGGGGGAGGGGGAAGCAGTTTTTCCAATGAAGAGTGACGACTCTTTTAGTTTGAGGACGTCAGCAAGTCACATCACAGAGGAAACCTCAGCGTCCCATCACTGAGCAGTTACATGCTATAGATGTGACACATGAAGGCGTTACTGTGCTCTCGTCACTGGAGGACTGGTGGAGAAAGAACTCGAAAATTCCCCTTACTGCCAAGCCTGTTCCTCTTCAGGACTAGCGACAACTTCTTTCTTCTGCATCAAAGAGGCACGGCTATTTTCAACTTCAGTAGGAAGGAATGGCTCACGAGGAGCAAAGCTAAGAAGAAAAAGCTGGAATAATGATCCACGGTGCCCTCCCGACTTACATAATCTGCCAAAAGGCAGCTCAGCAGGAGCAGAGACAGCGAGTGCAAGCAAAGTTGGTAAAAGTAGGTTTCCAAGAATCAGGACTTTCAAACGTATAGGCCCTCGTAGGTCTTCCCCGAGCTACTTCTAAAGTGCATGCTTTACAAGTTCGCTGATTTCCATGGTCTACAAAGTTGTAGCAAGGAGTATGTGTTCCATATCAGATATATATGAGTCTCTTCTCTCTCTCCACACATATATACATATATATACATATGAATATATCTATATAAAATAATATCTATATAAAATTGTATCTATATAATGTTATATATATATAAAATTATATATATATAAAATTATATATATATATATATATATATATATATATATAAAATATCTTTCTCTCACTATCTCTCTGTTCTTCTCTTTGAGACAGGGGAGATTCTGGCCTAGGACAAAATTAAACATGAAAAATCTAAATTGATTCCTTACCATTAATGGGAGACTGACCAAGCAAGTCATTATTTTTTAAACTCTAAAAATATAATGTAGTAAAGAAAATGGATATAATGAAAACAAAAGTTCTTCATCTGGTTCTTTTACTTATTCACTATGGGGTAAGGTCTTAACGTTGTACACACTCATGCTAGTAATAAGTTTTACCACATGCATTGAGGGTAATGCCTAGAGCATTCCCATAATAATTTTACATATTGATTATTGTGGGGACCCTGTATTGTGTGGACCCTGAGTTTTGGAATGATAGATAGATAGATAGATAGATAGATAGATAGATAGATAATACACAAATACATAATAGATAGATAGATAGATGATAGATAATACATAGATAGATAATAATGGATAGATGATAGATACATAGATAGATGGATAGATGATGGATCAGATTATGCCACCTCAATATATGCCACTTTGCCATTAAGGATTATTCTGAGTTGAAGGCAACGGAGGAGCAGCAGATTCAGAAAGGACTCTGCCCTCCCCCTTCCTGGCCAAAAGTAGGACATACACTTCCCTTTGTGAAGATGCTCCTAGAGGCCACTTTTTCCTTTGTCTGGTCACTTCTCCATAATTTATTGCCTTTTGTTAAAATGGTATATAAAGCACCCGAGTCTAACTGCTTCTCTGGGTTTTCACTTCTTTTTTGTGAAGCTCCCATGGACAAAGATATTAGTATCAATAAAGAAACACCTGCCTTTTATTCTGTTGATCTGTGTTTTGTCAGTTTAATTCAAACACCCCAGATACAGGTCCTAAAAAGGTAGAGGGACAAAGGTTTTTTTTTTCCCTCCCATATAGTTCAGAAAGAGAGATAAACATGGATGGATGGATGGATGGACAGATGGATGGATTCAGCAAAGTTGTTATTTTAATGACTAAATAAGATAGTCTGTATCAACATATAGTATTATCTACCATATAAATTTTGTTACTATTTTTAAAAAATTTTTTAAATGTTTATTTTTTGAGAGAGAGACAGAGTGTGAGTGGAAGAGGGGAAGACAGGGAGACACAGAATCAGAAGCAGGCTCTGGGCTCTGAGCTGTCAGCACAGAGCCCGACGTGGGGCTTGAACCCATGAACCTCTACATCATGACTTGAGTCAGACACTTCACCAACTCAGCCACCCAGACACCCCTTAAAACAAAATCTTTAGTCTTATTATTTATTTTAAATCTTTTTTTAACATTTATTTATTTTTGAGAGAGACAGAGACAGGGTGTGAGCAGGGTAGGGACAGAGACAGAGGGAGACACAAAATCTGAAGCAGGCTCTAGGCTCTGAGGTGTCCGCACAGAGCCCGATGTGGGGCTCTAACTCACGAACTGTGAGATCATGACCTGAGCTGAACTCGGATGCTTAACCAACTGAGCCCCCAGGCACCCTTGTTACTATTTTTAATGTTGCACACATGATTATTTCTGAATGAAGATCTTTGCTTAATTAAACTTATTCTTTTAGGCAAAATGTTTTGTGTAGTGAATACAGTAAAAAAGGCACTGGGAAGTGAAGGTGTTTTTCTATGGTTTTTAACACGCAGCTAGAAATGTAACTTCGAATTCCTGTTAACTGTTATAAATGAAAGTTCCCTTTGGGGGCTTTGGTCCAAAATTCTGCTTCCTATATAGTTTAGATGCAAATGCCTATTACCTTGAAGAATACTCTCAGTTCAACCAACTCCAAGAATCCTGAATCCAGCACTGCAGAGGTAAGACAAGCTCAGCTGGCTCTAACAATGCTCATGGGTTAGTAGATCCAATATTGCTAAAACGTCCATACTACCCAAAGCGATCGACAGATTCAATGCAATCCCCATCAAGATACCAACAGCATTGTTCACAGAACTAGAAAAACAATCCTAAAATGTATGTGGAACCAAGAAAGGCCCTGAATAGCCAAAGCAATCTTGAAAAAGAAGTACGGTACTGACACAAAAATAGACACACAGGTCATTGGAACAGAATAGGAGACCTAGAAATAAACCTGTGACTAGATGGTCAATTAATCTTCGACAACGGAGGCAAGAATATACAATGGGAAAAAGACAGTCTCTGCAACAAAGGGTGCTGGGAGAAATGGACAGCAACATGCAAAAGAATGAAATGGGATCGCTTTCTTACACCATACACAAAAGTAAACTCAAAAAAGGTTAAAGACCTAAGTGTGAGATCGGACACCATTAAAACTCCTAGAAGAAAACATAGGCAGTAGTTTGTCGCACATCAGCCATAGAAACATCTTTCTAGATACGTCTCCCAAGGCAAGGGAAACAAAAGCACAATTCAGCTGTTTGGACTACACCAAAACAAAAGGCTTGTGCCCAGTGAAGGAAACAAAACTAAAAGACAGTGTTCAGAATGGGAGATGTTTGCAAATGACATATCTGATAAAAGGTTACTATCCAAAATATGTAAAAAACTTACAACTCAACACCAAGAAAAAAACCACACAAATTAGCCAATTAAAAAGTGGGCATAGGACAGGAATAGACATTTTTCCAAAGAATATATATTGATGGCCAACAGACACATGAAAAGATGCTCAACATCACTCATCATCAGAGAAATATAAATCAAAACTACAATGAGATACCACATCACACCAGTGACAAGGGCTAAAATCAACAACAGAAGAAACAACTCGTGTTAAGGGGGATGTGGAGAAAAAGGAACCCTCTTACGCTGTTGGTGGGAAGCAAACTGGTGCAGCCACTGTGGAAAACAGTATGAGCTTTCTCAAAAAGTTAAAAATAGAATTACCATATGATCCAGTAATTCCACTACTGGGTATTTATCCAAAGAATAGGAAAACATTAATTCAAAACTATATATATATATATATATATATATATATATATATATATATATGCACTCGATGTTTATAGCAGCATTATTATGGAAGCAGGCAAACTGTCCAACAATAAATGAATGGATAAAGATGTGGTGTGTGTATATATATATATATATATATGGCATATACATATGTAATATTCTATATATATATGAGCCAAGAAAAAAAGAGACATATAAAAAACCAGACTCAAATATACACAATAAACTGTGGTTGCCAGAGGGGAGGTGAGTAGGGGGATGAATGAAACAGATAAACAAGATGGAGACTAGATGTACCATGATGAGCACTGAACAATGTATAGACTTGATGAATCATACTGTATACCTGAAACTAATATAACAATGTATGTTAATTATACTTGAATTAAAAAAAAAAAACTATCTGGGGCACTTGCGTGGCTCAGTCAGTTAAGCATCCAAGTTCGGCTCAAGTCACAATCTTACAATTTGTGAGTTTGAGCCCCGTGTTGGGCTCTGTGCTGACAGCTCAGAGCCTGGAGCCTGCTTGGGATTCTGTGTCTCCTCCTCTCTCTCTCTGCCCCTTCCCTGCTTGTGCTCTGTCTCTCTTTCTCTCTCAAAAATAAACAAATATTTTAAAAATTAAAAAAAAAACTATCTGCAATCCCAGACCCACCATGGATAATAATCACTTTGGGAAAATCTCTATACATTCTTTGTACCTCACACTTTGCTACGCCAAATCTTGCAACATTGCTACCACCCCAGACTGAGACATTATGACTGCAAGGAGATTCTATTATAGCGTGTTATATTCTAAAAGAACAAGAGGGAAGAGTCAGCCTGGGGGTTATACAGCAGCACCTCCCAGAGTATCATCACGGACCACCACTGCTCATTCCAGGTCCCTTGCGCCAAGAATGGGTCCGCATTGAACGGATGAGTTACAGAAAGAGATCTGCCGGATGGGGTTGCTGGGAAACAGAGGCCAGTCACTGTCCCTCCATCAGGATGTGGATGAAGATGCTCTGATTGCTACTGGCAACCACCTGCAGCCAATGATGAAGCCGTTGCCTTAGAAGGACCAGGGAGGTGGAAGGATCTTGATGGTGCAGTTCAGCTGGTGAAGCCATCAATCTCTTGGGAGGCTGGCTCTCCCCACTGCACTTGCATCCATGAAATAATGGCCCTCAGTGTTTCAACTAGTTTGAGTGAGGTCGGCCTGCTCTTTGCAGCCTGTCTTCCTCCCCCGTGGATGTCTCTTACGAAAGCATCTTCGTTTACTGAACTAACACCTCCCGACCATCTACTATATGGCTGGAGCCGTGGGTCAGAAGGTGTACTTACTACATGCAGCGTCTCCTTTCTAAGACCTTTCGATACTCTACATCCAAAGCTCGTCTATTGGAACTGCACACGGTTCATTAAAAAAGTTGATCCTTTACAATTTAAACATCTTCCCGAAGAGGCAGAATATGTTTCTTCTTCACTAAAATAAAAAGGTCCATGCCATTTTACATCCAAAGGAGCTAAGTTGCAATTATCCAAGGTAGTTTCCCAAGTTTCTTTTTAAAAGGTTCTCATTTGTATGCTTTTTCCCCCTTTCATCTCAAGATGAACCCAGAAAGGATAAGATCTAAGTGTCAATATGTATAAATATCTATGTTGTATTCCTAATGAAACCAGGAAATTGTAATACACACAGAAGGAACCTATCTGTTTTTTAATGTTTATTTATTTTTGAAAGAGAGAGAGAGAGACAGAGCGTGAGCGGGGGAGGAGCAGAGAGAGAGGGAGACACAGAATCTGAAGCAGGCTCCAGGCTCTGAGCTGTCAGCAAAGAGCCCCATGCCGGGCTCAAACCCACGAACCTTGAGATCATGACCTGAACCAAAGTGCGATGCTTAGCCGACTGGGCCACCAAGGCGCCCCACAATGTATCTATTTTTTTTAACTTTATTTATTTATTTTGAGAGAGAGATATAGACAGTGAGCAGGGGAGGGGCAGACAGAGAGAAAGAGAGAAAGAGAGAATCCTAAGCAGGCTCCACACTGTCAGCACAGAGCCCAAGGCGGGGCTCAAACCCAGGAGCAGAGAGCACCGAGATCATGACCCGAGCCAAAGTCAGAACGCTTAACCGACTAAGCCTCCCAGGAGCCCCTGGAACCTATCTTTTTAATATATGTATCACATATGGAAACGTCCATTGTTATGTGCATGGATATAAATATATAGTTGTACATGTTTCCATTTGCTGTAGTCTACACAAAAACAGACTGTTTGCAGGTTTGTTTAGGTTGCAGAATTATCTGGCAATTAAATTGGGAGCTTTAAGCTTTAGGCAAACCTGTATCATTTGATTTGGTTTTTCACAGAGGCATATTTAACGTTTTAAATCACTTTTGATTGCTTAGGTCTGATTACCATGCCTCCAACTCCACAGATTTACCAAGTTCCATATAGCCAATATTACAGATTAGAGAGGAGAGGTAGGTCATTTTGATAGATAAATATACTTTCAGCACTAATCTCACTTGAGAACGTTTCTGGAGCAAGCAGGCCAAAATGAAGCCAATTCCATAACTGATTGATTTGGGTCAAGGAGTGGGAGCGATTGTTCCCACCACGATTTTCCCCTTAAGAAATACTTTATAAAGCTGATTGATCCTTTAAAACATCACGAAAGACATTTCTATAATTGCTTTAGAATCGGTCACCTATGCAAACACACTCTTTATTTCATTTGGATTTACAGCTTTTCCTTTGTTTTCCCTAGCATTAGTCTATCTCTTGGTGGTACTGAGACTAATAAATGGTTTTTCATTTTTTCTACAAGGAGATGAGCACACCTTTGTTTATATCCTTTGTTTAATCACATACTCTCAACCTAGAGCACAACAGAATCACCTGGGAACTTATGAAACCGAGGCCTGGGTCATGCCCGCCATTTTATGCCATCAATGATCCTACCACACGGTATGTTTGTTTTCAGGTATAAATTCCCCCCTCAGCTCAACAACCTAGACGTTCAACCCCAAAAATGCATGACGTAGGCTGTGTCTGCTTGGGCATTCAGCATGGATAACCTCGTCCTAAGTGTTGTCAGTGTTCTTATCCCTAATCACAAAGTTGTAATCATCCAATAATTTCGTTTTCTGCTTCAGTTTTCTGAAGGATACTTCATTAAGCAATGTGTACTGAACTATTGGAAAATTATTGACAAAGACAGCATGGGGAGGAGAAGAAACTCTCACTGGGTCTTTGAAAGGAGAAAGCATGTCAGCATGTGGAGAAGGGTTCACTCAATACCACACTGCCCTACGTTAGCACCTGCAGATGTGAGGCTCTTACAGACCAGACATATGTGCAACAAATGAGTTATAAGACTGTAGTTATATGATGGTAAGATATAGTTACACGGGTGCCTGGGCGGCTCAGTCGTTTAGGTGTCTGACCCTTGCTCTCGGCTCAGGTCATGATCTCACAGTTTCATGAGTTCAAGCCCTCCACTGGGTTCTGTGCTGGAGGGCCATAGACTGCTTGGGATTCTCTCTCTCTCTCTCTCTCTCTCTCTCTCTCTGCCCCTCCCCCACTCACACTGTCTCTCTCAAAAATAAATAAAATTCAAAAAATTTAATAAAGATACAGGTATAAAATTATAAGTTATAAGATTCTGAAGGTAAAAATGGATGGGCTTTGTCTTTTTGTGTAATTCCCTTAAATTCAGTGAAACAGATGTCTGTCTCTGCAGAAGAATAAAACAATGTAAACTAGAAACCACCAAGTATATAGGATTTCCAAGCAATCTGCCTGTCCACATATAAAATATTGGTTAAAAAAGGATGTGTGCCTTCATAACCTCATCTCTTTAACTGCCAGAGGACTAACATATTGGCACAGAAACTTGAGAATCAAAAAATAATTCAAGATGACTTCAATAAGCAACAGAATGTGGCTTATGTAAACAATGGAATATTATTCAATCTTGAAAAGGGATGAAATTCTGACACATGATACAACATGGATGTATCGTGAGGACACTGTAGGGAGGCAGAAAAAGAGTCCCTCTCCCCTTCTGAGTTGTTGGTGGGGATCTCTGTAATGAAAGACAGATGAGGGCCGCCTGGGGGCTCAGTTGGTTAAGCGTCCGACTTCGGCTCAGGTCATGATCTCACAGTTCATGGGTTCGAGCCCCGCGTCGGGCTCTGTGCCGACAGCTCGGAGCCTGGAACCTGCTTCGGATTCTGTGTCTCCCTCTTTCTCTGCCTCTTCCCCTGCTTGTGTTCTCTCTCTCTCTCTCTCTCTCTCTCTCAAATCCATAAAAGTTAAAAATTTTTTTAATTAAAAAAAAAGATGAATGAGAGAAAAGCAAACAGAAGTTTGTTAACATGTTTATCTCTTGTCTATATTGGAGATACTCAGGTAAACTCAGAACTCCGGCTTTTATGGCAACTTCAGCAAAGAACAATAAACTCATTGAGAAATAATAGGAAATAAGAACATGGTTTGGGGCTTCCAACCCCAATCTATGGGAAGACAGACTAATGGGAGATGAAGTCTAGTTAGTAAGGTTTTTGATGTAGATTCCTCCAGTGTGTCCTCCAAGATGATGGGGTCTAAAGTTGTGTCTCGGGGTGACGATTTGTCCTTCTAGATGGGGGGGGGGGACACCTTTGTTAATTTATGTTTGCTTTTAGGCAAACGGGGGGAGCTCAGGGAGCTTGTCTTATATATGCTTCTTCTCAATTGCTGTCAACTCCAAATAATCCCTGTGCCAAAGTAGCATATTTTGGGGTAGCGTATTCTGCTGTCCTGCAATGTTACAGAAGTTAAATGAGACAGATACAAAAGGACAACTACTACTTGACTCCACTTATATGTGGTACCCAGAACACAGCCAAAATCATAGAGACAAAGCAGATTAGTGGTTTCCGGGAGCTGCAGGGCAGTGGGAGGAAGGAAGGGGGAATTGTTGTGTAGTAAATACCGAGTTCTAGTTTGGAAAGAGGAGAACAGTTCTAGATATGGATGGTGGTGATTGTTGGGCAACAATGTGGACATACTTAATGGCATTTGATCTAGACACTTTCACAAAAGGTTAAAATGTAACATTTATGTTACATGTATTGTGCCACGCATTTTATAAGCTTAGGTAAGTAAACATCACTAATAGCATACAAATTGCACTGCTGGTGGGAATGCAAACTGGTGCAGCCATTCTGGAAAACAGTATGGAGGTTCCTCCAAAACTTAAAAATCAAACTATCCTATGATCCAGCAGTCTCCCTAGAGGGTATTTATCCGAAGGATACAAAAATGCTGATTTGAAGGGGTATATGCACCCCAATGTTTATAGCCCTGTTATCAACAATAGCCAAACTATGGAAAGAGCCTAAACGTCCACTGACTGGTGAATGGAAAAATATGACATAGTATATATACACAATAGACTACTACTCAGCCATCAAAAAGAATAAAATCTTGCCATTTGCAATGATATGGATGGAGCTAGAGGGTATGACACTAAGCAAAATAAGTCAGAGAAAGAGAAATACCACATGATTTCAATCACATGGAATTTAAGAAACAAAACAGATGAACATAAGGGAAGGGGAGAAAAAGAGAAAAAGAGACAGGGAAAGAAACCATAAGAGACTCTTAAATACAGAGAACAAACTGAGGGTTTATGAAAGGGAGGTGGGTGGGGGGATGGGATAGATGGGGGTGGGCATTAAGGAGAACACTAGTTGGTATGAGAACTGGGGGTTATATGTGAGATAAATCACTGAATTCTACTCCTAAAACCAATACTACACTGTATGTTAGCTAACTAGAACTTAGACAAAATTTTGTAAAAAAAAAAAAAAAAAAGTAATAGCATACAATGAATTCTTTAAAAAGGGTTGGAGTTCACTAAGAAAGGAAACAATTAAGTTTTATGAATGCTTAGAGGGCTCCATGAAATGCATCTTCTAGAACCAGGACTGGGTCAGTCTTTCTCAACCACTGGATGGTTTGCCAGAGTAACAAGAAACACGGTTTCTTGTAAAAACAAAAACAAAAACAAAAAACAACATCGTGTTTTTACACAATCTGATACCCACCAATGGCATCGGCACTTTATTTTACAACTGTGTACAGACTCTGGAGAAACACCTACCCCCATCTAACAATCTATCGTATCTTCTCTATTTAAGTAGAGCTTCAATACCTCACTGTTAATTTTTGACAATGTCTCCTCTAAAGCAAAAACAAACAAAAAGTCTCCAACGGGATTTCCTTCGATCATGGCTGCTTTCCCCCGAAAACACACTTCCCGCCCTCCAAAACAAGTTGAATTCCTAAAATAGTTGAGTCGATCAAACCATGGCCAAACATGGACAGATGCCCTATGGAAAGAATGGCCTATCTGTTTCTACATTCCTGAATGGAGAGTCAACAACTTTTGGTCAGTCTCTTGGAAAGAATTCATGTGAAATGCCAACTGCCCATGGTAGCATTCCGGAAGCCTCTATCCCCCCACACAGTGTGACAACGATGGCTTGTGGGCAGAACTCTCCAGAATAAGAGTTGTCTCTGCCAGGATAGAAATAGACCGTGTAGCCTGAAGTAAGACACTCCCTGTCTCCCTCTGGTTTCCCTAATGTAACCCATGGCCCCAGGGCTGTCTTGCGGCTCCTAAAAGTGCCAGGGAGATTAATGAGATGACATCTGTGGGGCCCTCGGGGGCTTTAAAAGAATGGGATGCATATATAAATGAACTGCACTGGGGTATTAACCTGTATGGTGTTAGTGCACATAACGACTAGATTCTTTAATAGTGGAGGAGACACTAAGTTCTTCTCATGAGTCTTTACCATTGCATCAAACGGCCTTTGCAAGTCAACAGTCATCATTCTGGTCATGGTCAATTTATGGCCAAGGTCTCCATGATCAGGATTCCCATACAAGGCTCGGAGGATGAAGAGGAGTATCAAGGAGCAAGTCAGGGCCAGGGTCCCAGGGGTCCCTCATCTGTATCACAGCATTACCTGTCGATGCTGGCTTCCTCCCACATCCTCAAAAGTGTGCAGGAGTGAGTGAGCAGGGGCCAGTTAACTCAGTTTCAAATCCAACAGAGATCCAGAGGCAAATGCTGTCCCCAAGGCAGCCAACCCTTTGCCCTCTGTCCTACGCATAGGTATCTACATGGTATGTATGTATACTCTTAGTACCTTAGTATGTAGGTATCTATACTCTTGTACATAATCCCTGGACGTAGAGCCATTCTCAAGATGACTGTAGCCCAAGGGACCTGAATCTCTGAAAAGGAGCACATCATCCCCAAGCCCTTTGGCAAGCCCACTAGACTCACCCCCTTGAAAGATTAGGATTAGGGAATGCCAACTCCCTACTCAAATCCCCAGGTGACACTGCACAGCCTGACATAAAAGCACATTGCTCAACACAGCACACAGCATCTTCCAGGGTCTGTCTCTACTTGCCCCCCAATCTCACCTGCCACCATATTGCCTGATTGTGCCCTATGCCCCAACCCCACATCTCACCCATTCGTGATGCCCTGGGGACACCACACAATTGTGCAGGCCCCTCTGCCTGGGTTCCAGTTTCAAATGGACCTTCCTCCCCTTCTCTCTGTCTCTCCGAGTGCTACTAACCCATCAAGACCCAGTTTATGGGCCATTTGGAAACTCCTTCCTGATTCCCCAGGCAAAAGGAATCTGTGCTTGAGTCACCGAAAGCATCGTGGCTGGCTTTTATCTGTGGCTCAGTAGAAGGGTTATTCACAGACCCCCAACCCTAAATGACATTAGCCACCGGTGTTTTGCTCCCCGGGCACAGCTCAACAAATGCTGCTTGAGTGGAGCTGGGCAGCCCTGTGCAGTCCTTAAAATGATGGGACCCTCAGCTCAGAGCATGAGCCGACATATGTCTATCATCTTTTGGACAATTGGCTTTTATGGCATGCTTTTAGATACATTTCACTCAAAAAGTTCTCTGATTTTGTCAAACCCAAGGCACAAACAAAGAAACTAAACTTGTTGTTTTCTTTTCTTTCCTTCCTCCCTCCCTCCCTCCCTTCTTTCTCCCTTCCTTCCTTCCTTCCTTCCTTCCTTCCTTCCTTCCTTCAAAGAAAGGAGTTGGGATCCAGGCAAACAGGATACACAGAATCTGGCTAAGCAACTTCACCCTTTGTCCACACTGATGATGGAATCATCACCACCACTCAAGCTAACTGTGCTCCATCTGGAGGCACTAAACCCTCGGAACCAGAGCCACTGACGTTGACACACACAGGACACCACTGCTCACACGTGTGCTGGAAATGATAGAAGATTCAAGCTGGTTGAGGACCCCTGGTGTGCCCAGGATTGAGTCAGTGGGTCTTTACAGCGAGCCTCATGCAGCCTTCTTTTTGTGCACTGCTGTTGTTACCCCTCGGTCTCTCATGCCCTAAAGTGGCCTCCGTTCCCCTTTGTCTGGACCCGGTAGCAACTCTTGGTGTTAAGTGTTCCACAGGCACCCCCTTGCCATTGTCCTTACTATTAAGCGCGGCAAAATGAAGTGTTAGCACCATCTGTTCGTTGGGCTGGATGTGCGGTATGCAGTTCCAAGTGATCCAGGAGGTGGCTGCTGCTGTGCATGGCCACCAGAAACCCCCCTTCGGCCCACCCCATCCAGGAGCAGGTGCTCACGCCTCTGGACAAAAGGTCTTGCTTTCTTTGTCTGGTTTATAATCATTTTTAGTGACCTGATTTCCTGTGGAGCCAATAAGAGGGAGTGTTGTGTGTGTTCCAGTGTCTCCCCATAGCCAGGGGTCATCGCTGTGCCTTGCTCGTCTGCCCCAAAATGCACGCTGTCAACCTCTCCCGAGCACCTGGCTTGTCCATCCATAGCCTGAGTTTCCTGTTAAGGCAAATAAAAGGATGCCATGTGTGGGGTTGAACGTAGCACCTTTTGGTGCAACGTCCCTGTAGGGAGAAAGGTCACCCAGAGGACTAAGGGAGGGTCCAAGGTTGCTGTGCATGTTAAGCGCAAGGTCCATTTGGGATGGCACAAAGCCGTTCATCTGCCCAGTTCACCACAGCTTATCAGTGCTTCCCCGGCTGTGCTCTGAGGCCGTGAGGTGGTTTCTTCCCTGGGTGCCCTGCTCTTGGGGCCCAGGTGACTCACACAGAGCAAATATCCTGTTTGTCCGTCTGATCCCCCAGACTATGAACCTACAGTATTATCAGCACTGAATGCTTTCCCGGAGTCAGCACCCTGCCTGGCGGGCTGGCCGTGCCTCCCGTCTACAGCGCCTTCCAGACTCGGAAAGTAAGCATTCGCTGCCGATTGCAGCAGTGGGCAGCCCGACTCGGGAGACCAGGGAATTGGTGCACCAAGCTCTAGTGATCATAATGGAAACCATTCTTTAGAATATATAAATCGTTCTAGTTTACATCTGAGCAAGGATATGGAGTTCACGTCTCTGCAACAGGCAGTGACAGGGAGACACTGAATGGTTTTTGCTAGAGGAACAGGACCTGGGCCCCCACCATGCCATCAATGATATCTCAGGAGCTCTGAGAAACGGATGAGTTCCAGAGGGTTGGGAACCCACCAAGAGCCTTTTCAGAGGCAGTGGCTCCAAAGTGGTGACTCTTCACTGGGTCTTTGCAATCCTGTGAAAGAAACACCGAGGAAAGGCGGGTCTGTGCAAGAATGCAAGCTCGTCTAAGCCAGGAATAGTGTCTGTCCATCTCTGCATCTGTCCACCCTTATGTCCCTGAAGTGAGCACCATGGCGGGCCCTTTGAGATTCACCACTTAGTGGAAAGATTGTTACTTATTTGGCTTTGTCTTTTCCACGGGAAGCCGAGCATCTGCAATCAAGACGCTGTTTCAAAAAGCTTATATTTAATGTTATCTCCCAGGAAAGATCAAAAGGAATCTGTCTCCCATCAGGTTATAAACACACACACACACACACACACACACACACACACACACACACACACA
>NW_024412465.1:2521658-2522790 GCF_014898765.1 Herpailurus yagouaroundi | reverse complement strand
ACACACACACACACACACACACACACACACACACACACACACACACATCTCCCCTTCTCTCCGTGCCTGCACAGCCAGCTGGGCGTGGGGGGGTGGCCAGGTGTGAACTAACAGCTAGATGGGGGTGCATTGTCTGCTGGGCACTCTAGATCCAGGGAAATATGCAGCAAATGAGTCTTCAGAAGAGAAAGGGACGAAGAAGGGCTCAACAGGGAACAAGTCATGACTTCAAACTAATAATGCTGATACCAGAGTCTCAAAGGCTGATCATTGTAGATGAAGCTTATTCTATGTAAATTATACAAAATGCAAAAATCTGCATTGTCAACAGTTCAACCATTCAGTGCTACCCATGGAAAATGTATACATACAGGCATATGGACAGTAGATAGATAGATAGATAGATAGATAGATAGATAGATAGATATGATGGGTGGGTGGATAGATAGATAGATAGATAGATAGATAGATAGATAGATATGATGGATGGATGGACGGACGGATGGATGGATGGATGGATGGATGGATATTTGAGTAGATAAGTCTGTGGGTGGGTAGACGGGTAGATGGATGGATGTTTGAGTTGCTACAGGTTTGAGTGGATGGATGGATGGATGGATGGATGTTTGAGACTGGCTGGAGAGCTGCATGGGTTGGTGAATATATGGAGAGATGGATGGATAGATAGATAGATAGATAGATAAATAGATAGATAGATATGATGGATGGATGGGTAGACGGATGGATGGATGGATGGATAGATAGATAGATAGATAGATAGGATGAATGGATGGATAGATAGATAGATAGATAGATAGATAGATAGATAGATATGATGGATGGGTGGATGGGTGGATGGATGGATGGATGGATGGATGTTTGAGACTGGCTGGAGAGCTGGGGGGGTTGGTGAATACATGGAGAGATGGATGGATGGATAGATAGATAAATAGATAGATACATAGATAGACATGATGGATGGATGGGTAGATGGATGGATAGGTAGGTAGATAGATAGATAGATAGATAGATAGATAGATAGATAGATATGATGGATGGATGGATGGATGGATGGACGGACGGATGGATGGATGGATGGATGGATGGATGGATGGATATTTGAGTAGATAAG
>NW_024412465.1:2364995-2521648 GCF_014898765.1 Herpailurus yagouaroundi | reverse complement strand
AGAGATGGATGGATGGATAGATAGATAAATAGATAGATACATAGATACACATGATGGATGGATGGGTAGATGGATGGATGGATAGGTAGGTAGGTAGATAGATAGATAGATAGATAGATAGATAGATAGATATGATGAATGGATGGATAGATAGATAGATAGATAGATAGATAGATAGATAGATAGATGTGATGGATGGGTGGATGGATGGATGGATGGATGGATACATACATACATCGAGACACACAGAGATAGGTAGGGAGGTAGATAAGCAGACAGATATGGAAGGAGATATAAACAGAACCTATCTTTGGCCGATATGTTGCTCACCATGCACTACAAACCATATAAAAGTAAAGCTAAAATAGAGACCTCTAAGAATAAAATTTAGGTGAGTCTTCAAAGCAAGCTTCATTCATCCTTCTTTCAACATACCACTGTTACGACACAGATCTTAGATGTTCTAAATTGGCTGCCTGCCTGTTGCAGTCATACACATACTCAACAAGAGTGTATATGTCTGACTGTGCATATATATATATCCTTACAGAAATAGGCTTATGTATTATAGTTATACATGCATTCTATATACATTATAATATGACATTACATTAGACATGCATATATATATTTATTTATGGAAAATGACTTCATGCTGACTATTAAAAAGGTTTTTTTAATGTTTATTTATTTTTGAGAGAGAGAGAGAGCATAAGCAAGGGAGGGGCACAGAGAGGGGGACAGAGGACCCAAAGTGGGCTCTGTGCTGACAGCAGAGAGCTGGATGCGGGGCTTGAACTCCTGAACTGTGAGGTCATGACCCGAGCCAAAGTCAAACGCTCAGCTGACTGAGCCAACCAGGCGCCCCAATGATGATCATATTTTAATTTCAACAACAGGTCATAATCACCTTGCATCTCTATAAATGCTTGCACATCATTTCTATGGACCACACGGCATTCAATGGTCTGGCTGCTCTAAGGGTGGAAAAGCACTCCCTGTACCCTCAGGGTCTAAACTCTAAGCTGACATAAGAGCCATGAACAGGACAGAAGCATCCACATTTTACCTACTATTTCTGCATGCACGCAGGTGGTTTCAAAAGCAAAAGTGATCCAAACCACACTGAGATACCACCTCACGCTGGTCAGAGTGGCTGAAATGAACAAATCAGGAGACTATAGATGCTGGCGAGGATGTGGAGAAACGGGAACCCTCTTGCACTGTTGGTGGGAATGCAAACTGGTGCAGCCACTCTCGAAAACTCTGCAGGTTCCTCAAAAAATTAAAAATAGATCTACCCTATGACCCAGCAACAGCACTGTTAGGAATTTACCCAAGGGATACAGGAGTGCTGATGCATAGGGACACTTGTACCCCAATGTTTAGAGCAGCACTTTCAACAATAGCCAAATCATGGAAACAGCCTAAATGTTCATCAACTAACGCATGGATAAAGAAGATGTGGTTTATATATATACAATGGAATACGACTTGGCATTGAGAAAGAATGAAATCTGGCCATTTGTAGCAACATGGACTGAACTGGAGGGTATTATGCTGAGTGAAATAAGTCAGTCAGAGAAAGACAGATACCATATGTTTTCACTCATATGTGGATCCTGAGAAACCGAACAGAAGCCATGGGGGAGGGGAAGGGGGAAAAAAGTTACAGACAGAGAGGGAGGTAAACCATAAGAGACTCTTAAGGACTGAGCACAAACTGAGGGTTGATAGGGAGTGGGGGAGAGAGGAAAGTGGGTGATGGACATTGAGGGGGGCACCTGTTGGGATGAACACTGGGTATTCTATGGAAACCAATTTGACAATAAATTATATTTAATATTAAACAAAGCAAAAATGAAGACCCAAACAAGTGGTTTGTACAGAGAGCTTATATACATCTTTTTAAAAGATGTTTTATTTATTTTTGAGAGAGAGACAGAGTGTGGGGGGGGGGGTGGGTAGAGAGAGAGAAGGAGACACAGAATCCCAAGCAGGCTCCAGGCTCTAAGCTGTCAGCACAGAGCCCGACGTGGGACTCGAACCCACTAACTGTGAGATCATGACCTGAGCTGAAGTTGGCCACTTAACCGACTGAGCCACCCAGGCGCCCTTATATACCATCTTTCTTAACAAAAGATGATAAATTTGGGAAGAACTGACGAGAGCAGGAAAAGGGTTCGTGCTCTCAGGACAATAAACTGTAGGAACTTAGCGGGAAATACCAGAGGAAAACTAATGGAAGATAAGCATGGGTTTTTGTTGGGTTCTTTGTACAGGTCCATTTTGGACCGACTCCCAGGCTCTGGTGATAAGAACATTCTTTTCTTCGTGGTGCAGAGGACATCTTCCTTGTGGGAAGCCCGTGCCCTGGTTTTCCCTGGAAATGGGGGGTCTTGGTGCTTCTGCTGTTTCTCAAGTACCTTCAGCTCAAAACGACCAACACATCAGAGCGGTGTAGACAGGGTAGCATGCTCTGAGCCCCTTTAGTACCCTTTCACTTACTTGGACGTATTCTACACGTTTCTCAGTTGTGCTAGGTGGCCTTAATTTGGTACAATGTTGCCGCTGGTTCCTCCCCCACAATGATTTCGAGGGACACGGCAAGATTTTCTGCATACTGGAGTAAGAAGGAAATACGAGATTCATAATACTCCTCAGACTCTGCTCAGACATGGCTGAGTCATGGCTGATGATAGATTCCTGTCAACTGTCTCGCTCATGGAATGCCTTTGATAAATGGCTGCTTGATCAATGACCTGATGTCCCTGCAGAAAGCTAGAGTTCCCTGGACTGGACGACAGAGGCAGGCTGGCTTGCCCGTGCAGCTGTGGGACACCCAGAGCACCTGGCATTCCTCTCCGTGTGGCCAAGAGCACATTGCAAACTAGGATGTGGGACGAGCCGGGCTGGGCCACCCGTGACAGAGGACCCCGGGGAGAGAGAGGCCCGAAGTGCCAGTGTCCACAGACGTGTATCCCTACGAAACCCAAGGAAGGAAGAAAGGCCCACACTAAAAGCGATCAAGGTTCTGGGTCTCTCTGCTATTCGCTTATTGCCGCAAAAATAAAGGCTCACATGCTCCTACAAAACAATGAGTCTAGTACTCAGCCTTAATCATTATGGGTGGGTCCAAAGTGCTTAACAGAAAGCTGCTAGCCTGCTTCTGGAGCCATCCTGACCACGTCTGAGCACAGGTGCATTATTTTACCGGGAAGAGTCACCTATCCGCCGCATCGGTGGCATGGCTCCCTACCGCACTTATTCAGACTGGGAATTAGCTCACTCATAGAGACAAGGTGTCAGCAGCACCCATATCTGTTCCTGTTATTTACTTTAATGCTGAGGACAAGGGAAATGCGCTGTTTGAGAGAACACCCATGGAAGACAAGCGCGGTGACGGCGGACGGCTCGTGTGCCCAGAGAGGAAATGCAGCGACTCATGGACTGTCTAATTAGGCGGGAGGGTAAGGATGTGCACCCGTAGGAAAGTCCAGACACGGGTACCCCTGGGATGCTACTGCCTGTGACCTTGGTTTCCTTCTTTCCACCTTCCTGAATCCGTTTATACTCGGAGAAGGCGCGGGTTGTTTCCAGAACAGGAGCGAGTGGTTTACCCTCACCTTCTGTAGGAGAAAAAGTAGGTGCTGTGTCCTTGGGTCACTTTGCACCATTCCTGGGACCAGGGAGAAGCCCCCAGGTGACAGCCAACAAGGAAACAGGAGCTCCAGTCCTGTGACCGCAGGCGAGGAAGTCTGCCGACAGCCTGAGGGAGAAAGGAAGCGGACCTGCCCCCGGTTAAGCTTCTGATAGGAACCTAGCCTTGTGGACACCTGGCTTGCAGCGTCCAGGAGACACTGGGCTACGTCCAGCTATGTCGGTCTGCTAGGGCCGCCATATAAAGAAGCACTGCCCAGGTGGCTAAAACAGCAGGAATTCTGGTCTCCCAGCTCTGCAGGCTGGAAGTCCAAGGCTGCCGTCCACCGAGGTCAGTCTCCTTGGCACAAGGCTGGCCGTCTTCCCCTGAATATTCTACTTTATTTATTTATTTATTTATTTATTTTTAATTTTTTTTTTCAACGTTTATTTATTTTTGGGACAGAGAGAGACAGAGCATGAACGGGGGAGGGGTAGAGAGAGAGGGAGACACAGAATCGGAAACAGGCTCCGGGCTCCGAGCCATCGGCCCAGAGCCTGACGTGGGGCTCGAACTCAGGCGAGATCACGCGAGATCATGACCTGAGCCGAAGTCGGACGCTTAACTGACTGCGTCACCCAGGCGCCCCTGAATATTCTAGTTTAAATTGTTACATGGTTAATCGTGTAACCGGGAACATTCAGACGGTCAGGAAGACTCAAAAGGAAAAACTCTCACAGGAGCTGAGGACAGAAGACCGTGTTGGTAATAATGTCTGAATGTCACAGGATATGATTCTCAATTGCTAATAAAGAGCGGAATGATGAGGCCGCGTTGAAGGTTCTTGTGGGCAAAAACATCCACCTAAATGCTCATCTTGAAAAAAGTAATAATTGGGGGCGCCTGGGTGGCACAGTCGGTTGAGCATCCGACTTCGACTCAGGTCATGATCTCACAGTCTGTGAGTCTGAGCCCCCCGTCGGGTTCTATTCTGATGGTGTGGGGCCTACTTGGGATTCTGTCTTTTCTTCTCTCTGCTCCTCCCCCACTTACGTTCTCTCTCTCTCTCTCTCTCTCTCTCTCAAAATAAATCAAAAATTAAAAAAAAAGAAAAAAGAAAACTAAAGAAAAGATCCAATCCTGGCTCTGGCACGCGCCTAACACAGGTTAACTCATGTTGTTTAGGAAACAACACTCCTTCAAGCGTCAGCTGTGTGTGGGGACAGGGGGAGGGCACGGTTCTTGGTACAGCACATACCAGAAAAGGGTGGCCCCTCCTTTCATGGAACGTGAATTCTGGGGGAGAAAGCAGACCATAATCGAACAGTCCCATCAACAAATGAGCGAGGCAGTAACAGAAGGGGACCCGTGCCATCAGGAAAACGTGACAGAGGCTGGACAGCGCCGGCCAGGCCTGAGAGCAGGTGAGACCTGTCAGGTGGCCACTGGGCTCCCTGAGGCAGAAGCCAGTGGAAAAAACCCATCTTGAGAATAAGATGCTCCGAATAGACTGAAGAGCTTTCTCTCCGAGGGCAGATGGGAACTCGGGGGCATATGCGTTCTTTACATAAAAATACAGTGTGTAGTTAAATTTATTAATGTGGTTGAAGGGATTCAGGATATCCTGCCGTGACACAGGAGTTATTTTGAGCTGAAGACATTTGAGAATCAACGAATGTGGGAAAAGGCATTGTCTGGACTATCCTTTTCTGCCTAAGACCAGGGCCTTCCCAAACATTTCGACTGCCGTAAACTGCCCTTCCCAAGAGGCATCTTGGATCTGGGAAAATGGGCTCCTAATAGTGAGGTACCACGATGAGAAATCATGGAAGCAAACACTGTCACGAATCTATACAACCTACGATATATTCTCCTAAAGACTCACTTGTATTTCCTAAGCGATTTGCGTTTCCATGACTGCCTTTCTCCACCACCCCCACGAAGACAGTATATAACATCAACTGTAAACCCCAGAGCCACTTGCTCTGCGAGCTCCTACATCTGTATGCCTGTGAATAAACTTTGTCTTTTCTCCCGTTGCTCCATCTTTCGTCTGTGAAATTGGTACCACCTCCGTACGGAACCTAAGTGGGTCGCGGAGACGTCTTCTCCTCCCTGACACGATTAACCATGTAACAATTTAAAGTAGAATATTCAATAAATTACTGAATCCCACCATAAACTACATTCAGCAATGTCAATATTGTTTGATAAAAGTTAAGGCACACTGAAACCAACATGGCAAGGCCAAGCCAGGCAATTAGAGAAAAATGTTTCAAAGGGTGTGAAAAGAGTAGGGGACAGAAGAAAAGTTATCATTATGCACAAAGAGTATGATTATCTACAAAGAAAATCCAAGAGGACCTTCAGGGAATCTATTAAGCAAAGAGTTCCTCCAATCTGCTGAATGCAAGAGAAATATGCAAAAAGGAATTTGCATTCCTTTGTACCAGCAACAAATAATTTAAAAACACCATTTGACAAGCTCTATATTAAAAATACACAGAAATTCAACTCTAAAGTGCCTAAAAGATACGAATGCATGAAAGCCCATGATGGAAAGAAACAAACAGGTTTATGAACAGCATGAAAGAGGATGTAACAAATGAGTAGATTTATTTTGTCCACTAAAGGGAAGATTCAGTGTCTTTAAAGATGTTTATTATCCTCCAACAGAGAATTTCTTTACCCTGGAGAAGCTGGAATCACGGAAGGTAAGTGTCCGAGGATTACCAATAATATCTGGAAGAAGGAAAATAAAGATGAAGGAATTCTCATTCTAAATAGCTAGAGGAGAATCATGTTAGAATATATGACATTAGAGGGGCGCCTGGGTGGCTCAGTCGGTTGAGCGTCCGACTTCGGCTCAGGTCACGATCTCGCGGTTGACGAGTTCGAGCCCCACATCGGGCTCTGTGCTGACAGCTCAGAGCCTGGAGCCTGCTTCAGGTCCTGTGTCTTCCTCTCTGTGCCCCTCCCCACTCATGCTCTGTCTCTCTCTTTCTCAAAAATAAAATAAACATTAAAAGTTTTGAAATAAAGAATATATGACATTAGAAAGTTTGTAGTGATTAAAAGAGGGTGACACCAGTTGGTCAAACTGACTAAAGGAACAAAATGGAGGGATAGGCAATAGATAAAGCATACAAAGAATCTTACACTATGGCAACCATTCATTGCAGAATGATGGGCGTGGTGGGGCAGAAATGGACAGCCTATTCGGTGCGTGGTGCCAGCATGCAGACGGGTGGAGAAAAATAACAGATTCCCTCCATTACACCACTTTTTAAAAAATCAGGTGAAGGAAGGGACGCCTGGGTGGCACAGCTGGTTAAGCATCGGACTTTGGCTCAGGTCATGATATCGTGGTTCGTGCATTCAAGCCCCGTGTTGGGCTCTGTGCTGACTGACAGGTGGGAGCCTGGAGCCTGCTTCAGATTCTGGGTCTCTGTTTCTCTCTGCTCCTCCCCTGCTCACGCTCTGTCTCTCTCTGTTTCTCAAAAATAAGTAAGTGTTATTTAAAAAATTAAAAAAATAAATCAGGTGAAGGAAAAGTTTCCAAATGTCCCAACAACTGGACGAAAGCGTACTAAAATATGCTTCAGAGGTCAGATGATGAAAAGTTTTCTGAGGACCCGAACACACAAACCGTCCTTGAGAAAAATATCAACATGCCAAGTCACTTAATAAAGCCAAAAGTTTTGGTAGGATAGGCAAGACACTGTAAGCCACTTTAAAACATAAGCCATAGACAGAGAGGGGATTTACAAGGGATAAAACCCAAAATGGATTAGTTCTCGCCTGGGTTCAGAAGTGCTCCACGTCAGGAAGAAAAAGAACCCTCAAGAGCACCATGATGAAATCATATGAAAAGCTAATTCATAGCAAAAGAGACTGAATAACTGAAAACATTAGGAAAATCTGCTCCAACCCTAAAAATTACGAAAGCAGGCCTTTAGGCAACAGGCAGCTACCACTTAATACCAATTAGATTGGCTTAAAAAATGTCAAGATAAGGCAGCACCCAGTGGAAAACGGAATTTTTCATAGTCTCCTGATAAGTCTGCAAAACTTCCTATTTTTTCGTAATTGAAGAAGCTATGTGGATTGGGCTTAACAACACATGTTGATGGCAGATTTAATTGAAAACTGAAAGAAATCTGTTGCTTTCTTCCCTCCCAGAGCAGCCTTATTTTTTTTTTTCTTGTATTTTAATCTCTTCCCATACACTTCGTACTTCCATTAAGTCACACTATCTAAACATAACAACCTCAAATAAAAGCAACTTCACATGTAATGTAATTTAATGTGCAAAAATGTCAGAAGCTACTCCCCATGGTGAAGACTAAAAAAGGCACCGTTTTAGCATTCTCTCCAAAAAGACATTTCCTGAGTTACAATATCTCAGAGAACAAAGTGGATACATTCAAGCCTTGAAAGGTCAAGGAATAATAAAACCATCTCATTAATGCATTTACGAAAATGAATAAACTTATCCTGCACAAAACTTACGAATATCTGCTGTTTGCAAATGTGTGCTCTATCGGTTTCATTTCCCTTTTCGATTTTTCATGACATTTTCATGATATTTGAGGGGGATAAAAAAGAATAAAAACATGCATAAGAAACCATCTGTCTGCCAAACACACGCACGCACACACACACACGCGCACACACACAAAATAACTAAAGTTGTAGATATGGAAATCTGCCAGGCTGAGGTAAATATGTGACTTCAGGACTTATCTTTAATAAACTCGATTTGATCTTGTACTTGCTATATTTTAATGACTGATTCATTAAACAATATTCTATATGAAAGTAAGAATCAGTGATTTATGCAGAATTGCCTAAGCAGTTGACTTCTAGATCTCACTCGGTGAAATCTTGGGGGAGCGTCTGTAACATTAAAGATCTCCCACCATCCACGACCACAAACACCTCTCATCTACATGGATCACAGCTGTGAAAGGGACTTCAAAAAGTCTATGTTAATTGACACAATTCTGTGATCTGATGAAGTGGGGAATTCTCAACAGCAGGCACTTGAAAAGGGGGAAAGTCTTATTTTATTTTTAAAAAATTTAAATGTTTTTCATTTATTTTTGAGAGAGAGACAGAGAGAGAGAGAGAGAGAGAGAGAGAGAGAGAGAGAGAGTGCAAGCAGGGGAGGGGCAGAGAAAGACAGAGACACAGAATCTGAAGCAGGCTCCAGGCTCTGACTTGTCAGCACAGAGCCTGACGCGGCACTCGAACTCATGACCTGTGAGATCATGACCTGAGTCAAAGCAGACACTTGCCCTACTGAGTCACTCAGGTGCCCCAGGGTAAGTTTTATGTTTAAATGGGTAAATGGATGGTAAAAGAAATGGGACAAGCTGTCCTTGTCCCTAATTTTCATGCCATGCCCGTGATCTGCAGGTGCTTCTTGCTGGGTTCTCTGTGGTCGGTCCCCAGTGACGTGGTCATGGATGGCGATGGACCACAGCACCAGTGTGTTCCCCCACCGAGGATGCCATCCAGTGATAGCTGACAAAATGGGGACATGGCGCCCTCAGGAGTGATGAAGCCCAGACACTTCCAAATCCTGCTTCTAGCATCTGAACAAAAAAGCAGAGGACTGTCCCCCTTTCCACTTCTGCCCTCCACAGATGAGGGTTCATCTCTCACTGGCTCATTTTCCCCCTTTCTTCCTTCAGAGAAGGAAGGAAGGATTCTTGAGCATTGTGCTCAACGAGACCGATTTCGACAACACTTAGGAATTTGGATACGGATGGCCACGTGTCACAACATTAACTCAGGTACCTATGTTAACACACATATTCTAGAGTAGGTCTTAGCCTGATTTACACTTCCTTCTACTCACATGGAGATGGTCATAAAACAGCTTGGGAAATGTCACCCCCATACAAAACCTGCTGAGAGAGATTTTCCTTGATGTGCAAGAATATCAGAAAGGTATCACTCATAAGTTTTCCTGGAAATAAATAAGCATTTGGGCATGTATTCCAACAAAATGATAGATTAATAAAAATAAAATACCATTGGAGGCAGTAAGCCATGAAAGAAGAAATGGGGGATCTTTCTAACTACAGAACTAAGTCTAAGTGATAGTGACAAATATCAATGAAGAGTGAATGTAAATGTTAAAAGTTTTGGAAGAACTTCTACTTGTGTGATAAAGGATGAGGTCCAAATTTTTTTTAAACATGGGGAATAATCCTTTTGAAAGCAAAAGAAATAATGCTAACACATTCAGGAAGTGGATTACAAAATGAAAAACTAGCTGAACTGATAAATAAGTTCAAAATATAAATTTCTGAATCCCCTTAAGAGAAGGTCAAGAAGGAGAGAAAGAGAAGATGGAAGGGAGGAAGGAAGAAAGGAAGGGAAGGATGGAGGGAAGGAAGGAAGGAAGGAAGGAAGGAAGGAAGGGAAGAAGGAAGGGAAGAAGAAAGAGGAAGGAAGGAATGAACAAATGAAGGAATGAAGGAAGGAAGGAGGAAGGAGGGAGAGGAAAGCAGGAAGGAAGGAAGGAAGGAAGGAAGGGAAGGAAGAGGAGGGGAGCAAGGAAGGTGGGAGGAGGGAGGATGGAAGGAGGGAGGGAGGGAGGAGAAGAGGAAGGAAGGAGGAAAGGAGGGAGGAGCAAATGAATAACGGAACAAAGGCACTAAGGAAGGAAGAGAAGGGAGAGGAAAGGCAGAAGGGAGGGAGGGAGGGGTGGGGAGGGAGGGAGAAAATCTTCTACATAAGATGTCTGAGAATGTAACTGAACAAATGAATTAACAAAGCTGTAACGCGAGGACTCTGGCAAATGCTTGCTGCCCACGCCGCAGGCTGCTTTCAAAGATGCATGAGCGGTCCACAGCCAGGACAGGGTGCTATCGACAGCCGACACTGACCGTAACGAGTCACTTTCCAGGACAGCGATGGCATCGGCATCGGGTCGGGTGGCATCCCTGATGGTGAGTGAAGAGCAAACTCCAGGGGACGGGTAGCAGGCTAATGTCAAGGGCTACGGACTGAACCACATGTCCAGCGTTACGGCTTTGTGATCGAAGCCTCATCCCACCTCTGTACAGGGCTGGTGCCCTCAGGCATGGGGGTTCCTAGCAGCAGGGAGAGGGGGGAAAGAGGGCTGGGAATGCCGGGTGTGGGGAAGCAGGCACCAGGAGGCAGGACTGAGTGGGGCTGCCGGAGGAGAACAGACGGATTTGAGACCACAGGGGTGGAGGTGCACAGCCTGGGGAGGCCACGGGACTGGTTTTGGCTCGAGAGACATGGTGGCCACTCGGGACTTGGAGCAGAAGGTGGGCACGGGCTCCCGTGGCTGCTGTGTGGACCCTGCTGAGTCTGGGTGAGGCGGGTCAGGTGGCTCCCGCTGCCCTCAGAGGAAAGACGGTCCCGAGTGCTGCACACCAGGCGCCCGATGGACACGGTCGGATTCTGGATCTGTTTTGAAGCCTCTGGCCATCGGAGAGACGATCTGTCTCACCAAATATATGTAGCAAGTGGGGAACCCACAGTTTAAAATTGGATCTGACCTGCAGCGAAGCCCTGGGGCCATTTGTCGACAAGGAGAAAATGTTCCCGGTGTCGGGAACAGGCTTTCAGAGCGCAGATGAGTTCTCCTGTCCCCCCGGCCGTTGCTCCCGTCACTGAAATTGGATCGGCTTCCGTCCTTCCAAAGCTGAGCTTAGAAACGCTGCCTGAAGAATGTTGCGCGTGAGGTCGCCCGCAGCCAGGTGCCCGCCGACACCACGTGCTTGGGGGCCACTCCAGAGCTACCCTGAGCGCACCCGCCTCGATGACACTCAGGTGCACGAACAGGAAACAGAAATAGGAAACTCTGTGCTTGGGGTTTATAAATACAGAGCTGAAATGTGCAATCACAAAGTTCATTCCGGAGGAATTAATCATATTAATACGGGACACCTGGGGGGCCAGATTTGCCGTGTAACGTTCAAGGGCCAGGACGGCCCTCGTTCTACATCAAGACGTGGATGTAGGCTCTCACTTAGGATCCTCTTTGCCCTGGGAGCCACTGATGTCCAGGAATGGCCTGCGTTTTGTGAACTCTCCCTGCCTCTTCACAGCATCTGAGGTTTCTCAGAGTGCCAACTACACTCAGAGCCGGCTGGCTTCTTTCCAACTAAGTTCAAGTTGCAATCGGCTAAGAAATAGTATCTTGACGGTTCAGGCAGCCTTCTCGGAGAACCATCCATACGTGGACACGAGTTCTAACCACGCTGGTCTGCGGTGCGGACGATTTCTGTCATCCGTGACCCCAGACGTTGCAAAGCGAGGGGAACTAGTTTGTTTCAGACTAAAAAAATAATAATAACACGGGCTCATTTAAAAACGCTGAAAGGAGAAAAGGTAAAAACTCCATAAAAGTAAAAAATACTTTTGCATGTTTTCTCCTGTTCTTTGTAGATTTACTTATTTTGGCACAGATAGTGCATATAAATAAGTTCAGACATAAAAACCACACTGTTCAGTGTAGTGATCGACCTACCACACAAAGAGACAAAATACAACAAATACAAGGGAAGGGCCCTGTGCCTGCTTCTGTGGTCCATCTGTGTGCTCTCCTGGGCGTCATTAACCTCTCTCTGGGTTTTGGTTTTTCATCTGTTCCCGGCATTGTTGTACAGTTTTAGGGTACCGGGTTATTGACACTGCCCTTACCAATCTGAGGCGTACCACCGGTATATCCTGTATATGGAATCCTTTCTTCTCCAACTGTGTCCTGTTTGCATTCCATCCCACGGTTTCCAGAATGCTTCAATCAGCACAGTATCTGTGAAGGTCATCATGCTGATAGGTGAGTTCCTCTTAATGCACTCTCCACTGCTGTGTGATAATTCATGCATGACTCTACCACAATTAATTTCCACACTTCAGGTTGAGTATTTAACTTGATTTGCAATAAACATCCTTGTACACATATCCCTGTGCAAATAGGCAAGGAGCAAAATGCTGAGTGAGCTCTCCTGGATGTCCCCCCCTTGCTCTCCAGCAGCAATTAAAGCTCCAGCCACAGCCTCTGAGTTGTTGCTTGCTTCAAACTGTCCCCAGCACTCGATCTTCTTTTTGTAAGAAATGGCCGTTTCTACCGCTTTCTGGCTTGCTCTTTGGATGGACTGAAATTCCTCACTTTGAATGCCTGCCTTCACTGGTTGGGAATGATACACAGGATTTCCCTTCTTTTTTGGCCTTTTCTTCCTCTTTGTCATCGGTGTGTTCCAGTTTGAGTGCATAGGTCTGGCGTAGATTTCTTTGTATCGATCCACAGGGGAGTTGTATTCTTTTCTCAAGTCTATAAAATTCTCAGCTGCTATTTGTTCCTTTCTCGTATTCTGATTTCTCTTTCGACCAGCCCAGTGAGTCCTATAGCAGGCATTATTTATTGACTGTTTGTGATAGTCTAGATGGGCAATACAGCAATGGAGTAAGACATCTAAAAATAAAAACCTTTTGACCCAAGTGCATTTTATAACTCAGTGGTGGAAGCTATAATAAACACATAGTATGAAAAATAAATAAGGGGTAGAGTGGTCTGAATAACACCCATCCCCTCAAGAAACCAGGTTCTAATTCTAGGAATATGTAAACGTCACTTTCTATGGATATAGGGTCTCTCAAAATGTGATGAAATTAAGGGCTAAATTGAGACGGAGAGATTGTCCCGGATGATAATGTCCAGGTGTGCCCCAAATATATCACATGTATCCTTAAAAGAGGGAGGCAGAAGGCGATTTACAACACATAGGAAAAAAGATAAGGTGAATACACAGGAAAGAGAGATTTGGAGACACTGATCTTGAAAATTAGGGCGATGTGGCCACAAGCCCAGGGATACCTGGAGCTCCAGAAGCTAGCAGAGACAGCAAGGACCCTCTGGGGGGAATTTGGCCCTGCCCCTCCTGGATCTCAAACTCCTAGTCTTCTCGAGCGGGAGAGAATAAATTTCTGCGGCTCATAACACATTCCTATCACTGCCCCAGTTTGTAGTGAATTGTTACTGGGGTCCTAAGAAACAAATACACGTGGCAAGAAATACAATGAAGAAAATGAAAGGGGACGTAAGGAATGCTGGTGGGTGGCAACTTCACTTAAAATGGTGAGGGAAGGTAACATTTACTTAAAATGGGAAAGTAGCATTTAAGCAAAGACCTGCGGAAGGAGAGGAGAGCCTTACAAAGAACTTTCCAGGGAGAGCAAGCACCAGGTGAGGGAGGAACTTGCCTGGAATGCTCCAGAAATATCTAGAAGCCTAGGGTGTAGAAGAACACGGGACCATGGAGGTGGTGATGGGGACCCATCAGACGGAACCTTGCACATCACTGTGAGGTTCTCAGATTTTATGAGAAGAATCTGTTGGGGGGTGTGTGACACAATTTATCCTCTGTTTTAGAAAGATGATTCTTCCAGCTAGGTGTAGCCTCCAAGACTAGGGAACTGGGGTAGTGACATTATATTATTGTGTTATATTATTATTATTTTATTACTATTACTATCCTGAGAGAGACAATGGTAGAAACTTCTAGAAGGGCATCAGTGGGGATCATTAGACAGGGTTATACTCTGGACATATTTTGAAGGTTCACTAGATAGGACGTCGGGTGGGACAGGCACCTAGAAAATCTTGGAAAATTCTAGAAACTGAAGGTGCAGAGAATGGCTGATGAGTCTCACTTTCTGACTGTCCAGCACACATCCTACCTACCCTTTAGCCAGTGCACAAAACAGTTCTTAGACATTCAGAAACATGCACAATTTCTAGAACTGATATCTGCCCAATGGGACATGCTTGTGCCCTGTGTATTGATTTCTGAGAAGTTTTGTGAAGCCTCATTTGAACACCAGTCATGACTGTCTTTTTCTGGACGGGTAGTGCTCAACCTTGTCTGCACATCAGAATTACCTGGGATACTTTTTTTTTTAAAAAATCCCTGCGCTCAAGCTGAACCCCACACCAATGACTTCCAAACCTCCAAGGATAGAACCTGGCACATCTACTTTTAACGTTCTCTTCAGAGTCTCTCCTAAACATCTCACATCACTGCCCTTCATTTTCTGTTCATCTTTATCCCCTAAACCAGTGGTACTCTACTGTTCCTGGTGTCCCAGGGACACTTAGTAATGTCAGGAGACACTTGGGGTTCTAGCAACACAATTATCATCTACTGGGATGCTCTAAATATCCTACAACACACGGGAGAGTCCCCACAACAGAGAATTATCCAACCGCAAATATGAGATTGATAAACCTCGTCCCAAACCCAGGGAATCTTATTATTGCATTAATGAGTCCAGGAATAATTGCCAAATTTTGAAGTGTGTGTGTGTGTGTGTGTGTGTGTGTGTGTGTGTGTACCACTTTGGGTTTTAATCAACAAACTGAAAATCGCGAGAGGGCAAAATGGAAGCAGGGGATGAGAAGGATAAAGTGTGGGAACACCTGGCTTGAACATCATCTCTCACACACCTAAGTGCCTCTAGGAGCTAGTCTGGGGGACAATTAGCAGCTTTTGAGAGCAAACGGAACAACAATTTGCATGTTCTTTTCCTTCCTGAACTGTGTCTGTGAGAGCTGAGTTAATTATCTGATAGAGTCCTATCAACACAGCAGGTGTTGGGTCGAGCACCGATGTCTGTTCCTTCAAGGTTCTGAACACAGCCCATCAGCCAGAGGGCCTGCTCTTCACTGAAATGGTGTGCATGGATGATGGGAGGGCCGCCACTTTCAAAGATTGCATTGCATCCTTCAGGAAGCTGCCAATGACTGAGTGGGGACCAAGCAAATCCTAGAGTTTGCTTTCCTGTGCACTTCCTGACTGTGTTACTGTTTCTGGACAGTATTTTACTATTTTTTATAGGGGCCCAAATAGATGATCAATTATAATTGATGGTGAGTGTGCGACTTTGGGGGCATTTGGCTAAGCCTGAGGACATTTTTGGTTGTCACAAACAAGGTGGGGGTGCAACTGACATCTGGTCAAGAATGGCCAGGAATACTGTTCAATATCCCCTAATGCATAGGACAACCCTCCCCGCGATCAAGAGTGACTCAGCCCGAGTCTCTCTTGGAAAGAGAACAGCAGAATAAAGCAAAAGATGCATGCCTTTACAAATAATCTTAGCATGTGGTTTCATTAGATGTATTGATATACCCTCTTTTTTTTCTCCAAATACTTGTTCCTTCATCTGTTGTCTTTAAAGTCCTGGTCGTCAAGAGGGTTTTACAATGAAATGTTGAGTCGGTCTCAATATTCCAAGACGGCTACAACTTGCGCTAGAATTGATTACCTAGCCATCTCTGAGAAGGATTTTCGCCTTCTCACTAGTATGGAGCACCCAATAAACATCTTGTTTCTTATTGAGCCTGCTGTGACTTGGCGAGTGCTTAAGTGGGAAACAAAGGTTGGACTGCATCTGTGCCACAATTTCTCTGAAGTGTCTGACTACTAAAACCTACATAGAGTAATTCCCCTCTTCCCGATTCCATTATTGTGGTTAACTCATCCCGGTTTGTGAAGTCCTGCCCCAGTGTTAGAAATAAAAGTCCCATGTCCTGGGAACTTCCTCATCCTGGGATCGCTGGTGATCCACATTCCATGGAAATGATTTTAAGTCTGCTTGGCGAAATGTTGCATTGGTACAGCCTCCCAAAGCATAACTCGCTATTTAGCATTCTCCCAACTGGGAAAGAAATGATTAAATCTCTCTTGTCATGCGACGGACACTTCTTATACACACAGTAGATCTTTTTCACTAGGGAGAGAAAGGATCCTATCCCTAGCAGTTAATTCACTTGTTTTGGAGAGTTGTTTCTAAAATATTCCAGCTTCCTCATTCCATGATTAAATTTTATTTGTATCCGGTTTGATAAAACTCAAGGACCACTGAATATGTCACTAAGGGTAAGATTTTTAACACTTTAAAGAATTGTGTATGCACGCCTATTAGTATTGTAATTCACTCTTTCCTCACAAATGTAAAGTCATGCACCACATTTAAATAATAGCCCTGTTAATAACAGGGACCCACTTTAGAGAGCCCTGAGAAGTCTTCCGGTCCCCACAGTGGCCCCAAATGGGTTCATTCAGTTAGACGTCACCTCAGCAATACCAAGGGGGCTGATAAAGATCAGGCTGGAGTGCCCATTAGCTCACACTTAAAAAACATCTTCTCAGAGTGTTCTAATAAAATATCCTGTGCACTTGCTAGAGGGGTTGGCATTTTAATTTAAAAAACTCATCAGTGCCTTTTTTCCAGAAACCTAAGTCATTTGTACTTCCTACTATGTTTGCCTCTGCAGCTCTGAGACAATAAAAAAGCTGAGAAATCCCAACATACTTCTTGATAATTATCTCTGTGATGTCACACGTGTCCTACTATACACCCCAAACATAGTCATATGTGAATATATAGGAACATGGTTACAAATTCAATAAAAATTCCATATATGTGCATATGGATATGGATATATGTATATGTACACACAGACACACAGCCTTGAAAAGATTAGATATACATATATATGAAAACAGATGATAAATTAATAAAGTAGATGTCAATATATAGAGACAGAGATAGGATTCCATGATGCATCCTGGAATTTCTATATACAAGTAAATTTCTGATATCATCTTGTGTCATGCTATTTAATTAATTTTTTTTAACGTTTATTTATTTTTGAGACAGAGAGAGACAGAGCATGAACGGGGGAGGGTCAGAGAGAGAGGGAGACACAGAATCGGAAACAGGCTCCAGGCTCTGAGCCGTCAGCACAGAGCCCGACGCAGGGCTCGAACTCACGGACCGCGAGATCGTGACCTGAGCCGAAGTCGGACGCTCAACCGACTGAGCCACCCAGGCGCCCCTGTTTCATGCTATTTAAAACAAAATTGCATGCTGATAGAAAGACTTCGTGTTTTTTTTCTCCCAATGTTTGTGTTTGGAAGATTCTGTATAAATAATAGGGAAACAATATAACTGGATTTACTGAATGAAGTAAAAATTCTTGTCTGGATTCAGATATTAGGTTAATTTAGGGCAGGGTCAGCAAACTGCAGCCCCGGGCCAAATCTGGCCCTCTGCTTGTTTTTATAAATAAAGTTTTATTGGTATACAGTCATATCCATTATTTAGGTACTGCATGAGGCTGCACTTTGTTCTGCAGTGGAAGGGGAGTGTGTCTTTCCAGCGACTGTGTGGCCTCTAATGCCAAAATATTTACTACTCACCCCTTCACAGAAAACTTCTGCCTACCCTGAAGTGAGACTAAAGAGAATCAAGTTCTATTATTTTTAGGAATACCAAATCGCTGGTGAAATATTTTAAAGCCCAGGTAGATTGAAACAATAACAACAATAAAAACAATCTGAATAGCAACAAAATAAAACAAAACAAAACAACTAAATAACAATATTAGCAAACCAATAGTAAAAAGACAACATATTAGCTGAGCTCATTTGCCAAAACACCCCAGAAAATAATAATGATAACAATAATAGTATTTATCATATGTAATTGTTATATTTTACAATACAATTATATGTTATAACATTATGTACTATATAATAATACAATGATTATTATATAATAATATATGTAATAATAATCAGAACAATAATGATTATTATCATTATTATGACGTTCTGCTTCCAGGGGGCAAGCAGCTACCATGTTATCCGTTGGCCCACTTATTCATCCTTCATTACACAGGCCTCAGTTACAGGCTGAAGGTTTGTGTCTCCCCCAAAATTCACATGTTGAAATGTTCACCCCCATGGTGATGGTATTTGGCGATTATGACTTTGCGAGGGGATTAGGTACCAAAGGTGTAAGCCCTTCATGATGGGATCAGCGTCTTTATGAAAAGAGACCCAAGAGAGCTCCCTTGCCCCTTCTGCCATTTGAGGACACAGTGAGAAGACATCAGTCTGTGAACGCAGAAGAGGACTCTCCAGACACCACATCTGCCAGCATCTTGACCTACGACTTACAGCCTCCCGAACTGTGAGAGACAAAGTCTGTGAGACATAAACGTCTGTTGTCTTAGCCACCCAGTCTGTAGGATGTTTGTTATGGTGGCCCAAATGGGCAAAGGCACGCTCCCTTCTCCTTTTCCTTTGTTGGGACAGTTCTGAAAAACAAACGGTGTGACTCCCATTGAAGACTGTTTCCAACTTCAGTAAAGAGGTGGAGTTGAACGAAGCGAGAAGGAAAATGTGACTGTGGTTGGATGAAATGAGAGCTCTACCATGCGCCTGAGCACTGAGTTCTGTCTGGTATTTACCTCCCTTCTCCTTGTTGCGGATCCAGAGATTTCCATGAACCAACAAACTCTTTATCTTCACATTCAGCGTCCTTTGTCTGCTGAATGCAGGCAGGAAACCCTGAATCCATTTGATGATGGTGCCTCTCCAACACCTTCTTGTTTGAGGTAAACTGGGTAGGAATCTCAGTGTCGGCCGCCATCCGTCCAGATGGCAATGAATCACGGTGCAAAGAGCAGGCTATGAGGGGGACCCTGATGAAAGTCTCATTGCGGCAATTTTCAGGAGTGGTACTACACCTCCCTGGAAGCCAGTTAGAGGGTTTTCTTTCCGCAAATGGCCAGTGGGTTTTCTTTTCTAGATATGTGGCATATAGCTTCTGGGGTGCCTCCCTCAAACGAAGGTTGAATAATGCCATTTTAGCCATTATCGCTGACAGGAAAAAGAAAATCGATGGTTACTCTGCTGGTTTCGTTTTCACGTGACCATTTCCCCGCATGTGGCGTGTCTGTGTTCTATTTGCGCAGCAGTATTCAGACACTTCCTTTATACGACGTGGAAATATGACTCTCATTGCTTAGACTTTCTACACCTTAGGGATGTATTGATACTCGGTGATAAAAAGTCAATGTTAATGAGCCCACCTCTTTCAGTTAACCAGGAGAGAGTGTGAAGAGCTGCAGCGTCTACGGCTGGTTACCTTTGCTCCATAGTGTCTCTGGAACCCCAACTTATGTCCCTAGATTCTACCGCTTATGCCACTGGGCATAGCTGGTGTTCCACTGGATTACCTACCAGGTCTTGTCACTCTAACATCCACTGCTCACCATCACTTACGCCTCTAGGCTCCACTGCTCACCTGTCCAGGCTCCACTACTCACCACTCTAGCCTACACAGCTCAGGTTCTAGTCTCCACTGCTCACCACTCTAGTCTCCACTGCTCACCGCTTTAGCCTCCACTGCTCACCGCTCTAGTCTCCACAGCTCACCGCTCTAGTCTCCAGTGCTCAACACTCTAGGCTGCTTTGGTTACCACTCTAGCCTCCACTGCTTAGCCTCTGGTCTCCATTATGTAGTACTCTAGGTTCCATTGTTTCCTGGAATGGACAACTGTAGACACCCTATAGATATGAGTATCTTTTTCCTGAGGATGGAGTGAGAAACATAATAAGAGAAGATTTAGATTGAATCCGTTTGTTACTAATTGATAGGTGTATCTTTTACACGTAGATCTTCACACACCAAGCTACCTCCTTGCATAAAATCTTGAAATTTCTCACACCTGTCAGTGCCCTTTGGTCAACGACCACCAGGAACAGACCAGCAGTTGGACAATTTTAACTTATTACTTGTTGCAAAAACAACAAAACTGCACTCTCTGGGGTACCTCAAGAAGAAAAAAAATATATGGTAGTGTTTGGACTTTGGTTGGACGATTTGGGTAGGAATCAAGGAAAAACTAGTTAGGGTTTCATTCTGCATTGGGTTTTCCCAGGAAGATGAGAAACTGTATGACTGAATATCTCAATAAGTCCTACCAATGGAGAAGGTAAGGTGAAGCTGTAATTGGCAAAGATACAGCAGTCACTTCTGGATCCTAAGAGTGTTTCATATTTTCTGATTTGGACACGGTTCCTGTTTTATCTGCACACAGATATGATTACAGAAGTTGTGTTTTTTTGCTTTCAGTCCACCAAGTACAGAATTGATGCTGATGTTGTGTGAAATCGTCATGATTAGCAGGAGATAGCACAGCCAGCTGTGTGTGGCAGGCCAGCTCCTGATTCTGTGTCGGAGGCTGTTTTGCTGTTCCATGACCCTGTAGCTGGTGAATACAATTATCTCATGCCTGGAAAGCAGGGTTAAATTTACTTGGACCAAACTTCTTAAGCAATTTTTTTTTTACAGAATAAAACACCATGGATAGCTTTCCTTAGAAAGGAGGAGTCAGGTAGAACAGATACTTTGGAGTTGGATGGGCAGTGCAGAATACCAGCTCTGGTGGATGGAGCTGGTAAGTGTTAGAATGACCCTTGGATCTTTGTTAGTATCTTTGTCAGATATCTCCATTCCTTCACGTTGATTGTGTCTCCTTGCTCCTGGGTCCTTCAGAGTAGGAAATATGAGGACTTCCAGTCCATCTCTGAAACCGCAGTCTTTTTTTTTTTTTGCTCCAGGTACTTACTGCCAACTAGCTAGCGGACATGTTATCTCATGGGCTACATAATGGACAAGTGTCTTTCTGGCCCATCAGACTCCACCTGCTGAAATGTAATGAACCATCTGCCTTTGACTCAGTGTCCCTCTGCCATATCTGGACATTCCAAAATGCCTTAGGGATGGTCTATTTGAAAACTGAGTATCCACCCACATGAGACAAGTGAATTAAGCAAGCAACATGAAGCAGCTAAAATAAATGAATGAATGAATGAATGAATAAATAAATAAATAAATAAATAAATGGTGGCCTTTTATTCAATGTAGTAGACCTGATAAAGAAGAAAGAATGTGAGACAAATGGTCTGTCCCATCATTTGCCCCACATCTGGTACCAGGAGCCATATCTCTGTGGCATGGGCATCTTTGCAATGATTATACTTCATGACAGGGAGCTGCTCTGGCCAATACGTGAGATGAGAGAATCCCTGCTCAAATTTTGGTGCTGGGAGGATGGAGATCACGCCACCATCTGAACACAAATGTTTGCCAACCACAGCCAGTGACCTCTTATCCCTGGCAGAACTCAGTTCTTTGATAGCACCCTGACCCTTACTCCTAACTGTCTTTACTGACCCTGTGTGTGAGATAATCCTAAGCCCTCCACTGACACATTTCCTTTAAGGCTGTTATTTTGCAAGTGAGGATCAATTTCTAATATGACTCTTTCCTCTTAAGACCAGGCCAGAGAAGTTGACTTGGTAGGCTGGGTTAAGTGGTGGGGAGGGTATGGAAACAGAGCATCTTAATGCATCATTAACTTCATCATGCTATCTTGCTGAAGTTGGTAAAATAATTCATAGGCATGAAAAGACTTTTGTAGGCAGGTCATGCTGAGCACATTGAAATTATTTCCAGTGTTAATATACATCACAAATAAAGAGATACACTTACAATATGCCTTACGTTGGGTTCTAGTATGAGATATGGTTTCTGAGATAAGAATTTGAGTGCAAATAGTTTATTGTGCTCAAGAGGACCAGAGGAAGAGTGGGATGTGAGACACAGCAGGAAAGGAAAGCAGAAAGTGGTGAGTTATCCTCGTGGGCAAAAAGGCCAAGTTCTATTTAGGGACTTTGAGAGCCACAATACAGAATTATCCCACCTGATGGGTGAGGAAGCTAGAGTAGATCCACCTACTGACCATCTGTCATTGCTTTAGGGGTGCTTGCAAGGTCAACAACTCCTTAGAACTTTTTGTCTTCTCCTATATTTGGTCCATTGTGTGTTTCCATAGCAAGAAAACCAACCCAAGCAGGGCATCAGGGGCGTGAGCAACGAGAACCTTTGGCAGGTAGAGGTGACTGTCAAGGCAACACGGGTGGGTCAGGGACCGAATCCACCACAATCTTAGAAGGGATTCAAATTATGATTCTCAAAGCTGCAGCAGTCAGACAGTATTCCAGACAATCCAGGTATCTGGAAGATGATGATGCCATTTGCCAATACACGAGATTATTCTGGGACTATTCTAGACTCTTTTTTTTTTCTCTCACTTGTTGCCTCCTTCCATGCTGTCACTGCCCACACTCGCAGTCTCCTTTTCTCTAACTGGGATGACTGCAACAGCTCCCTAATTCCATCTGGTTTTCCTCCTCAGTGCTTTGTTCACACAGCCACCCAGGTGAGCCTCCCAATATGCACACTTTCTCAAATGCAGTCATTTCCCTGCTGAGAATTTTTCAATGACTTCCAACTGGCACAGAATAAAATCCAAATTCTTGATATGGCATGTAAGCCTCTCTGTCATCTGCAATCCGCCTTTCTAGCTCAGCATGCCCACCTTCTCAGATGTAGCTCAGGGGTCAGCAAACATTTTCTCTAAGGCATTTGAGGTTTTGTGAGCCTTGTGGTTACTATCCCAACAACTCTGAATGGATGTAGCCATAGACGTTAAGAAATAGTGCCTAAGTGGTGGGTGGGGCTATGTTCTAATAAAACCTCATTTATGGGGACTGAAATTTGAATTTGATGTAATTTTCATGTTTCACAAAACATTACCCTCCTTTTGGTTTCTTTTCAATCATTCAGAAATGTGAGAACTATCCTAAGCTCAGTGGCCCCTAATTTGATGACTCCTATCTAGCCCAACCAATGACATTAGGCTGCTCCCTCAGGATTCCATGCCTTGACATTGCTGTTGGTTCCCCTGCCAGGCACAACTCTTTCTTTTTTTTTTTTTTTCAACGTTTATTTATTTTTGGGACAGAGAGAGACAGAGCATGAACGGGGGAGGGGCAGAGAGAGAGAGGGAGACACAGAATCGGAAACAGGCTCCAGGCTCTGAGCCATCAGCCCAGAGCCTGACGCGGGGCTCGAACTCACGGACTGCGAGATCGTGACCTGGCCGAAGTTGGACGCTTAACCGACTGCGCCACCCAGGCGCCCCCAGGCACAACTCTTTCAAGCCTTGCTCATCAGGTGGCTTCCTACTCATTGTTTAAGAATCATCTCACACTCCGACCACATTGGACCTAAATAGCTCTCAACTATCTCCAAGAAACAGGGTTATGCTATAATTGTTTAAGCTCCACCATAAATGGTATCACCAATAGACAAGAGATTCCATACTGAACTCCAACACTTGAAAGAAGAGGGTGGGGGTGGACACTCAAGTCCTGTCCGGTGAGCCAACTTTGAATCCTCTGCACATTTCCACAGAGAGGGGCAGGGCACTCGCTCATGACAAACCCCTGGGACTGTGGCATCAGAAGTTACATGGCTAACAAGATGTACTATATCCTGTTAGACTCACCAGTGCCTACACTTTCTTCCAATCCAACTCAAAAGGCACTGTTTTCAGTCACCTCCAAATCTGACCTCCCTCAGCCCTCTCCAATCAGAATCTATCGTTACACTGGGGAACAGGAGGACCTCTCTTGCTCCTGCCTCTCTAAAATAACTTATCTGATTTTGCTTCGTGCCAAACCTTTCTTTCTGTTTCTCCTTTGAGGTGATAAGAGGCTTGGGATGGGGATCTGTGTATTTCATGTGTCCTTCTTTAGCACGGTGCCTTCATCATCATAGTTTTCTTGTAATGCATGCATGAAGAAATAAGCGAATTAATGACATCCAAAGTAGGGTAGAACGTTTCCCCTTGGGTTCAGTATGTACATTGAATCTTGCTTGAGTTTACCTGCCAGGCTTTGGGCTGGAGAAGGGCATTACCCATATTTCTTCAAGCTTATTCTCAAGAAGTACAGCGCTACACCATGACTCATCTTGACCTTTTCAGGGGCATACATATGCATGAGGCCCTTGTCAATATTTAAATACTCTTTAGACATGAATAGAAATTACTCTGTTGTCGCCCAATTATCTACATGCATTATTCCAGAAAATTTTCCAAATTAATGATGAGCACATTGATCATTGGCTAATGTTAATTAGACAACCATAATCGTCTTTGAACATATAGGAAATAATATCTGCTTTAGAAAGGTATATTTAAATATCAATTTAATCTCTGAGGTACTTAGGAAAATGCCCTGATGGGAATAATTTTACAGGATCATAATACTCAGTAAAAATCCTAACTATTCTCTGACTCATTATTAAAATTCAAGATCACAAAATGCCATATACCAAATGATGTATTGTACATAATGACTTTCTTATTCGATTTTTCTAATCTCTATTTTTCATCCCCTGGGGTTTTTTTCTCAGTAATTGTCCAGAGCTTTAAATAAAAGAATAGTAGTGATTGAATCTCCGTGCGTCTTTATTTTTAGACTCACGTCTTGAAGTCTGCAGAGCGTGCAGCAGAGAATATAAGAGAAAAATGTGTGTGTAGATGGTCTATGAAAATCATTTCAAGTTATTATGTGTCCTTCAGTTCACCATCCTAAGAAAGATGGAAAAAAAAAAAAACCTTGTAGGGTGAAATAACTCTCTCCCCTTTTTGTGAAAGGTTATGTTTAAGATTTTAGTATTTATCTATTTGACCCCTTGAGGGCCTCATCAATAACAGCTTGCAGGTTTACGTGAGCTTAACCATCTTAATGTGTCCGCAGTTCAAGGGTCATGACCCAGTAGGAACTCTGTGAATGTGTGAATCACTCCGCCTTTACTTTACCACATTAATTTTCATTTGTCTCCATGAACACCTTCAGGCCCTGGATCTGAGTAATTCTTGGGTTTCCTGCAAGCTTCTTTTATGTTCAAGCATAAAGGTTTGACACAGAGCCTTATTATACAACTATATTGTTGCTGACAAAATAATTTCTCTGACCACAATCAGTCATATCCTATGCACCTACTCCTTAAATACAGTGTAAGATGAGATTGTGGTAAACACCCTGAATAGACTCACTATTCAGTCTCTCTCAGAGGCACGGATTACCAGAGGTTCAAGAAATACAGAAGCCCTAAAGCATGCTGTTTGAACAACTGAGGTTTAGTTTAAAACTCTTAACTCCTTTAAAAAAGGGAAGGCAAGATTTTTTTTAAAGGTGCCCATTCTGCGATAATACATGCACCGAGACCAAGTAGAAATATGACCGCAGAGATGTTATTAAAGTGTGTTTAGAAGGTCACTGAGGGCTGACCTTGAAAGTACCCGGAAATGAAGAGTAGCGAATTCTGAAAGCAGGTGGCAGTGGCTTTAAGGAATAAGTAGGAGGCGACGTCGTGAATACGAGCAAAGACAATTTTGTGAGTGTTTGCCCAGCAATGGATGTGCTAAAATTGGAACCATACTGATTGATGATATTTGGCAAGTATGTTGAAAAGCACAGAGCACTCATTCGATATAGGTGGTCTGTTCTTGGAAAGGTTGGTGATAAGGGAGGGAAAGAGGATGAAGGCTGGAGATCGTCCTGAGATGTGATGGAGTTTCAAGAGCAGATGGGGGAGATTCTTCTCTCTGTTCCTGTGCTCCCCGTAGATTGGAGGTAAGAAAGCATGCAAGTATAGATCATTTTGCAGGAGATGTGCGGAAACAAGGGAGATTATTCTGGAAAATGACTACTTTCTCTTTGCATTAGAGAGGGAGGTATAGATCCAGGCATAAGGATTGGTGGGGCAGAGCTGATGTGAGGCAAGGACAGGGAGATGGGTGTGGTGGTGGGAACAGCGATGCTCTAGCTAGGAGAGAATGGCAAGTGAAGTTGCACAAGGGGCTGGCACAAGCTAGGTGCACATTAAATGCATCATCTCTTGCATGGGTATCCTCTCACAACACAGTGAAAATTGCCCTTAATATCTGGCCATGGAACACAGAGATGTCGTGCATTAATTTTTTTCTTCCCTTCCAGCAATGATTTTTGCCCCAAGGCATGACAGTTGATTATGAAATGGCTATTGGCTGTGTGGACAGGTGACAGCAAGTTGAGTCTAGTATAAAAGAAGTCAAGTTAAGTGGGATGTACTCCACACGGTGAGGATATGCAAAGGCAATGGCCAGAGTCTTTGCTGGATGTTCTCTACGTACAGGAAATTGTGGCAGGTGTTGGGCCACTCACGTGCACAAGGTTCGGTCTGTGCTTCCCAAATGTTAAGTATGTCAAGGAGCCATGCTGCAGAGAACGGTTTCATTGGACTGAAGACTCTGTTTCAGAGATCCAGTCTCATAGGGGGCATGGGCCAGTCCCTGCCACTATGCACCCTTAGCACACAGGCATTTTGTTTTTACTATAAGATGTTTGCTTATTGAGTTGTGCCTTTGGAAACAGTGCTTTGGGTAGAAGGGGTGTGTGTGTGTGTGTGTGTGTGTGTGTGTGTGTGTGTGTGTGTTGCTCCCAAAGACGACCAACATCTGAGGTCCCCATTCACCGTTTCTCTTAAAGAGCCCAACACACAGACGTGGTATTTTCCACACAGTGAGTGCCCCATCCCATGACTGTTGCTGCCTGGCTGTCTTCAGGCAGATGGAATTGTCTGTTGGAATCATTGACTACCAGTCCCTTTGCTGGATATGGTGAGGTTTTGTGTTTCCCTCAAAGAAACAATTAAATTAAAAATGTCAAGGAAATCATTGGAGGTTTCTATCCCAATGATACGATGTGCTGTAGGCGTCATATGGGTACTTGTTTAAATCAATTGTGGTTTGGTAATTAACTCAGGAACTACTTCAGCTGAGAGACCTAAAGGGGACTTGGTGTCTGAACAGTCGCCAGAGTCAACAACACCCTGGGAATTTTTTGGTGTAGTGCCCAAACTGTCATGGTGCCATGACCGCTGAAAACCCTCCAGAAAGAATACGATGTCCTTCACACCCTGAGAGGAAAGGGGAAAAAGAGAAGCGACTTCTGGCTTTCTTCATCATTTCTGTCTGTGGATTCCCTTATGCAAGTCACTTGGCAAATCCCTAGGCAAAGTGTCTGGCTTCCAATAAAGAAATCACAGCAGCTAGCGATACAGGAGTATTTTGGTCCCCGATCTGTTTTCATAATTACCTCCTCCAGCCCCACATTCTATGAGTTTATTTAGTAAACAGCCCGCTCACCAATACTTCAGCAATGAAAACATCGAAGGCTTTCTTTTTGGAGAAGGGATGGAAAGAAAGTAGCATTGAGCCCAAATCCTTATTAGCTAAGGAGAATCTCTTTGAGGGCCTTGTGATCATTTTTCAAGATATAAATACAACCTCTCATCACACTTTGAGAGATGTCAGAAATATAAAACTCATTATCAGCCATGCTTAGGTGAGTATTTCTTCTTGCGTCTCACCTCACAAATCTCCATGTTTGTATGAATTCTATTTTAAGTGTGAAAACCTATAAATTATGCAAGATATTTTTTTTTTTACAGCAGGAGGAATTTAGCTGAGCAGTTAAGCAGAATGACTGGTGCTTTCACAGCCTCACTAGAGGTGTGGAAAATAAGAATTACAGTACAGGATCATCTGTGCACCTTGCACGCTCTCCCCGTCCTACCTCCTCTGTAGCTGGTTCAGTCCTTCTCGCCCATCAACATTCCCAGGATGGTAATCAGTACTTTGTCTTCCTGTTTCCTCCCCACCCCTCCTTCAGACCTGTCATTCAGGTTTTCTTCTCTCTCTACTCAAGCCATTTCACCAAAAGACAGATCATACGTCCATGGGATCAGAGGGAAGACGGAAAGTGAGAACAGTACGTCATAGAACAAGGACAATGCATAGTAGCAGAGCATGAAGCAGCTTATCCCTATAGAGTCTCTAAGGACAGGTGTAGTGGTCAGGCACTCAGTGGATCATCCCAATACATTTCCTATTCCCTCTGAAGTAGGGGTACATTCTACTGGGGTAAAGGAAGGGACACAAAGAAGGCCCTGAGTGCCCTGAACAATGTGATAAGGATTTGGAACCACTCCTTGGAGGAACACAGAAGGGCCCCCCATCTGTCAGGATTGCTGATGGCCTTGGGGTACAGGTAAGTTAGAGGGAAATAAAGTGGTAGGATCCCAATCCCCCCAAATACTCAGCAGTTAGTACTGGAGAAACAAACTGGGTTTTCAGCCCAGGTTCAAGAAGTGATGCAGCAGAGGAAACACAAACATGAGAGTTATAGGAGTCCATGCACCAAGGAGAAATCTGCTGAAATGAAAATCTTGGAGTCCGGCCTGAATGGACAGGAAGGGACTTGTGAATGGACAGGAATGGACAGGAAGTGAGAAATGGGAGGTAGGGATGCACAGTGGGGCCAGCCTGGATGAAGGGACTAGTCAGAGAGTAGATATACTGAGGAAGCCAACACTCATCCACAACAGAGATGAACCATTTTTACCAGAACCACGCTCAAGGAGAAATGATGAGACATAAGTATCTTTGCAAGAGGTGCAAGGGGTTATAACTTCTGCTTCGATTTACAAATTATAAAACCTTTGAACAAGGCTCCACAGGCGATGGCAGCTCCTCGAAGTCAGACACATACATCAGAACATCAACGACAGGCACCTGTGTGAATCCTCAGGAAAAGAACGGCAGCTGATTCAAATAGGGTGATTCGTCTCCAAATTCTAAATTTTAGGTTGTAATAAGCAGTAACTTCTTTTTTTAAAAATTTTTTTTAACATTTATTTATTTTTGAGACAGAGAGAGAGAGAGCACGAATGGGGGAGGGGCAGAGAGAGAGGGAGACACAGAATCAAAAGCAGGCTCCAGGCTCCGAGCCATCAGCCCAGAGCCCGACGCGGGGCTCAAACTCACCGACCGCGAGATCATGACCCAGGCTGAAGTCGGACGCTTAACCGACTGAGCCACCCAGGCGCCCCTAACGTTTATTTATTTTTGAGACAGAGACAGAGCATGAATGGGGAAGGGTCAGAGAGAGAGGGAGACACAGAATCTGAAACAGGTCCCGGGCTCTGAGCTGTCAGCACAGAGCCCGACGCGGGGCTCGAACTCACAGACTGTGAGATCATGACCCGAGCTGAAGTCGGACGCGCAACCGACGGAGCCACCCAGGCGCCCCAAGCAGTAACTTCTGAAACAATGCTAGGCAGGGCCTGTTTTGAACGAGTAAGGTTGTACTACCACCTTTCTGCATTCCATGGAGGAGCACTCGACTCAGTGAAATTGCTCTCCAATGACAACCAATGCTTACACCATTGAGTCATCTCCCTTGGATAAGACGCTGTCAAACTCCTGAGATGGACACCACTTTTATGTTCTATGACAGTCATGTTGTGGATAATCAAGAGCTATTTCCTCTGTTCCCAAGAGGGATTTATGGAAAGGCACATTTTCACATCAACTGGTTTGGTAAATAAGTGTGTCACCTTAAAGATGGTGGAGGCCATACACTGACTCCTCAGAGAAATATCTGTCTTTAAAACACACACACACACACACACACACACACACACACACACACACACAGAGTCAAGCAGCCTTGGTTAAATAGTAATAAGATGAGAGTAAACACCAAAAATAACCTCATCCTTTGTTTGGCCAGCAGCCAAAGCAGAGATTCAGCACAGCATTCTTCAACCAACCAAGGTGATATGAAACGATGTGCCGTGTGATAGTAAGAGAAAACCTGCCATGGATTTTCTAGCACACTTCTCCTCAGTTCTCACAGAGGAAAGGACAGTTGCACATGATGTTCTAGAGTAGTGTTCATTTACCTTTATGAAAGACAAGCCCTTGGGAACCAACAGTCTCTGGCTCAAAGGATAGTTGGGAAGGCACCCAAATGATGACATTGGGTCTCTGCAAAGTCAAAGACAAGCTGCCCCATCAAAGCGAGCATGGAGATCGTGACAAGGGCATTTGGCTGTGTGACACAGACACTGGCCATCATGAAGACATAGCTACAGGTGGGTCATGCTGCAGGTTTCTGATTCCCAGACCAAGTGGCTGGTTTGCAACAGAAGCATCACACAGTGATGGTGAGTGCACACATCAGCCCTGCAGAAGGTGTGGACAGCTGCTAACCAGAGAGCAGATTACCTGCACTGTCAGCCTGGCTCTTGTCTGCGAGCGTCTCTACTCGGACACAAGCTTGACTCACACGTGTTCCTTCCCAGACTCTGCAGGGGGACTTCAGAGATTCACATATCTTATCAATTGATTGGAGCCCACAGATATGCCTGTTTTCTTCTGAGCTGGGTCATTAAGTGCATTCCATGGTTTGGGGCTTTGTATGTCTTCAGTCTAACAGAACCCTTCAAGAACATTATGTACTATACTGGGAGTTGATGTCGGTGCAACATTTTCTTTAATTTTTTATCTGTTTTCTTCACTTCCCGCCCCCCCCTCCCCCGGCCAAAAGTCTGTTGTTTGGGCCATTGTGGCGTGGATTGGTAGGGAACAGATTTTTAACAGATCAGGCTTCCTATGGACGGTCTTCTGCAAAGCTCTTCCTTGAAGAGAGCAGGATTTTTCAACCTCAGCATTAGTGACATACAGGGCTGGAGAGTCGGGGTTTTTGTTTTTTGTTTCTTTGTACGGAGCTGTCTCGTGCATTATACTGTTACCCTTTAGGACCAGATGGTAGTACCATCATCACCCTCTCTCCAGCTATGACAACCAAAAATGACTCCCAGCATTGCCAAATGTCCACTGAGGGTAAAACTGCGCCCCGGTTAAGAACCAAAGGCACGGACTACGTTGACACTTAAATCCATAAATAGTGTTCTCATTGGTTTCTATCCTTTTTATTTTCTGGTCAATTTCTTTCATATGCTTCAGGACACAGCCCTCGGCTTTAAGACGTCTGACTCCACGACACACACACATGACTTCTGTTGGCAAAAACACTGGCCTTAACTGCTTTGTTTACCACAGTGCTGCCAATGAGCTCTGTGACGTTGCGGACGCTTCCCGTTTTGCCATGGCAACACAGGGCACTTCTTGTTGAACAGTTTGCGTGCCCTTGATGTCCACAAAACAGCCTGGGCATTGGTTCAGAAGGAAGTGGCCAAAAGCACAATGCGAGGTTGACCGAAAGTTCCCTCTCCTTGTCCCTCTTGTGTTGTTGGGTTTTCTTTATCGATCTGGGTTTCATTTAGGTTTTTCAGGTGAATTACTGGAGACTGGCGGATCCAACTGCAAAGCCGTGTGACAGTTCTGCAAAGTGTTTATGGAGCACAGTCAAGAAGGGTTTCACATCATGCAACTTATTACATAAGGGGAAAGAATGCTCACACTTTCAGAGCTGTCCTTCTGGTCACCCAGTGGGAGTGAACACATTCCACACCCAGCTGTCCCCCAGCTTCTGTGGTGGGCACAGAGATTTGATTTTCTTTCTTCAGAGTCTTGGAGCTTTTGTGCAATGCCAGCCCACTAAGGTTTTTTATTGTCTTGAAAGCTCACAAGCACGAAGGCTGAAGGGAAGAAAGGTGCCTTTCATGGGTTCATTGTGCCTTGATGGGCAAGCCTCAGCTCTTGAACAAGGAAAATTCAGCCATGGCCAGTTTGCTAAGACTCCAGGGAAACAAATCCCTCCTGTTAAATGAGAGACCATGCAAATGTTCCTCATGAGAAGCGACACTGGCAGATAAGGAATCCATCCCAATTTCGGTCTGCTGGGAGTTTAACATTCATGACTGTGGGTTCATGTCAATTCTGATATCAACTTAAACTTCTATCAAGGCAAAATCGCCAAGGTCAGGGAAGACCCATTCTCCAAAGCTGTATGTTGGGAATCAGTGCTCATTTAAAAAGTCCAGGAAGGGAGCGCTGGGTGGCTCAGTCGGTTGAGCATCCAACTTCAGCTCAGGTCATGATCTCATGGTTCACAATTTCAAGCCTGACGTGAAGGTCTGCTCTGACATCTCAGAACCTGTAGCCTGCTTCGGATTCTGTGTCTCCCTCTCTCTGTACCCCTTCCCCGCTTGCGCTCTCTCGCTCTCTGAAAAATGAATAAGGGGCACTTGGGTGGCTCAGTTGGTTGTGCATCTGACTTTAGCTCAGGTCATGATCTGACAGTTGGTAAATTCAAGCCCCATGTCAGGCTCTGTGCTGACAGCTTGGGACTTGGAGCCTGGTTTGGATTCTGTGTCTCCCTCTCTCTCTGCTCCTCCTCCCTCCCCCGCTGCTCATACTGTCTCTCTCTCCTTCAAAAATAAATATTAAAAAAAACTTTTTAATGAATAACCATTGAAAAAATTAAAAATAGATAAGTAAAAAGTGCAGTAAGCTTTTCTCTTAAGGTAGGAATGGTTCATGGGCAAAAAGATATTCATGTCTGCTTTTCTTCTTCTTTTTTTTAATGTTTATTTCTGAGACAGAGGGAGACAGAGCATGAGTGGGGGAGGGGCAGAGAGAGAGGGAGACACAGAATCAGAAGCAGGCTCCAGGCTCGGAGCTGTCGGCACAGAGCCTGACATGGGGCTCGAACCCACCAACCGCGAGATCATGACCTGAGCCGAAGTCGGATGCTCAACCGACTGATCCACCCAGGTGCCCGTGGTTCTCCCTTATTTTTAACGTAGAGGTCCTTATGCCACTGAAACATTCCTTTTTAATAAAAGACATTTTGGCATTAAACAAATAGCATAGCTAGAGGTCACACTTGTCATATGGTAACAATTTAAAACCAACAGGTTGGACTTAAATATTTTAACGGAGAAAGGGGATTGGGACACTTTGATTCATATTTTAAAGTCATGGGTTATCTCTTTCTTATTTTGCATGGATTAGAACAATGATAGCAGACATGGGTTCTGACTCCACTGCTAAGCAGCTGCGTGAACAAAGGTAAGATTTTCTTTCCTTACAGGACTTGGCTCCTTCATGTGCAGGATGAAGTCATGGTCAATTTTATGTGTCAACTTGCCTGAGCTAAGTAATGCCCAGAAAGCTGGTGAAACATTCCTTCTGGGTGTGTTTGTGAGGACGTTTCCAGAAGAGATTAGTACGTGAATTCACAGACTGAGTGAAGCACATACCCTGCACCAGTGTGGATGGGCATCGCCCAGTGCACTGAGGACCCAGGTCTCAACAAGGCAGAGAAGAGCAAATTCACTCTCTCTGTAGAGCGGGGACAGCCATGTTTTCCAGCCCTTGGATACCAGCGCTCCTGGTTTGCGGGGCTTTGTACTTAGACTGAAGTACAACACTGGCTTTCCTGGGGTCCTAGGCATTCAGACTGCTGCAACAAAACACCACAATATGGGTATCTTATCAATAACAAGAATGTATTTCTCACACTTATGGGAAGTCAAAGCACAGTTGAGTTCTAGTGAAGCCCTCTTGCTAGTTCATAGCCTGAGCCTTCTGGCTGTATTGACATGTAGCAGAAGGGGCGAGGCACAGGGGTGGGGGTGGGGTCTCTATGGTCTCTTTTACAAGGACACTATTCCCATTCATGGGGGCTCCACATGCAAGACCTAATCACCTCCCAAAGATCCCACCTCCTAACTATCACATTGGTGGTTAGGATTTCAATATATGAGTTTCATACATTCAGACCATAGTGCCTAGTTCTCCAGATTGCAGACAGCAGATTATAGGACTTCCCAGGCTCCCTCACTGTGAGAGCCAGTTCCTATAATACATCTATCTGTCTATCTATCTATCTATCTATCTATCTATCTATCTATCCATCCATCCATCTATCCCTATATCTGTCTATCCATGCTTATATCTATCTATCCATCCATCCCTGTATCTATCTATCTATCTATCTATCTATCTATCTATCCCTCTATCTATCCATCTATCTATTCATCCCTATATCTATCTATCTATCTATCTATCTATCTATCTATCTATCCATCCCTGTATCTATCTATCTATCTATCTATCTATCTATCTATCCCTCTATCTATCCATCTATCTATTCATCCCTATATCTATCTATCTATCTATCTATCTATCTATCTATCTATCCCTATATCTGTCTATCCATCCCAATATCTATCTATCCCTCTATCTATCTATCTATCTATCTATCTATCTATCATCTATCTATCTCAGTATCTATCTATCTATCTATCTATCTATCTATCTATCTATCTATCTATTTATCTATCTATCCATCCATCCATTAATCCAGCCACCCAGCCACCCACCCAGCCATCTATCCAACTGTTCTGTTTCTCTGGCCAATGCTGATTAATACAGATGGGGTGAAACCAATACTGACCCCATAAGGTTGTTTTGACAACTCAGTGAGAAAGTACATGTAAAATGCTAAGGAAGGCCTAGCACATGTTATCGGGTGAAGTGATACAAATTCTGTGGTTCCACACTGTGAAGTGATACAAAATAGTGGTATAACCACTGTTTCTGCTGAGCCCTATCGTTTCCTTCTTTGTACCTTCTCCTGTATGATGGTATAAAAGACTGGGGACTAAGCCGCTCTGTCGGGGCCCTATAATGCATGGTTTTCCTGACAAGCAGCATACCAAGTGTCTGTTCGTTATCTGGCTCTCACTAAGGATCGAGTCCCAGCATCCTTCCTCTTTTGCAATCCTCTTGACACTGTTTTCTGGCACAATCACGGACACGTGGCCCGTTTCCTTTATTTATGACAGCTCCTCAACTCTCCATGCCAACAGGGCTATTGCTTCTCTGGCTTTGAGCCCATGCTTCCCTCACTGACCGGAGTTAATTCGAGGTCACTGTGCAGAGTGTGCTTGCATGGGGCAGCTGTGATGGCCATCTTCTCCATCCCCAAATTTCTAGCCTGTAGAAGAGTACGTGCTGCAAAGCACTACTCATGAAGATCTGGCAGGGGAATAACTATGTAACTAGCTATGCCAGGGCACTGGACAGCTTCGGGATGCTCCAGGTATACCTGTCTGACCCAGGAGTCTATCCTAAGACTGAAAATGTTCTCACAGGATTTTCTTTACAGCAGTGGGATTGAGATGCAGGTGGGCTTTGAATAGAGAGCCATGCAGCACGGTGGCCACACTGCCTCCTTTTCCTGGCCGTGGTGATGGCAGGGCATCTGCAGATGGACAGTGACGAGCACATTCAAGAGGACACTCAGGCTAGATAGGTAGTCCCTGGGTGCCCCTTATGAACCAAATGAGAAATGGGCATAAAGCCCATCAAGCTGCATAAAGCCATTCTTCCTGCCCCTCGGATAGGGGAGCCTTGGCCCAGTGGTCTAAGTAGGGCTCAGTATACATTATGAAGAAATCTATTTTTAATAATTTTTTGTATGGTTAAATTATCCATTGAAAATGTCATGGTCACACCATTGAGAAACCTCTTGATTCCCAAAACACTAAAATTAAATCAGTGGGGTTTCAAAGCACAGTACGCTTTTCTATCTTCAATTCCAATATAATGAATATGTTTAATATTTTCTCCCCTTTGGCTCAAAATAGAACCTTAAAAAATGTCATCCATGAGAAAGATCATGGGGAGGGAGAGGGGGAAAGGGAAAGAATGAGTGAGGAAATGAATGAAGGATGTTCTCAAAATAGAAAACAAACATACTTGAAAGAAGGAAACAAATGACAGAGAAAGGAAATAAATTTCAAAATATGGAAAATGAATCCTTAAAATAGCAGAAGAAAGAACCAGCTTGAGAATATTTTTTTTAGAATACCATTTTTCAAAGTAATGTTTCTTATTATAAAATAATGCTCATTCATTGCAAAACACCCAGCAAACAAAGGGAAGCATACAAAGGGAGTAGAAATCATTCAGAGGCCACCCTACAGAGAAAAATATTGTAATATTTTTGGGTATTTCTTTCAAATCCTTTTTATATTCCTTTATTTTTACGAAATGGGGGCATACTCTAAAACGCTTTTATATTCTACTTGTTTTCATTTAATATTTTGTTGTGAAGCTGCCCCATGTAAAATAGTACTTGAACACATGATTCGTTATCTTGGGAGTCAGTAAAGCACAATTAATGGGCCAAATATTGACCACCATCTGTTTTCACATAGCCCACACGTTAAGGGTAGTTTTTATACTGAAATCAAATGGCTGAAAAAATAAAAATAAGAATAATTGTTCATGACACATGAAAATTATATGAAATTCCCCTTTAAGTGTCCAAAAATAAAGTCTTATTGAACACAGCCATGACCTTTCATTTTTCCTTTATGTATTGACTATGGCTTTTTTTTTTTTGTCTCACAAGAGTAGTTAGGTAATTGTGATAGAGACTATATGATACTCAAAAGCTCAAATATTCACTATTTGGATTCTTACCGAAAAAATTTGCTGAACCCCCAATCTATATAATTATATAGCCTCTGCATATATCACAATTTACATATTTTATAATTGTTTCCCTATTAATGAGCATCATGGAGCTTTTCCTTGCTATGTTAGGTAATTTGGTTATGAGTTTTCTTGACCTAAATTATGGTTGACATCCCCTGAATATTTTTCTGGGTAATTAATTATGGACCAAAGGCCATACTTAATAGATATTTTTATACCTCTTGATGTATTATCCTCCAGAAAGGCAGAAAGCGTGTATCCTGTTCCATGCCAATGGTGCTTAGTAAAATTGGGGGCTCTGAATTGGCACCATGGTGCTTCCTCCATGGAGGTCTATCATCTCCAACCAATACACAAACACAAAATTATTAGCTGTCTTTTCTCTCTATAATTCTTACAACTCTTTCTCATGGTATTGGTAGCTAGGAAATTATCTACATCCACCTGTACCATGCACCTAGAATGCCACACAACTTTCAGCTTAACATCCAGTGGACATTTTAACCAGTAAAATAACCCATGTGTTTGTTTGACCTCTGGAAAGCAATCATTCCAGGCAGTCATCAGAAAAGAGAATATAACAACAGAGATCCCTGCTAAGGCAACGGAGCAGACAGATTGACGAGGCAAACTGGCCACAGAGCAGAAAGCAAGGCAGATGGTTCCTCGTCCTAGGCTAGGCAACCAGAATTATCAGCAATTATAAAGAATTCAAGTTGCCGTGGAAGTCAGCTCTTTGCACTCCATCTAATGGAATATCAGAAACAAAGGCAACTAGATATCACCATGGTTTGCTCTGTTAATTTGACAGGTGACAATGGTGTGGTGGCCATTTGTATTACTTCTGTTATTTGCCCCATATATTACTGGGAAGGTTATCTTTGTACTAGTTTGTAAGATCTCTATATTTTAAGATGATAAATGTTTTATCTCCTAAGTACATTTTGTGTAAGACTTCTAAGCATTTCTCATGAGTTTTTGATATGTATGACTTGTAAATGGACAACACTGGGTTAAGTGAGACTAGGCAAGACTGTTTAATGCAAGACTTCACAAAGCCTTTAATATCATAAGGTGAATTCTGAATCAACAGGTGGGATTGCCAAATGTGGCATTTGCTAAAATTATTGACAATGGGCAAATCTGTTTCCTAGGCATCTTTCAGAATATGCTTTAATGTTTTGTAGCTAAATTTGGGGAATCTGTGGTAGGAATCAGGAGATATAGAGAATATTCTGAAAAGATATGGAATCCTACTGAAAAACAAATAGCATTAATTAAAAATATTAATAAAAAAGGGGCGCCTGGGTGGCTCAGTCAGTTGAGCGCCCGACTTTGGCTCAGGTCATGATCTCACAGTTCTTGAGTTCAAGCCCCGCATTGGGCTCTGTGCTGACAGCTCGGAGCCTGGAGCCTGCTTCGGATTCTGTGTCTCCCTCTTTCTCTCTCTGCCCCTCCCCTGCTCATGCTCTCTCTGTGTGTCAAAAATAAGTAAACATTAAAAAAAAGAAGTTTGGAAATATTAATAAAATGGCTGAATACAAAATAAATATAATAAAACAACAGTTTTCCTAAGTATAAGAAACAACTAGTTTTAAAATATTATCTAAAAAGGGCCTACAACTGGGGCACCTGGGTGGCTCAGTTGGTTAAGCATCTGACTTCAGCTCAGGTCATGATCTCATGGTTTGTGGGCTCGAGCCTCGTGTCAGGCTCTATGCTGGTAGCTCAGAGCCTGGAGCCTGCTTCAGATTCTGTGTCTCCCTTTCTCTCTGCCCCTCCCCTGGTCATGCTTTCTCTCTCTCTCTCTCTCTCTCTTAAAAATAGATAAAACAAAAAAAATTAAAAAGGGCCTACCCCAATAGAAATTAAAACAAAAATAATCTAGACATCACCTTAATAAGAAATATATAAAGCATATCTAGAAAAATATAAAAACTTTACTAAGCAATATAAAACGACTTGCACAAACAAAAAATCATGCTCTAGGATTCAAAATATGAATATTTTAATTATTTCCATTGAAAAACATGTCCAAATATATTGTAGATTTACACAATGATAACAAAAATCCTCAATGGATATTTTCAGAAACATGTAATGTTTTTTCTAAAGTCCATCTGAAAGTAATAAGTAATCCTATTAGTTAAAACCTCTAAAAATTAGTAAGAGAAGACTATGGTGATGGAGCAAATTATTTTATGTACAAACACCATATATGATTCACACATATTTAGCCAAAAAGAGACATTAGACTCCTTTGTGCATACCATATGAGCTGCATTTCCCAATTAGAGATATCACAAGTGTCAAAGTCTCTGTAGACGAGACAAGGGGCTAAAAAAAATGTCCTCAAAATAATGGCTGAAAACTTCTCCAGCTTGAAAACAGACATAAACCTACTGACTTATTCAGCTAAGAACATGAATGAACACTGAAGAGGATGAATTCCATTAAATCCATGCCAAGACATATCTTAATTAAACTTAATTTTTTTAATGTTTATATTCTGAGAGAGAGAGAGAGACAGAGAGACAGAGACACAGAGAGACATAGCATGAGATGGGGAGGGGCAGAGAGACATAGGAAGACACAGAATCTGAAGCAGGTTCCAAGCTCTGAGCTGTCAGCACAGAGCCCGACATGGGGCTCGAACTCACAAACCATGAGATCATGACCTGAGCTGAAGTTGGACGCTTAACTGACCGAGCCACCCAGGCACCCCTTAAGTAAACTTCTGAAAGAAAGCTAAAACTAAGACAAATCTTGAAAGCAGACAGACACACACACACACACACACACACACACACACACACACACACACCTTATCCATGGACAGGGAATCAAATGAGAGCAGATTCCTCACCAGAAACAATGGAGGCCACTTGTAAGTGGCATGATATTTTCAGATGCTGAAAGAAAAAAACACTGTCAATGCAGAATTCTATATTCAGTGAAAATATCCTTCAGGAATGAACAGGAAATTAAGGCATTCTCAGATGAAAGAAATCTAAGAGAATTTGAAAATAGTAAGTGTACACTAAATAATTGCTACAAGAAATTCTGTAAAAAGAAGGGAAATGGTAAAAGAGGAAATCAGGAAGGAAAAAAGTACAACATACAAAAATATGGGTAAATATGGGTTTTTTTTCTTGACTGTTCTAATTTTTTTTTATTATTTTATTTTATTTTATTTTATTTTTTCAACGTTTATTTATTTTTGGGACAGAGAGAGACAGAGCATGAACGGGGGAGGGGCAGAGACAGAGGGAGACACAGAATCGGAAACAGGCTCCAGGCTCTGAGCCATCAGCCCAGAGCCCGACGCGGGGCTCGAACTCACAGACCGCGAGATCGTGACCTGGCTGAAGTCGGACGCTTAACCGACTGCGCCACCCAGGCGCCCCTTGACTGTTCTAATTTTTGAGGGTGGGAGCAAAAACTAGAACATTGATGTCATACTTAGTTTCTGCTGAAAAATACTTAAGACATTTATAATATAAAAGGAGAAGGTTAGAGGAGACAAAGTTTGTATACTTCACTAAAACTGATAAAATGGTGACATCGTAGGCTGTGATAGTTATGAATATATAATATGATATCTAGAGAAACCACCAAAAAGTTATAGAAAGAGATACACTAAAATCACTATGGATAAACCCAAATGAGATTCTAAATAAAGTTCAAGTCACCCAAAGGAATGCAGGAAATAGAAAACAGAGCTAAGAAAAAAGTGGCATAATTAACCCTTAACATATCAAAAATTATATTAAGTGTAAATGATCTAAATAGACCAGTTAAAACACAGAGATATAGGCATCCACTCATGATAAATATTCTCAGAAAAGTAGAAATAGAGGGAAACTTTCTCAACTCCAAAAAAGACAGGTATATACTTGTAGCTAACAGTGTATTTAATGGTGCATAGCTGAATGCTTTCCCCTAAGATACAGAACAAGGCAAAGATACCTACCCTCACCATCTTACTCAACTTAGTGCTGGAAGCTCTAAGAAAGTAAACGGCATACAGTTCAGAAAGGAATAAATAAAACCATTGTTAGTCCTGACACCAAATCATGAGCCATAAAAGAAATCATTGATAGATTAATCTTCTTCAAAATTTAAAACTTTGCCTCTATGAAAGACCCTGTTAAAGGATAAAAAGACAAAGCTATAGGATGGGAGAAAATATCTGTAAACCATATATCTGACAAAACACTTGTATATAGAAAATATAAAGGACGCTCAAAACATTAACAGTGAAAAGCAAATAATCCAATTAGACCAGGTTCAAGGACATAAATAGACATTTCACTGAAGAAGAGATACAGATGGCAAATGACAACATGAAAAGATGTCCAACTTTATTAGCTCTTGGAGAAATGCAAATTAAAACCACAGCAACTGGCACCTGGCTGGCTCAGTCAGTAGAGCATGCAACTCTTGATGTCAGGGTCATTAGTTCAAGCTGCACGTTGGGCAGAGAGGTTATTTAAAAAATAGATAAGTAAGGGGCACCTGGGTGGCTCAATCGGTTGTGTCTGACTTTGGCTCAGGTCATGATCTCATGGTTTAGGGGTTTGAGCCCCATGTTGGGCTCTGTCCTGACAGCTCAGAGCCTGGAGCCTGCTTCAGATTCTGTGTCTCCCTCTCTCTCTGCCCCTTCCCACCTCATTATCTCTTTCTCTCTCTCTCTTTCAAAAAATAAGCATTAAAAATTAAAAAAAAAACAAGTAAAAGGATATTAATTAAACTAATTTTATAACAAAAAACAAATAACATACACCAAAACAGCTAAAATAAAAAATATTGACAGTGCCTAATGCTGGCAAGGATGCAGAGAAATTGAATCACTCATACATTGCTGGTGTGGGGTGCAAAACGGTAGAGGCACTCTGGAAAACAGCTTGGCAGTCACTCAAATAATTGAACATACAACTATCATACAACCCAAAAACTGCACTCCTAGGCATTTTTCCCAGGGATATAAAGACTACGTTCACCTAAAAACTTGTATGTGAATGTTTACAGAAGGTTTATTTGTGATAACTGAAAACTGGAATGGCATATGACTGGCTCAGTTGGGATAGCAATTGACTCTCGATCTCAGGGTCAAGAGTTTGAGCCCCACATTTGGTGTAGAGATTAATTTTTTTTTAATTAAAATGAAGACAAAAACTGGAAACAACACAGACTTCCTTCAGTGGGTGAATGGCTAAACGCTGTGGAATGTCTTTACCCTGCAATATTAGTCAGAAATCAAGAGACAAACTTTGGATACAAGGAACAACCTGATGAATCTCCAGAGAATTATACTGAATGAAAGAAGCCAATCGCGAAGGTTATGCTCCTACTTGGATAATGCTCTGGAAATGACAGTATTGCAGACATGGAAAACCAATTAGTGGTTGCCAGGGGTTAAGGGAAGGGTGGGAGCAGGTGGGAAGGGGGTGTGGCTACCATGATGTTTCTTGATGGTGATGGAAATATTATGTCTTGAGTGTATTAATGTCCCTGTCCCAGTTGTGATGTTGTACGATAATGTTGCAAAATATTACTATTGCAGGAAACTGGATACATGGTACATGTTATATCTCTATTATTTCTTAAAACTCAAGGTCTATAATTATCTCAAAAATAACATGCTTAATTAGAATAGAAAGGAATAAAGTCATTATCAAAAACAGCAGCAAAGAAGATCCTTTAAGTGGATGGAAGCACATTCGTGATATGTTCATTAAAATGCTATATGATAAACCACAAGAGACTCTTAAATACAGAGAACAAACTGAGGGTTGATGTTGGGGGGTGGGTTAAATGGGCGATGGGCATTAAGGAGTGTATTTTTTGGGATGAGCACTGGGTGTTGTATGTGATGAATCACTGAATTCTACTCCTGAAACTGTTATTACACTACATGTTAACTAAGTTGGCTTTAAATAAGATTAAAAAAAAAGGTGGACGAAATTTTGAGTAGTGCTCCTATATATTTTGGGTATGTCTTTCTCCACAGAATGTGGCAAGATTATACTACGTCTTCCATCTTAGGAATTCTTGGACCTGAAAAGTACATTAATTCTTCCATGCTTACATGAGCAACATCCAATAAGAACATGTGATCGCTTTTTAATCACCGGACATCTTCCAGTAAAACATTTCCACACACAGAGCTTGCCTACTTAAACAGCTATCAACGATATCAGAATGAATATTCATCTTGAATCAACCTCCCTTTTCTTCTTTGAAGTACAATACCAATATTTTCACAACAACTCTTCAGCTCGGTGAAATAATGATGTGCTATTTAAGAAATGAAGGGGGTAGGGGTGCTTGGGTGGCTCAGTCGGTTAAGCGTCCGACTTCGGCTCAGGTCATGATGTCGCGGCTCATGAGTTCTAGCCCTGCATCGGGCTCTGTGCTGACAGCTTGGAGCCTAGAGCCTGCTTTGGATTCTGTGTCTCCCTCTCTCTCACCCCTCTGGCTCTGTCTCTCTGTCTCTCTCTCTCTCTCTCAAAAATAAATAAACATTACAAAAATTTAAGAAATGAAGGGGACTGAAATACTAGGAAACCTCAACTATGCACATAAGAGATTAAAATGTTTATATTAATGTAAAAAATAAGGTAAACAGTATTTAAAAAATAAGAATAAATAAAATGGTATATGCCATTTAAACAATTGTCACAATATATAATAATTTTATCAAGAATTTGTGAGAGGCGCTTGGGTGGCTCAGTCGGTTAAGTGGCCGACTTCGGCTCAGGTCACGATCTTACAGTTCGTGAGTTTGAGCCTGGTGTTGGGCTCTGTGCTGACAGCTCAGAGCCTGGAGCCTGCTTCAGATTCTATTTCTCCCTCTCTCTCTGCCCCTCCCCTGCTTTCACTCTGTCTCTGTCTCTGTCTCTCTCTCTCTCTGTCAAATATAAATAAAAACTTTTTTTTTTAATTTTTTTAACGTTTATTTATTTTTTTGGGACAGAGAGAGACAGAGCATGAACGGGGGAGGGGCAGAGACAGAGGGAGACACAGAATCAGAAACAGGGTCCAGGCTCTGAGCCATCAGCCCAGAGCCCGACGCGGGGCTCGAACTCACGGACCGCGAGATCGTGACCTGGCTGAAGTCGGACGCTTAACCGACTGCGCCACCCAGGCGCCCCAAAATAAAAACACTTTTAAAAAAATTTAAAAAGAATTTGTGAGATTCTTCTTCACTTAGCTTTGTCTTTTCCATATAAATGTTACACTGAAAACTAGAAAAATTATATTCCCATGGCCCAGCATTGTAAGGTTGTGGAACTGTTTAGTGTAGCTAAGCTAACGTTACATAAAGAATCTGATCAGCAATGACATGTGTTGTGTCCATTGTTAACAAACTGAAAACCAGTGCCGTTATTGCTTACCATGCACCTGCCAGAGAAAGGGGCTGATTGGTATTAGTCTTGCTATGTGTCTAAATTCTTGCTGTATTATGGACCTAGTTCATTAATGAGGCCCTGCACTGTCCTGAATGAAGACGTCACAGGAGGGGAGCTACTTTCTGTTTTATTTTCCTCATTAGCTGGTGGTGAATGTGGAATCCACAGTTGGACAGAAATAATAACCCATTTTAATGGACTCACCTTGTTCCTAATGAAGACACAATGAAGCCACTTCACCCTTAGTAGCAGCTGCCCTTTACCCAGCTTGGAACATAGTGCCACGGTCACTTCATGCTCGGCCACAGAGCATGGACGGACTCAGAACCAGCTTCCATGGCACAGCTCTGGAGTGCGTTACATGTGACTCAAATGTTTCGGAAGCTCGATTTAGTCACAGAGCGGATGTCTTGAGCGATGAGAAAGGAGATGTGCATTTTTTGGGTTTGAGCCTTTACACAACTCTGCTTTGAGCGTCTCTCCATCAGTGCCTGCCCACCTTCCCCGGGCTTTTCCAGCAATTCATATGTGTGTGTGTGCCTTGAAACACTGCAATTTCAGGGGCGCCTGGGTGGCTCACTCAATTGAGTGTCTGACTTCAGCTCAGGTCACCTTCTTGCAGTTCGTGAGTTTGAGCCCCGCGTCGGGCTCTGTGCTGACAACTCAGAGCCTGGAGCCTGCTTTGGATTCTGTGTCTCCCTCTCTCTCTCACCCCTGCCCCATTTTTCTTTCTTCTTTCTTCTTTCTTCTTTCTTCTTTCTTCTTTCTTCTTTCTTCTTCTTCTTCTTCTTCTTCTTCTTCTTCTTCTTCTTCTTCTCCTTCTCCTTCTCCTTCTTCCCCTTCTTCCTCCTCTTCCTCTTCCTCTTCCTCTTCTTCTTCTTTTCTTAAAACAAAAGTAACACTGCAATTTCAAACTCCATTGGCCACGTGGTTCTCATTTTAGTCTGTGCAGAAGAAGGGGTGTCTTGGAGACTTGCACACATACGGACTTGTGGGGTGTGAGCAGGGCCTCCTGGGTCTCTACTTCCCATGTACATGACCTACTGCCATTCTCTGCCGCCTGAAAAACTCACCTATCAGGTAAGCTGGAGGAGGAGCCTCGGAGAGACTGTTCTATTGGACCATTTGAAACCGCCATTTTTGTAGGTCGAGAAAAACTAAATGTTGGCAGTTTCGTGGCGTTTTAACCAGTGGTTCCCCAACTGGGGCAATTTTGTCCTCCTTGGGGACAGCTGGCAGTGTTTGGGCCCATTTTGGGTTTGTGTTAGGGGGGTGGCGGTGGTACTGGAACTCAGCACGTTGAGGCCAAGGACGCTGCGGAATATCCTACAATGCAGAGAACGGCCCCCACCCCACACCACATACACACAACAAAGACTCACCCAGCCCCAAACTTCAAAGTGCCAGGGTGCAGAAATCCTGCTTCCGTCCATGCGAGCACCCATGGGCCAAATGGCAATCTGTGGGCCAAAGATAACCCTTGCAAGTAGTTTTGTTTGCTCTCTCCATGGTCCTAAACTGTGAGGTTAGTTAGATTAATAATACCATCAGCTGAACCTCCGATGTTCCACTGAACCGACTCACCTCTTCACGTTACCTGCCTGGCCCCTCGACACGTCAGAGTTTGCAACCCTCTGCTGTTGAAGAATCATATCCTAAATTAGTGCATCTCGAACAGTAGCAATTTTGTGCATTCCTGTTTCCCCCTCCCCCTCCTGGAGACACTTGGCAATATGTGAAGACCTTGTCTGGTTGTCACAACTGGGGAAGTCGGAACGGGGTGCTATTGGCATCCAGTGTGTTGAGGCCAGGGCTGGTGCTGCACATTGTATGATGCACACGGCATGCCCCACAACAAGGAATCATCTACTGCCAATGTGAGCAGTGCCAAGGTGGAGAAGCTTTGTTTCTATCCAATATCCAATATCTAATTTGATCTAGGATTTAAGAGCACGCACCCAAAGCCACACTGCCTGGTTCCCGTGGCTTCACCATTTACTTGTGTCTGGTTCAGTATAGTAGCTACAATGGTAGCAGTGATGAATTCTGCCTTAGGGTTGTAGGAAGGATTGAGTAAGTAATTCTAGCTTATTTCCTTTGAATGGTGCTGGGCACATTGATGTGGGCTATTATTACGTACAGAATTCTCCTTGAGATAAAAATTACAAGATCCGATCATCCACAAAAAATTCATCAAAAGTATCTAGATTGTTGGAATTAACTTGAGATTCTGGTTTTTGTTTTTGGGGCGTATTATTATTATTTTTACTCCCAGTAGGGGCGATTCTCTTCTAACCAACATGCTTCCACATTGGTTTAGTTGAATAATTTTCAGTAGGAAGCTCACAACTGCAGAATATTAGTGGACAAGTTCTATAGGTAGAAAACAAGCTCATCACAGGTAAGCAATGCCTTTTTTTTTTTGCATTGTTTGTTCTTGCCCCCAAAAAGTGGGCGCCCTGTTGAAATCGGCAGAGGCTGCCGTGCATTAAACATGATGTACTAGACCACAGCGCCACATGTGTGTCTATGTAGAGAAAAAGAGGCACTTTTTGACCAGCACAGAGCTTGAGCTGTGATGTTACTATGGCCATCCTCCCGAGAACGGGTCTCGAACACAGTGTTGTCCATGTTCGCTCCCGTTCTGTGACTGTCCCAAGCAAGCCTGAGCCCTGGAGTTTGTCAACGGATAAGCCATCCTTGAGGGTCTTTAGCTTGATTTCTACATGTTAGAAGACAAAGATGTTGCAGAAATTATTTGGATCAGAAACAGGGAAGACAGCTGGTGACGAAGCAGGTCAATTTTTCTCATTAAGGCGTGGGGAAAATGGTCGGCTGAGTCCCAAATGCCCCGCTCACCTTCGGCAGGGAAGGCAGAACAATGTTATCAGGTAAGGTCATTCCGCCTGTCAGTTCTGCAATTCCTGTCTCGCCCTTCATTAATCCACAGGGGCAGGCGGAGGAAACCCGTGACTCTTTATCACTGAGACACCAAGGAAAACAAGGCGGGCTGTCAGGAGTCTCCGTTTCAATTCCATGATTCAAAAATAAAATAAAAATCAGGATTACTTTTTCCCCTGTAGCTCGCTTCATCTGATCACTTGTGTTTAGAGCCTGTCTTTTTCATTGTCTGAGTTCTACTGTGTTTGAGAAAATTGCAAAGGTTTGTGAGCATTGTAGCGTCTCCTTCCTGCTTGGACCACTGCTTTATAGAACCATCACAAACTCATTGAGTCTGTTGGACAGGATTCCGGGTGAGCCTGGCAGCTGGGCTCTCAGTCATAGGTAAAGAAATAGCAATTTTGATGGCCAGAAAATACCACGATCAGGAAACAGTCTCCCATCATTTGCACCCGTGGAGCCCAAGTTATCTAAAAGGAAGATAAATTGGAGGCACACTCTGTTCCACAGATTGTTTCCAAAGTCCTTCAGTTTGCCTTGGGCATGACAAGCTTAAGGGACTTGTGATTGAGCAATTTACATACATTCTTTCCCCCTGTATGGGCTCTACTTTGATTGTGTATCTTTCCCCATTCTGGGTCTTTACCTTGATGAAACGGAGCTTTCTCCTATGAAGGGCAATGAAAGAGTTCCAGCAAATTCTGAATTTCCCTTTACCGTTGTCTTCCCAACACAGGATATTAATAAGATCTGGGAGAGTGATCAAGTCCAAAGATGGGCAAACTATGGTGGGCAGGCCAAATCTGGCCATCCTCATTCATCTGCCTGTGGTCTCTGGGGGCTTTTGCTCTACAATGGCACAACTGAGTCTATGTGATGGAGAATGTATGGCCCAAAAAGGGAAACACATTGACTCACTGGACTTTACAGAAAAGTCTGCTGACCCCTGGTTTGGAGTTAAGGAACCAGAAACCCAGAGTGGTGACAATTTTTCAAGAGCACACAGGCAGACACCATACTTGTTTTTAGGGCTTTGTGATGGAGTCATGAGTTAGCCTCTTGACATCTGTGAAGTGTTAACACTCATCACATGGTGGCACGTTCTCTAACACAAATTAACTTAACCTGCACGAGAGGTCTTTGTCCAATGACAGGCAAGGAAGAAAGAAGCGAGTGGATGGATGGATTGCCACCTTTCACGTTGCAGGTGTTTCCTCCCAAATGGTATTTCAGCCTACAAATCATTCACACTGTGCCCACCTGCATTAAGGCTAGGATGTCAATTTTTAATGGCTATGCAGTGTCAGGCTGCTTGGTGAGTTTGAACAGAAGACCCACCTGGAAAGCAAGTATCTCTAATTAGGTCTTAAATGATAAGGAAAAGCAGAGGATACTCTATCAACCCCTGGCAAAAATCAAGAGATGGGGAATTTCTCTAACAAGAATGAGGCTTTCTCCCCTTCCAACCCAACCCACTCCCCTAATACATAAGTCATTCCAAATAGCTTGTGGCTTCACCATCCAAAAGTCTTCCTCTGGGTTCCATGCAAACTCCAGTGTCCATGACGTAGAGCGTGCATTCAAGCTCAGTCCGTTCTGCCTCATTTCCCACTCCTTTCTTCCAAGGCTGCCACCTGCATTGGCGACCTCCTGTTCTTTATATTCTGGGATGCCCTCCTTTTCACCCCTGACATTTTTGAAGACTACTTGAAGTCCCATCATTCTTATGAAACCGTGAGCAACCCCTGGACGGTGGGGGGTTTGATTCCTCTTGAGAGTAAATAAGGTAGAAGTTTGTGAAGCTCTCTCTCCAGCCATACCTGACACTCCACTTAAATGAAGAGTCATGGGCCTCTTACCCATCAGACCATGTTCAGGGTGAGAACCGTTTTCCTCATGTTCCTCATCTTCACCTTACCTTGCACATAGTTGGTGTTCAATAAGGTTTGTGGGATTGGGCCACAGGAGTTAAGAAAGCGTAATAGACAGTGTTTGTTTGTATTAGTCAGGGTTCTCCAGAGAAACAAAACCAATGGGAAATATGTGGGGTGGAGGCAGAGGGAGGGAGGAAGGGAGGAGAGATGGATTGATCTATTGATTGATTATAAGGAATTGACTGCCCCATTATGGAGGCTGAGAAGTCCCACAGTCTGCCACCAGCAAGCTGGAGGCCCGGGAGAGCCAGTAGGACAGTTCGCTCTGAGTGTGAAAGCCTGGAACAAGGGAGGCCAATGCTTAAAGTGTCAGTCCGAGGGCAGGGGGCCAATGCCCAGCTCAAACCATCAGTCTGAGAGACAGATAGAATTCAAGCTTTCCTCCACCTCTTTGATCTTTTCTGGCCTTCAACTGATTAGATGAGGCCGGCCCACAGTGGGGAGGGCTGTCTGCTTGACTCAGTGTACTGATTCAGGGCTAATCTCATGTCATCTAGCTACATATCTGGGTGCCCTATCATATCCAACACGGGTAGATATAAATATAAATGTATATATATATATATATATATATATATATATATATATATATATATATAATTTGGTATTTAAATTCTCCCTATCATGAGATGCCTGCAGAAATGACCTCATGTGTGCAAGTATTCTTAGGGGAGGGGTTGACAAACTTTTCTATAAAGGGCCAGATAGATGTTTTCGGCTTCTCTGGTCTCTGTGGCAATGACCTGACTGCCGTGGCAGAGGACAGCAGCCATAGGTGATGTGTAAATGTATGAGCATGGCCGTGTTCCAGAAGGATGTTACAAAACCAAGTGGTGGGCCCCATTTGGTTCCCAGACTGTGGTCTGCAGATCCCTGAAAATGCCCGACAAAGAAATCTTGCACAATCCCCATAACATAGAAATGAATGTTGAGCTGAAGAGACCTTGACCTGTGTTTTCTATCCAGGAAATAAATAAATAAATAAATAGGCAGATGTGAATTTTCCCACAATAAGATTTCTTTAAAGAAACATTTTTTTCCCCCACAGCTTGTGGCCACACAGCAGTGAGCAACATTTCCCTTTCTCTGGTTTTTGTTTGCCCGTTCCTCTGTACAGTTTGTGAATCATTTGTGTTATGCAGTCCTTAAGTCTATGGAAATCATTTTAACTGAGTTCAGAAATGTGGGCTTGGGTGGGAAATCTTCTTTTGACTCTATCAAATGGAACACAATTGTCCTCGTTTTTGTAAAATGGCTAATGAATTCGTGAATCTTGCAAAGAACTCAAAGGTAAGGGACTAAGGGGTACCTCTGGTGTAAGGGGCTCCAGAGTCAGCATCCCATTTGTGAACTAATATTAATAGATTGATACATAGAACAGGGAACATCATTTTTTGTCACTTCAATATTGGGACCAATTTCATGTTTGACCTCTGAGGTTCCCATCTGTCCCACTTCTTGAATATTTCATGCCAGGTTAAAAAATTACATTGATACTTGCAGCCATTTCCAGAAAAACAAGTTTGAGTATGGCTAATCGGACTTTTGGGGAAATATAGAGGGGGGGGGAAAGTCCACTGAGAGGACAAAAAGGGCTGTTGACTTTCTTTCCACAAGTTCGTGAACTTTGTTTCCTGTTTGGGTAGTTTTACCATTTATAGAAATTGAGTCATGTCAAGATGCGTTTCACACAAAAAAATATTAAACTTTTTCTTGGGCATTAGTTGGGCCCAGTGTAGCCTGGAAAGACTTGGCAGAAAAGTCCGCAGTGCTTGGAGATGAGTGGAAACGATTTCTCTGGAACGTGGTCCACATGGGCGTAAAATCTCCTCTTTCTAGCTTCCCTTGACTGTAGGGCTGAAACTTCAGAATCTTCCAGGATCGGGACGACAAAGAGCAGTGTTGTGGAGGGAGCCTGTCCCATTCCCCACATTTCCCCTTGTTTCATGACCCACGTTTCAGTGCCGTCGTGAGAACTCCACATGCAGGGCTTCTCACTCAATCTCTCTGGTTACGGACGTTTAGGCTCCCTCGTGAAGTTTTACCAAATGCAAGCTGGTTTCTGATGGCGGAGAAGATTCAAAACTGTCTGGGAGAGGCATTTCCCGGATGTATCCTTGTCAAAGGCTAGCGTCCCTCAGAATTGTAAAGTGTTCCTGTCAAAGGAGCTCCGTTTTTCAAATGGTTTGGGATACGACTGCATGCCATACCCTACAATGCTCGTGGAAGGGGTCAGATGCAGGAGATTCTCGAAGGCTCAGAGATACGGGAGGCTATGAATGCAATTAACAGGCTATCAACCAGCATTTCCCTCATCCTCTGGGCAGTAGAAACTCATTGTCTCAGAACAAGGAATAATAACTGCCCCCCACGCGCCAGCGGTCCATGAAATACCATGCTGGAAGGGCTGCGCAATTTTGTTAAAGGGCGGATTATCATTCAGGAGGCCTGGGGTGGGGCTGGAGAGTCCACCATAAATGGGATGCTGGCCTGGGGTGGGGCTGGAGAGCCCCCAGGTGGGGCTGATGTTGCTGGTCCTTGGACAGTGAGCAGCAAAGTGACCTCCGGGACCACCCCCTACAGCTGCACGTTCTGTCTTCCCAATGTTTTATTCTCCTTTATCTGAACCTTACCTGAAGCCCTCGGTATTGTCCATCCTGGGGATTGTTTGAATCCCCACCAGCTCATTCAAGCCGAGCTACCCATTTGAACCGTCTGAAAAGCGTTTAAAATAGCCCGGTCCCAGAATGATGAAATCGGAATCTCTAGCGCACTGTCTGAACATTGGAAAAACAATTGGTGTAGCATTCATGTAATGTAAAATTAACCATTTGAAAATGTATGACCTGCTAGCTTCTAGCACATTCACACTGTACACAGCCATGACCACTATGGGGTTTCTGCACACTTTGTTGCTTCAAAAAAACTCTGTACCTGTTAAGCAGTCACTCCCCACCGTGCCCTGACCTCAGCCCCTGACAACCCATCAGTCTGCTGCCTCTATGCATTTTCCTATTCTGGACATTTAGAATGTATAGAATCATTCAAACGTGGTCTTTGGATCTGGCTTTTTTTCACTCAGCCTGACCTAGTCAAGGTTCAGCCACAGTGTAGCATGTTTAAGGACTGCACTCCTTTTCATGGCCAAGTACTATTCCATGGTAGATCTAGACCACATTTTTGTTTATCCGTTGATATGTTGATGGACGTATGTATGGGTTGTTTTCACTTTCTACCAATTGTGACGACCCCTGCTGTGAACATTCATTTGCCTGCCTGTTTTTAAACATGTTTTCCTTTCTTTCTTTCTTTCTTTCTTTCTTTCTTTCTTTCTTTCTTTCTTTCTTTCTTTCGTATTTATTTATTCATTTTGAGAGAGAGAGAGAGAGAGAGCATGCGAGTGGGGAGGGATGAAAAGAGAGGAAGACACAGTTCCAGGCAGGCTCCATACTCAGTATGGAACCTGACTCAGGGGGTGATCTAAGAAATCATGTGATCATAACCTGAGCCGAAATCAAGAGTCAGATGCTTCACCAACTGAGCCACCCAGATGCCCCTGAACACCTGTTTTCAATTCTCTTCAGATGTATGTGTAGGAGTGGAGCTGGAAGATGATAGGCTGATTCCATCTTTAACTTACTGAAGAAACACCAAGCTCCTTCTGACAGCGATGTTTTTTTTTTTTTAAAGTTCCCCATTCAGTTCTGTCAACACCCTGTGTTGACGGTTAGTGTCTACAAGGAAAGTTGGCCCTGTTAACACTCCTAATGCATATTTGTTTAATTCAGCGGGGTCCCTGGGCCATAGCACCAGCATTCGCTGGGAACGTGTTAGAAGTGCAAATTCTTGTTTCCCATCTGAGACCTACTTAATCAGAAGCTCTGAAGGCGGGGAGGGGCAGCCCCATTTTTAGCAAGTCCTCCAAGGACTTTAAAGCTTGGGAACTCATGCCCTACACACAATTTCATAACATGCAACGTTTTCACTTAATTGGACACTGTGTGCATCTTCCCACATCATGAATCCTTATTTGAAAATACAATGAAATATCTGTATATGATATTGTAGAACAAAACAGACCCATTAGCACTCAACAGTTCCTTTTCACAGCAGTTGTGGGGCAGGGGGAGGGAAGATATCTGGCTCCTCCCACATTTTCCCTAATACAAATAGTACTGAATGAATATTCTTGACAATTTGTATTTGCCAACATCTCTGAATATCTCCATTGGTCGAGTTTAGAATTATAACGAGCGGATTATAGAGTTTGGGCCAGCCATTTAATTTCTCGGTGCGCGGTTTCTCTGTCTATAACTGAAGAGACTTCTGGGGGGCTGTTCAGAATCATCAGGTGAGAACAGAAACTGTAACTGAACGCACAATGCCACTTGTGAGGCATTTTCATAACAATGTCCACGGCCTTGAGAATGTCACTCCCAGAGGATTCCCCCACCCCCAACCATGGAAATATCCTCATTTGATTTGAGCTGAGGCTTTAATAAGCCTGACCTAAGCTGTTTCACTTGCTCTGAATTCTTAAGGGTCTCCAGAATCTTTAAGCTTCACCTGTGCATATCTTTGTGCCTGTTTGAACACACTCAAATTTCTGGTGTGAGTTTGATGAGGGAGCATAAGGTGAGGTGTCACCCTGGAAACCGCCCCAGAACAAAGGAAAGGGAAAAACCAAAGGTTAAGAGATCACAGTCATGCAGGACAGGAGTCTCCATGAGTTCACACATGTCTCAGTAAATGACAAGAAAAACGCAATCTTATCAGCAGCCTCATCTCCAGAAACCTACAGACTCAGTGTCCTGGAGCCCCAACATCACCCTCCCCTCCACGGTGATGTGGGGGACAAAGGCAAGGAGGATACGGCAGGTAAAATTAAATGTCCTTATAACCTGCAGCCCATGGACAGATACTTGAGACCGGCAGAGGATAACAGCCCTCCAGGAATTCCTCACTGTAATAATGTTGACGCCTTACTAGAGGGAAAACAACCTCAGCTTGGCAACAGCAAGGTCCCCGGAATCTTAGGAGTCCTCGTTAGCATATTAAAGGCCCTCTGGAGGCCTCCCCTTGGCCTTTACTTCATAGTATATAACCAGTCACTGTGCAAGACCCCAGTGCAGCTCCTTCTGCCCACGGGGTCCTGTCCCCGTGCTTTAATAAAATCACCTTTTTGCACCAAACACATCTCAAGAATTCTTTCTTGGCCGCCGGCTCCGGATGCCCCCACCCCTCCAAAATCACGTCAAGTTCACCTCAGGTAGGATTTGTAAACGGTATATGTCTAGATGATATTCCACTTCTTAAAAATAAAAGCCATGGATGAGAAAATGCATCACCCATCATATGACTGGGTTTGGGTTCGAGTCCAAAAAAGAGTCCTTATGTTGCTTGTGTGCTCGTTTTTATAAGTGGTGATTTTGCTCTACCGTTGGTTTTATGATCAACGAACCCAAACAAGGAAAAATGTGGGGGAAAGCCAGGGAGGAGTACGCCCTACAAACCCGGAGAGGGTGTAACTGAATACTTGAACTGGATAAAGTTTAGTCAATGGGGAATGCTCTGCTTGACTGTGTGGCAACTATATAGATGGCCGGATATGAAACAACCCGAGCAGTGTGAGATGCTACGAATCAAGAAGCCAAATCAAGTTCCAGCGCACTTAATGTATGAATCGAGGATTGTCCCTCGCGTGAGAAGGAACACACTTCTTTGCATCTTGTCTGATATCAAAAAGTATGAATAATTTCTCCCTCACCCTCTCCCCCGTCTTTTTGCCCCTGATGCAGAGAGTTCAGGGGACAATTTGAGATTCTTGGTTAGCATATCTGCTTCCAGCTCCTTTCTATGCCTGTGGTGAGATCTTTCTTTTATATCCATGTTTATGGAGGCTCCTTTAAATCCTTTCTGCAGGAGACGCAATAGAAAAACCGAAGACCCAGAAAGCAAGCAAAGGCAGAGTAGTGTGCCCGACAACATAGTTGATATGGGGACGCGTGCCTTCCAAGTGTCCACAGCGTGGTTCAGAGTTTGGGAACGATGACAACCTTAGCCTGACAACAGCCAGGCCTCCTCAGGATCTTGTGAGTCTTTAGCATATGAAAATCTCACTGGAAACTTCCCTTGGACTTTAAGTCCCTCCCCCAGTATCACAGCCCCAGTGCTGCTCCTCCTGCCCATGGGTCTTATCCCCGTGCTTTAATAAAATCACTGTTTTGCACCAAAGACGTCTTCAAGAATTCCTTCTTGGCTGTCGGCTACGGACCCCACGAACCCCACCATCACCCCTGAAAACCTCATCACCATAAGCACTCATGGGTCATACAGCGACTTTAACTGCTTTGAAGGTACCTGCCCACCCAGGCCCCTGCACCAAGACTGACGTTTCTTCTAATAAAGATGCATTTTGGAAAGACTATTCTGGAGCAGATAAGAGAAGCTTCTGGCATGTTTTCATGAGCCAGAATGAGAAGGCATGAGATGTGTGAAAAACAGCGCGCGTGGGACTGCTTATGGAAGCAGACAGGAGCCGCTGTCTTCCTGTTCCCTTCTCTACGGGAGATACTCGCCGTCCCCAGAGTTTCAGAGCAGGGACTTGCTAAGCAGGCGGTCTGAAAAGGGAAGGGTGCAGACACCGTTCATGCACACCTGGACCCGGGCTCTCCCGGCAAACAGGATTATCCTCTGTGTTTCGTAACGGGGCGCCTGAGGCCAGGAGGAATGCACATCGGGCTGTGAGCGCATTCCAGGTCCTCCGGCAAGTCTCCCTCAGCCTGTTGCCGCAGGGAGGCTCGATTCTCTGTGTCCTCGTCCACCCGAGCACGTCCTCACCCCGGAAGAGACACGGGGACTCCGCGCTTGGTGCAGGAGGTGGGATCGGCCCCTTGGCCTGCGTCTGCCTCCTTAAATGTCAGAAGCGGTGAGCAGAGCATCATTTGCATGAGGCTTGCGGAAGGCAGCTCTCCAAGGCTCAGCCGCAGAGACTTCGGAGGTGACGGGGACCCCCCCCCCTCACCCTCTCTGCTTTTAGACTGGGGGGAGGGAGAAGAAAAATATAAGCCAAGCGGGATTTCTGGCAGACCCGACAAACGCAGGGTTAAATAAAAACAGTGGTGTTGGTGGAAAAGCCGGGGAAAGCACGCCGGCCCCAGCCCCTACTTCATGTTAATTACTCCGTATTTGCTGCAGCCTGAGAAAGACACATTTGTTATGCAGACAGTGTTCACAGTCAGGGGCTGATCAGGAATGGAGCGGTGGCAGGCCACAAAATGAATTAGCTCTCTGAATACCAAACTGGAAAACCGATTCGAACCGGAGCGTGTCACTCGGACTCCACCAGGGTTAAAATAGACTCCACACCCATGAGACCCTGCTTTGTGACCGCTGCTAATTGTGGGCTATTTTTAGGCACGGCCTTGAGAAAGGAAGGATCTGGGAGAGAGGGCAGCGGTGTGCCCAACAACGGGGCTCATTTACGACACTGGGGTTCACAGCCCTCTCTCCAAGCCCGTTTCCCATGCTCTGGAACGGCCTCTCTGTGCGACTCAATAATTTATTATTTACCCTCCTCATGAATGTGGGTGATTCCAGCTATTCCGAGCATGTGCTCTGCAGAGGGGATGAACGCAAAGCTTCACTGTGCCCAGAAAGGAAGCCAAAGGGCTCTGGGGACATTCCCTCCCTGCCCTTGGTGACACTGCCGAAGAGTGTGCCAATGAGACACTGCCGAGAATCTGGTGTGCAAGAGGCAGCGAGCTCCAGGGCGCCTGGGTGGCCCAGTCGGTCAAGCCGCCGACTCCTGATTTTGGCTCAGGTCATGATCTCATGGTTTCATGAGTTCGAGCCCCGCGTCAGGATCTGTGCTGACAGTGTGGACCCTGCTTGGGATTCTCTCTCTCTCTGTCCCTCCCCTGCTTTCTCTCTCTCTCTAAATAAGTAAATAAACTTTAAAAAGATAGTTAAAAAAAAAGAAGCAGTGAGCTCCAAGTTGCTGTGTAGGGCACAAACACGGTCCACAGAGGGGGTAGGGGGCACAGCTCTCGTCAGATTCTGGTGGGTACCCACTGAGTCTGTCGGCCAAATATATGCATGTACACACACAGACACACACACACACACACCATAAGCCACTAGGAGGGAAGGAGGCATGTTGGCATGGCGCACTGCAGAAGTGTATTATTCTGCAGAAGATATTATAAGTTCATCCAAATTTTATAAGCCTGGCATTGCCACATGTCCAGGTTATATAGATTCATCTTTCTCTCGAGACAGGCATATCCCTCCAAGAGGCTGTGGGTCACCGATCACAGTGTCCCGTTCTGTGATCAAGATATGACAACTTGGTGCCCTGTGGTCGTTTCCTTGAGATGGCCCTGAGTACGACATTTTCCCCAAAATGCCTTTCTCCCCCAATGTTGCAAGACAAAGGAATGGCTACACAACTAACCAAGGAAAAGTCCCCACAGCTCTGAATCCCCTCAGGGTTAAAGGGTACATTTATCTCGTATTTTTTGCAAGAACAGAAACTACAGGTCACAGATGACCCCTACGTCTCTCTCCAGGGCCTGAGATGACTAATTCTCAATACATCAGAAAGTCCCATGGGAAATAATTCTTCTGGGGAAGTGGGCCTCACGTGGTGGATATTTTGTAACGTCTGGGGATATTTTCGGTTTTCGAAACTGCTGGAGGTCGGGGGATTGGTACCGCTATCTAGGGGGTCGAGGCCAGGGATGCTATCAAACGTGTTGCAATGGACAGGACACCCCAAAGGATCAGCTGGCCCGAAATGTGGGTGATGCCAATGTTGAGACACTGCGCTAGGAGTGGTTATTTCTGGATCCCTGACAGGTTGAGAGAGAGTAGCTATGTGAGAGAGTAGCGCCCGCAGTTGGCAAAGCAGTGAGCAGAAAACACTTAGGAAAGTCATTTTGCAAGGGACTTAGTTCTTCTGAATGTGCCACACTGGCTTCCCGGATCCCAGACAAGCCCATCAGGTCTGTACCACCTAAGGGAAGACACAGGGTTTGTAGAGTGTGACAAGTGTGTGGCTGATTCCTGGAATCACCCTGCCTGAAACAGCAGAAGTCCATGTCTGGGCCCCGGTCCATTTTAAAATCTGTCTCAGATTCCTGACAATACTGAGAAAATATGGCAGTGACCTCCACCCTGGGCTTGGCCCTCCCCTGGCATATAGTCCTCTAAAACACAACAGCCAGTCTAGGAGCCCATGAACAGCAGCTCGGTCATCTACAAACGTGTCATTGGAAAGAACCTTAATTAATAAATGTTCTCTGTGATATGTGACATGAGATCAGGCAAGCATTCTCAAAATACGAGATTTGGTTTGTTCACCAGGAAAATGGAGCTTATCCTACGAGAGGATTCTCGAAGACCCCTCTCCTGGGACAAACCATATATGTGCATCATTCCTGAAAAGGGAGTCCTGACGTCCTTCACATATAACACGCCCCACGACCCTCACTCAGCAAATTAGGGGAAGGGGGATTTTGCGAGCCCTGTGTTGTGCGAGCCCCGGGGAAGTAGGGCAGTCTTATTAACCACCAGGCAATCATTTGGCAATGGACATGGGCGGAGAAGAAGGAGGGAACGCATGGGTCTCTTAGGTACGGAACGTTAGACATGGCTGCCGCTTTCCATTTAGGATTCAAGAGTGAACGGTCTCTGTTTTCATGCAACGTAGGTGCCCCAAGGCAAAGGCTTCACAAAGGCCTTCCCAGAATCATCACGTACTGGCTGGTGCATGCACGCTTTGTTCCATGGTGCTTGTGGCTTCTTATTTGTGGATTGTATTTGTGAGAGGGGTGCGTATGTCATTTGTGTTTTATGCCACGTGTCTCCAAGATTGTAAGTTGGCTTAAGAGAAGATATGTATCCCAGAGGTCAGGGCTGGTCTCCTCCTGGAATCAGACTGCATTCCCGGGATGATTCGGGAAACGGACTGATGACATTGGAGGGGCGGGGGTGGGGGTGGGGACACAACTCTAGAGCATAACGGCCATTCTCAAATGGGAGGGAGCTCCCTGCTCATTTTGGTCGGTCCCACACATCCTGTCTCCACACATTCTGTCTCGCCCAGCACATAACAGGGGATGCTTTTCTTGAGTCTGACTTCAGCTTCACGAGGTTATTCTGTAATCGGCAATAACAGAGGCTCCCTTCCTGACAGGTTGTGCGAGTGCTACTTTCTGTCCACGCACTGCCCCAGACTTCTCGGCACATTGTTTTTGTCGGGTCAGTGCTTAATCTCCGCAGACCACAGAGTGAAAATGAATGTACCATCTGTGTAGACATGCCTCTCATTTCCGACACTCTCAGAAAGAAATCTCTGAGAATGTTCTCTGGGAGGGAACAGTAGCCTACACCAAGATACGGATGCCAGGACGCGGAGGAAACACAGACACAAAGTCCGGGAAAGAACGAGACACAAAACTGAACGCCGCGGTGGTAACCTAGGGCAGTGGCGTCTTCACCAAACGGTGGCCAGGACGCAGAGTCTCCCCACGACACTGAAATTTGCACGACGGCCGTGAATAAGTAAATGTGAATCCCTTCGCAGAGATGAATGTGATCACACTGGCTGCCACCCTCTCTTCTACCAATCTGAACGTTTTGTCAAAGAGCAATTCATTATTTCTAGTTTGATTTGATTCAATCAGTGACAGCTGAAAAGCGTTTTTCTTCTTAGACTCAATATTGGCTAATTTTAGGAACAGTCCTTTTTACACAAGTACCTGCTTAAATTACTAAATCATTACGTTGCATTACCTGTGGTGTTATTTTCCTTCTCTTTTTAACATTCCTCTACTTGGCAAATGTTTCTTCACCTATGGGTGACAAAATTCATTACCGAATTTCCTATTACCCAGGGACGTATTTGCAACACCGTCCCAATTTCAATATTTGAGCATTCCTCTACAAATTATATTTCTTTCATTGATGTTTTCCATTTCCCTAGAAATTGACACTTCCTGAGCCTTTGCTGTATTACCTCCCTGGAGGGTGTTCTGATCTCACACACCTCTGGTAGGTTTGAAATTTCTTCCTGAGAAACCAATAGTCATTAGGTAACTTTACTGGCAAAAAACTTCCCTTTCATTCCTTAATGTTATAAACTTGTGGTTTTTTTTTTTTAATGTTTATTTATTTATTTTGAGAGAGAGGGAGAGAGAGAGAGAGAGACCGTGAGCAAGCATGAGCATGGGAGGGGCAGAGAGATAGGGAGAGAGAGAGAATCCCAAGCAGGCTCCCTGCTCTCAGCACAGAGCTCGATGCAGGACTCGATCCCACAAACCATGAGACCATGACCTGAGCTGAAACCAACAGTTGGATGCTCAACCAACTGAGCCACCAGGTGCCCTGTAACTTGTGTTGCTGTCTTAACTTGAAGCAAGAAATTGGCAACATGTCAAACTCTTCACTCATGATATATTTCCATCACAACTTTCCCTGCCCCCCCACCAAATAAAAACTCCTAATAACTTTATAAGGGATATATAGTGTATGTAAGGACAAACTGACCAGCATCAGTTATAAATGGATGTCGGTCCTATGGCAAAGCACTTGTAGGGCTCTGGTATCTTACCACCATCTCTGTCTCTCTTTCAACGGGCTGAGAGTCTTTCCCTTCTACTTCAGAACAGATTCTCCATGATGTAATCACAATACACCTTGTTCACGTTCCTCTGGTGACATTCAGGGTCTTTGTCTGTAAATCTCATCCACCATTTAAGGTCTGAACCAAGATCCAACAACCTTCATGAATACTCAGGTCACTGCTCTCTCCCTAAGACACCATACCGTTTATGCTATTGTCTCTTCTTGGCTCATATAACAGTCAACTCAATGCCATTTAACTTTTCATTCACTTCTTCAATACCCGTTCATCAATCATCTACTACGTGCCCAACCAAAAAGGCTCGACCCCAGGCACATAGCAATAGGGAGATAGAGAGACTCAATGCCCAGCTCTTAGAGTTTAAAATCTTGAAGCAGAAACAGACATTAAGCATAGAAACACGCAAGGTATTTGTTTAAGACCATGAGTTGCACTTCAAGAAGACTAACGTACTAAATAAGATAGGGACTGGTCTTCTATAGATCACAGCTTGTCTGGGTGAAATTCCCAGCAGTGTCTCCAAAGAAAAAACAAAACAGAGAGGGGAAGAACTAAAGAAAAAGACACCATCTGGGTGAATCATTTCTATTACCGTGTGTAGATTCTTTGCAATAGCACCCACCCTTCTCTGGACAAAAGTCTTAGTGCAGATTTCAGATATTCCAAATGTTCTCTGATACCCTGAGCCTTTGCATTTGCAGACTTCCATGTAAGATGGGAGTGGACACTGCACTCTTCTGAAGGCCAGATTAAAGCATCTATCGCTTTCTAAAAGTCGGGTGTGGCTCACACACTCATCTGGGCCACCTTTACTGCCTCTTATCTGTAGCCCACATTCAGTACACCCACCTAATCCCTGAGACTTGCTCCTTAGGATCTTATAAAACACTCCCAGCACCTCCTAAATCATACCAGGAGGTAAAAAAGATCGTTGTTATTATTCCTTTCGAAACCTATGTTTTTTTTCTCAACTTCCTCTTCTGCACTGTGATGGAATACATTTCCAGCAGGTTCTCCGTTTCTGTCTTGAACATTCTCTCCCCACCTCACGCTCAGGTTGATTCACACCGGAAGATTATATAACAATAGCCTGTCAGTATGGCGCTGGTCAAATTTCACGTGGCTTACCTGCTTTATGGGACTTGATCTCGGTAGACGGACCTCAGAAATGATTCGATGGTGGCTCAAAAATCTGTTCGAGCATCAACCAACACGTAGTCAGAATCCTGGCTACCTAACATAAAACACAAGGTAAATCATGACAAGAGACAATAAAACTTGCTCCGGCCTCAAACGTTTACCGCTCAGACCTTGGGCTGGTTGCTGAATATAAGCAGAAACATCTAGGTGCCTGCCATGTGTAGCTGTGAGCATTGGTACAGACCATCTAGTGAGATGCATTGCATTTTGCCTCTTTTTCTGAGGTAGACACCCAGTGAGGAAACAGAAAGTCTGTGTCACTGTTCAAGAGAATGTCCCCATTTCTTGGTCTCTTATTATCCTATTGTGTTTTGCTTTTTGTGCTGTGGAATACTGTTCCTTACTTTTTAATTCTGTGGCATTAGTGCTGAAGCCACTTCAATGGCTACAACCACCCCCAAATTTACCACTTTGTTATCCTGATTATTTTGAATTGTAGCCATTTGAAAACCAGCAGGTGAAGGGAGAGGCTTTCCCTGAACTTCCCTCATTTGCCTAAAGACACGTCCTCCAAAAGGAACGCAAACTGTCATGGGCGCCCTCCTTGGGAGTGTCATCAACTGGGAAGATGGTCTCCTGTCACAGGAGAGGAGATTCGACCTCCAATTTACCCGCACACAAATTCGGTCAGAAATTGTCCTACCTCCACCTGGTTTTCCAAGGGCCCAGTCATCTTTCCTAAAATCATTTACTCTCCCTGCCTACATCCCCCTTCCCCTCCCCTATTCAGATCCTAAATTCTAAAGCCACCCCTCTGAGTTTTTTCCTGGGTATCCCCCATGTATACAGGAGATAGACCTGTTAACAAACTTCTGTGTGTTTTTCTCTTGCTAACCTGTCTTTTATTACAGGGGTCTCAGAAGAAAACGTTAAGTGGTAGAAGGAAAATTGTTTTTCCTGTGCTACAGAATCCTTCATGTAACTGTAGGTGATTATTTTTCCCTGCAACTCTTTTTACACAATTTCCTAGTGTTTATGGCATAATAACCTCGGACCAAAAATGAAAACATAATTTCTTATTTGATGAGGATGGCACAGTGTGGTCATTAACGACTTTCGTTTAAATTGTCTTTGATACTTGATACGAATTGTCTTTGATGATTGAATTTAATATATCCTCATGCTTAAATTGTTTGTGCTTATTTAAAAAAATTTTTTTAACGTTTTATTTATTTTTGAGACAGGGAGAGACAGAGCATGAACAGGGGAGGGTCAGAGAGAGGGAGACACAGAATCTGAAACAGGCTCCAGGCTCTGAGCTGTCAGCACAGAGCCCGACGCGGCGCTCGAACTCACGGACCGCGAGATCATGACCTGAGCCGAAGTCGGCCGCTTAACCGACTGAGCCACCCAGGCGTCCCAATTGTTTGTACTTACTTCAATCATTGGACTCAAGGATTATCTTTGCTGTTATCACCAAAATCTTGGGGAAAGCTATATTCATGAATCTTGAAGCAGACCAATGTTTTCTTAACACTTTGACTACACTTTGGGTTCTAAAGCCTGTGTTTTTTAGAGAAAATAAAACCTCATTTGGATGTAATTTCATTTTCTTAGTGTTACCTTACTTCATAACCAAAGAATCAACCCTTCATTCAATAATGTATTTGGTGAACACCAACTATGTATTGGTAGATGTTCCAAGTGCCGGCAGAGGGTGGTGACAAGGACAGGGAGTGTCACTGTCATGAAGCCTATTCATACAATAAGCAGATAGATATGTGAGCAAAATAATTTATGCCACCGCGCTGCTTCATGTGATGGAGAATTTGAAACAAAGAAATGGGATAGTCACAATGTCCCCCGGAGATTAAGAGTGATTCCAAGTTGGCTGGTGGAGGTGATATTCTCAACTTGTGGTTGGAGAAGGTTCCCCAGCACAGATAACACTCAGACTGTCCTCATGAAGACAGGGCAAGGCAGACACAGAGCCTGGGGAAGAGGGCTTGTCGCTTAATAGGGCAGAAGAAAGGGCTGCCAGTCAGAGGCCAGTGAGCAGAGAAGAGAGGAGGAAGAGAGGAGGCTCAAGAGGGGAGAAGGCAGCAGGGGCCACTCAGAGCCTTGGGATCTTGGGAACAAGTTTGCATGTTCTCTTGGGCTGAATGCGAAGGCTTTGGATGGTGTTAAGCTGAGATGTGTTTCTGCCAAAAAATCACTCCGTCTGCAGTGTGAATGTACAGTAGGAAGGGAAGTGCGAGGTGATGCAGCAAGAGACAGACTAGCACAGTGTGTAGGAACTAGAGCTCCAGGCCATCTGGGCTAGAGTGGCAGTGGTAGCCAGGTAGAAAATAGATAGGGCCGGCAGGATCTAATAATAGATTGTATATGCGATACGCAGGGAGGAAAAGAATCAGGAGGTCTGGTGGGATTTTTGTGTATTTAACATAGATGGGTATATCTATGGAGAGATGATACATAGATAAATAGATGATAGGTAGGGAGATAATTAATAATTACTAATTTAGTAGGTAGGCAGATGATAGGTAAAGATAGATGATGCAGAGATTGATGACAGATGGATGGATACATAGATGATAGATAGATATGATGGGTCGATAGATGACAGATAGATAGATAGATATGATGGATGGGTGGATGGATAGATAGATAGATAGATAGATAGATAGATAGATAGATAGAATGGATGGGTGAATGGATGGTATGATGGATAGATCGATGATAGAAATGATAGACAGATGATAGACAGATAGATAGATATGATGGATGGATGGATAGATAGATAGATATGGTGGATGGATAGATGATAGAAATGATACATAGATGATAGACAGATGATAGATATGATAGCTAGATAGCTAGATAGATGATAGATAGATAGATAGATAGATAGATAGATAGATGATAGAGCTATCAGTAAGCAATTTGTTTCTTACTTTCTGGTATGTGGACAGAAAATTTCAATGGTTCTCTCCATTTTCCAACAAAGTGACTAGAGATGATTATTGGTTTTTGTCATTTTGACTTGGTCCAGGTGAAGCTAGTCTGAGCTAAATAGCAAACTACACTCTGAGAAAGTCTACCATTACTCAAGAAAAGAAGTAAAAAGAAAAGCTTTACATGCAGAGTTCACCCCATCAGGATCCCCATTTCCACTGTGAAAGCCAGCTAACACCCGAATGCCTGAATGTGGACTGAACCTCATGGTCCTAAGGAAGAACATCTGTCCTGAAGAAGACTCACAGTCACATTGACCCACCATCTACAAAAGATAGACTTGTCCCAACATCCTACTGAATGAAGGTAGGTCCCTCCTCTCCTCCCCTCTCCTCTCTTCTCCCCTCCCCCCCCCCCCTCCCTCCCTCCCTCCTTCTTCCCTCCCTCCCTCCCTTTTCTTCCTTCCCTCCTTTTTCACTCCTTCCTTCCCTTCCTTCTCTCCCTCCTTTTCCTTCCTTCCTTCCTTCCTTCCTTCCTTCCTTCCTTCCTTCCTTCCTCCCTCCCTCCCTCCCTTCCCTTCCCTTCCCTTCCTTCTTTCTCTTTTTTCATTTCCTTTTCTCTGTCTTCTTATTTTTCTCCTTATTCTTCTCCTTTATTCTTCCCTCTTCTTCCCTCTCCTTCTCCTTCTTATAGATATCTTTGGATTCTTCCAGAATGTAATTTTAGATCTTCATGAGCTGGGGGTAAGGCACTGTGCTCCTAGCAGGATTTGACAGAGTGTGGTGTCTGGGGTTGGGTTCGGCAGGAAGCCGACTAAGAGGGTGATTCGCAAGCACAAAGTTTATCAGGATCAACACCTGTGTACAGAAAGGCAAGCAAGCAAGACTGCACACAGAAAGAAGGGAAGGCCATGGCATATGGGCTGCTTCTAGAAGCTGGAAAGTCAAGGACACGATTCCTCCTCATGCCTGCAGAAAAAACCACAACCCTGTCAACACTGTGCAGGGAATACCTGCATCACACTTCTGACCTCCAGAACAGTAAGATAGTAAATTTGTGTCATTTAGCCACGAAGAGTGTGATAATTTGTCATACGAGTGATAGGAAACTCCTACATCTAGTAAAATGTTAATGGTAGAACCTGTGTGACAGGCACATCGCTGTTCGATGAAAAAATCGTTCAAATTGTTTGTATGTTTTAAAATTTTCATTATTACATGAATATATTGTTGAAAATAAGAAAAACATGGTGGATCACCATAGTAGCTACTTTGGAATCCATTCTGTGGGAAGAGAAGGATCTGACTTTAGAATCAAATAGGGGATTGTGGAGACTGGGGAGGGGGTCAGACAAGTGGGGGCTGCAGGCAGGTAACTTGGGGTTTTCCTGAAACATGTATTCAGATGAAGGTCTCAGCTTACCCAGTTCTGCATACCCCCTCAGAAACAAGAAACCTGGAAGCTAATCAGTGTCTCCCTCCAGACTAAGGATTACTTATTCATTGATTTTTTTAAAGGTTTTATTTATTTATTTTGAGAGGGAGAGAGAAAGAGAGAGAAAGGGAGGGGCAGAGACAGAGGGAGAGAATCCCAGGCAGGCTCCTCAATGTCAGTGCAGAGCCTGATGCAAGGCTCAGACCCATGAATTGTGAGATCATGACCTGAGCCGAAACCAAGAGCTTAGATGCTCAACTGACTCAGCCGCCTAGGCACTCTCAAGGGTTATTTATTCATTCTTGAGCAGGTTGTTTAATCCAGAGCAGGTGTGTAATTGTCCATCCTCAGGAGACTCACAGGATGGTATCTCCCAGATATCCAATCCTGTTCAAGAGGATTTCTGGTGGACCTCACTTCTTCCGTCTCAGCTACATTTCTTGGATTGGATCTAGGCTCATGCAGGGAAGCTTCTTTGGTCTGTCCCTTCATTTGCTCTTGAGGAGAGCTCCAGCTCCATTGTCCCGGATGTCTGAAAACTGTCACACCATCTCCAGAAATCAAAGAGTCCCACTGGACACCAGGACGACCACATCCAAGTACCTAGAGGCATGGATCTTCTTTTACTCGTTTGTTAACGAAGCCCTCTCATGTTCTAGGCACTCTTCTTGGTTTGTATTATTTAGTTATTGCTGTGTGACAAATCATCCCCAAACACAGCCCTGAAAACAGCAAACGCTGATTATCTCACAGCTTGTGCGGGGGTATCTCACAGGTGTGGGGTGGCTGGGCTCCTGTGGCTCAGGGCATCTGATGGGGTTGCAGCCCATGTGTCGGCAGGGTTGCCGTCCCATCTGTGGCTCACTCATGTGGCTGTAAGTAAGCTTTGGTCTCTTGTTTCATGGTGCTCTGTCTCTCCACAAGTTTTCCTCACAATATGGTGGCTGACTTCCCCCAGGTGCAGGTGTGCACACAGTCGATAATGTTGCAGGACAAGAACCTCCTACAGGGGTGGGAACCTGACACTGTAGCTTAGGGAACCTGACCTGAATACTTGCAACGGGCAGTCAGCCGGTCTGATCTTTCCTCTCGAGGAAGACGTTATCTTTACCAATAAATTAATGGGGAGTAAGTAAACTGGCTACGTGCTTGAAGGGAAGACGCTATCTGTCTTCGAAAGCTGTTAGCTACACAGACATCCTTGGAAAGACAGTTCACAAGGAAGGCTACCAATTCCTCTGCTTGTAATACATGCAGAAATGCAAGAAATTCAAGAATTACGTCTCCACATCTTTTTAATATGTCTTGGGTAAATAATAAAATTATTTAGGGGTATATAAGGGTGCCTTTACTATGTCAAAAACTGAGACATAACGACTCTCAGTCCTCAGGGAAAATAGGGTGAGAAACTCCCCCAAAGGGTTAGTCTCCTTCCTGGAAATGAGACCTTTGCTATTCACACCATCATGTTTCACTGCTGCTTTTGAGCTTCCCAGGGCAATCCTAAAAGAAAATTGATCTTTGGACAACTCCGGGGCTTTCAAGTGTGAGTCATCCTGACCATGTGAATTGGGAAGTTAATTGCTACCATAACCTCCCTGAAAAGAAGTGAAGTACAGTGATTCAACATCATCAGCAATCCCAAACCAAGGTCGCGTTCATTGAGCAAGTGCGGGCCTTCTGGACCATAAGGCGGCCCTGAATGGAAGGTCATTATACTATCAAATGTGACACCTTTTATACCGTTAGAGATGCCTGAGGGGTAAAAACTGACAATAGTTTGTTTTAATCAGGTTCAGCGCACGCGCGCGCGCGTGTGTGTGTGTGTGTGTGTGTGTGTGTGTGTGTGCATGGGCGCGTATGCACGTGTGTTTATGAGCAAGTCTTTATCAAGACCCTTCATTATGAGGGATATTTTGGACATAAGTTATTACATAACGACAGTCAAATTGTGGGTCAGAAAGAATAAGTAAAAGGAAAGATCAAACATTTCGTGACTAATATGGTAAAACATCTTAATGTGCTTTTAATTCTTCTACTCAGCGAGTTTCCACAAACTGCCTCAACATCTCTACTTACGGCAGACAGAATCGAGTAGAGAAGTCACTGAAAAACAAGTTCTATGTTGTAGTTTATATCTGCGTGAATCACTGGAGCATCCAACTATTCTCGGATGACATACTCATATGTGTGTGCTTGTAACCTAAAACAGAATGAAATGGAGAGATGGAGAGATGGGGATGGCGGGAGAGAAAGAAAAGACTGCAAGGAAGGACGGGGAAGCCATGTGACTCAACCATTCTTTTTTTTTTTTTTTTTAATTTTTTTTTTAACGTTTATTTATTTTTTTGGGACAGAGAGAGACAGAGCATGAATGGGGGAGGGGCAGAGAGAGAGGGAGACACAGAATCAGAAACAGGGTCCAGGCTCTGAGCCATCAGCCCAGAGCCCGACGCGGGGCTCGAACTCACGGACCGCGAGATCGTGACCTGGCTGAAGTCGGACGCTTAACCGACTGCGCCACCCAGGCGCCCCTCAACCATTCTTAACATTCACCTCAGCTGACTTTCCTGGATCAACGTACAGATGTTCTGACGGGTGAGACGCGGCCAGTAGAAAGGAAGTATTTATCCAGATTGTTGGACCTGTTCACTGCGTAGCCCTATTGGGTACATCGCAGATGGTGTCATCTCTGGTGCCTTTGACAAAAACCGTCTGCACTCTTTTGCTTTAGGGAAATCATGTTCAACCTCAATTAACTATGGAGGAGGGGAAAAAAACCTAATTACTAAGTTTTAAAAAGAACTTAGCTACAACAAAGCACTTCATCACTTAAGAGACCGATCTTAGAGCAATGCTGAAGGGAATCTGAGTGCCCCCGTTCATAACTGTGGTCGTGGTGGCACAGTGCATTGCACATATTGGTGGTGAGGGTGGCAAATTATAAAAGGAAGTCCCTGGAGACCACGAGCTGTTGAAAATTTGAGTAAGAATGATGTGTCTTTGGCTGCAGACAGAGAACTGGCACTACGAGCTCTTACTCACTGCTGTAGCTGCAGTCAAGTGGGCTGTAATGGTCCCTGCCCTGTGCTAGGCCCACCCTGACATAATCCTCTACCGCAGTGCACCAGGATGGCTTTGTGTGACCAATAGAACTCTACTGTTGTGCAGGAACGGTATATGCCTCCCACCCAGTTAGGTCGTACAACACATTCTGGTTTCTATCTCGCTCTCTGTCTTGGCTCACTCATTCTGAAGAAAGCCAGTGGCCCGCCTTCTTGTAAGCACGTTCAAGCAACCCAGTGGAGGAGGCTGAGTAGTCCGTCGCAAGGAATGGACACTTGCAGCTAACAGGCTTGAGGCAAACCATCCTGCACACAGATCTTCCAGCCCCAGTCAAGCCTACAGACGCCTGCAGGCCCAGCTGACATTATGAGATAACCTGAGCCACGAATACCCAGCTCAGCCACTGCAGGATTTCTGAGCCACAGAAGCTGCGAGGACATGAACGTGTGCTATTGTAAGAGACTACATTTGGTGTATATTTTATTGTGACACGGCATTAGACGACTGAGGAATATAATCACCCACACCATCCTGCGCTGTGGGAACAAAATCAAAACATCGAGACTATGGCTGGAATGAGAAGTATTCAGTACAGAAACTTTGGACGCTGTTTGACATCGGTGTGCAATGACACAAATGTCAATGACCTCGACAGTCAGAGATTAGTGTGATAACTATTATTTACGGGGAACTCATCAGTTGCCATGATCTCATTCTGGCAAATATTATAGTCAATGTATTAAAATGCAGGATCTTTCAAAAAAATTTCTTAATGTTTATTGTATTTTTGAGAGAGGGAGAGAGACAGAGCCTGAGAGGGGGAGGAGCAGAGAGAGAGAGACAGGGGGAGACACAGACTCCAAAACAGGCTCCAGGCTCTGAGCCGTCAGCACGGAGCCTGACGTGGGGCTCGAACTCACGAATCAGGAGATCATGACCCGAGCCTGAGTTGGACGCTTAACCGACTGAGCCACCCAGGCGCCCCTAAGATGCAGGATCTTTCTAGATGATCATATTGAAGTATAAAATAGTTTTATTTTTTTCACCCATGTTCACATTTGAGAAAAAGATATAATTAATCAGATTTATGCTTGAGCTACACATGCTTATTCTAAGGTCCTCAAGGGGTGAAAACTGCAAAAAAAAAAAAAAAAACACGAGTAAAATTCAGGAAAAGAAAGGTAATTAAGGGGGAAATGATGCCTCACAAGTATTAAATCATGTGTTAAGCTATAGTAATTAAAATATAGTTGACTCATAAACAACATGGGTTTGAATTCCATGGGTCCACTTGTGAGTTTTTTCAATAAATAATTGACTCAATAAATATTTGTATACAATATGTAATATACAAATATATTTGTATACAAATCATACACAAATAGAATAATGCAAATAATAACACAAGGAATATATACTGAATGTATCAATAAATATAGAATAAATATTTACAGTACTGTAAGTGTATTTTCTCTTCCTTATGATTTTTTAATCACATTTTCTCTTCCCTTATTTTAGTGTAAGAATATAGTATGTAATAATATAACATACCAACTATGTGTTGATTGACTGTTTATATTATTGTTAAGGCTTCCAGTCAACAGTAGGCTATTAGTGGTTGACAAAAGTTATATGTGGATTTTTGACTGTGTGGGGGGTCGGCGCCCCCAACCCCCTGTCTCGTTGAAGGGTCAACTGTAGTTTGCTTCTGACTCACAGGATATGACAAGAATACTTAGGAAAAGATACTTGACAGCAATAAAAGTTTAGGTATAATTTAAATGTCCACTGGTAGAAAAATGATTAAATGAACTATGCTATACCTTCTCAATAAAATTCATGTAAGCATTTAAAAGGATGAATCATCTCAGTATAATTATGGATCCGTCTTCCAGTGACTTTATGTGGCTAAAATAAGATGTAAAACAGGTGACCTAGAGATGCTACACGTGATTACTGCCACACTTCACCCTTGTTCCTGCAAAAACAGTCCCGAGATTCACAGTGACACATCTTTCCTATGACATTTGATTCTAAAGTGACCTGAAGGATTTAGTTGAAGCGTGGGCTCCTGAGGTAATTGTTCCAGTGGTTGAGACAGACTGAACTCGTTGTGGAAGAATTCAAAACGAACGTGGCTAAACGTGCGAAATAAATACAGTATTTTCAGACATAATGACCTCTAGGTATTTGAAATGTGGTTTGAAGATGTTCATGAAGTCTTCATTTTTATATATTCAAATAGAACGCTAAACCCAAAGATCAGTAGCATATCTGGCTGTGAAATCAGTCTTGGGACGAACAGGGCATATTTTTTTAAAAAATGGCCTTTTTTTTAAAAAAAAAATGCCTAGGGAGGAAAGAAATAGAAATATACATTCATTAAAAAAAAAATGTATCCCTATTCCTTCAAAGTTCAAGACTGTTAAGTACTGGGCTGTAAAACTCTGATCCCCTAAATGTTTATAGAGCATCTATTAATATGGCTTTAGTTATAACTTTTTTCCCCCTTCTAATTAGTTTCTCAATAAAGACAAAATAAGGGGGCCCGGGTGGCTCAGTTGGTTAAGCGTCCGACTCTGGATTCGTCTCAGGTTATGATCTCGTGGCTGGTGAGTTCAAACCCGGCACTGGGCTCTCTGCTGACACCATGGAGCCCTCTTGGGATTGTCTCTCTCCTTCTCTCTCTACCCCTACCCCACTGACGCGCAAGGTCTTTCTCTCTCAAAGTAAGTAAACATTAAAAAAAAAAAAAAAAATGGATACCGAATTAGAGAGTGCTATACAGAAGATGTAAGGTTGTCTTGGCAGAAATCTGTGGAGCCCAGAGAGAGCTACTTAATTAAAAAGTTGCACCACGATCAATCAGCATACAATAGGAAGAACTGCATTTTACAGAATCACAGAAGAGTTCTGGCATCTGAAACAGCGAGGACTGATTAAATTTTCCTCTTTCAGATTCTACTGTAAATCCAGACTTAGAAACAGTCCTCCTTACTCTGCCTTTCAAAGTACTGAATAAGGAACTTCAAACTTCTATTAATTTCCCAACGCTACGAAATCGCAGTAAATCCGTATTCCCTCTTCTCTTTAATGGAAGAGACATCTCAGTTCTCCGTAGAGGGAAAGGTAAATGACAATAGTCACCACAAGCAACAATTCTTGTATCCGTTGTTCTGCATAAAAATTAGTTATTCTGTTTAAACCCTGGCTCTCAGGTGTCAGGGAGAAAGACCAGTCCCTGCAAACTCTTGGAAAAAGCTACTTCTTCCTACTGCGAAATGTTTCAGCTCTCAGTCGGATAGGACCCCCCACCCACCCCCACCCCGCCCCGCCCGCCACCTTCCCACCACTTAAACTTGGTTTTCCACTATTAGGTGAAGGATGCTCAGAGAACATCACATTAATTTCGGCGGACAGTAAATTTTATCTAATTCAGCAAGCAAGCCTGTGTTAATTAGGCCTCCCAGGATGAGTGATGGCAAGGCAGCTTCTGTTACTGATCGATAAGCTCACCTCTAGCAGCTCAGGTGGACGGTTACTGGGGCTTCCGAGTAAGAAGGAGGGTCCCATTCATGCGAGCCAGCTCTAGGCGCCTACCAGCGCGACAAGCGGGCTGGCTGCGTACAAGTAACATCGCCCCCTCTTCCTGTCCATCTGTCCCGGCGGAGGTCAGAACTGCCCGGGGGGGAAGCACGTTCCCTGCAGTCGCCTGAGGCGGCTCAACGCCTTCCAGCCTTGAGCCTGATGGATGGGGACGTCAACGTGCTGACACAGCCAGCACAGATGTGCTGTTTGATCCCAGGGACGCGAGCCTTCTTTGATGAGAAGGCAGGAGCATCAGTACACGCAGCCTAATTTCCTGTAATCCTGCTCTGCAGTCACTTACAGGCAACAGGGTATTAAGAGCCCACAAGGCAGTGTGTCCCTCCTGGTGGCCTCTGTCAGCAAAGAGCCCGACGCAGGAGTGTCTTTGGGGCGAAAGACACCACCCTGGCCAAGGGTGTGAGTGTTCAGGCCTCTATCAGGTGGGAGACGCGGAATCTCCTGGAAGACCGTTGGGCCTTCACGGCTGACATTTCTGTATGGAAACGGCACAAAGGAAAGGACACATGCTTTGGTGACACAGGACAATGAGGAGCACGCTTAGAAAAGGTGCCGTGAGGGGGGTGCAGAGGGAAAAAGGCCGATGCTGACGGGCTGAAAGCATCACTTATTTCCGTGGCTTTTGCCAAACGGGAAAAGAGATGTGGCCGTCCGTCACGTGCTTCACGACAGGCGACCTTCTGCGTCAGGTCTGAGTTGTTTTCCGGACACGGGCATTCTGGGTCTCCCCACTGGACCTCTCTTCCGTAAAGGAAGAAACCCTGGTCGGAACAATCACCCATCGTAGGTTAATATGCGTCTCTTCCTCGTTGATCTCAATATCCAGAAGCACTTTCTGTGCGATGAATTGAATCCTGGCAGCAGGTGACCAGGCGTGTTTCCCGGGGGCACGTTGGGTTTCCAAGTGAGAGATTTGCAAACAATTGCTGGTCTTCTGTAGGAGGGCGTGACACGGGAAGGAAAAAAAAAATGCAGGAGGAACGGAAGCATTTAAGGTGAGTGGAGGCAACAGGATTTTGCTAATACAACATTTTGCTTTCCCTCAGACTCTTAGGATGAAGAAAGACCACAATGGGTTCTTCAGGCACGGTTCGTATCTGTGTTGGGGCGCAACGCCTTCAATAATAATATCGCCCTCGGTAATAATGCAAATGAGCCCGTGCTTCATGTGTTTGCATTTACGAAGCACCTTGGCTTCTGTATTCTCACTCAAGCCCCCACAGGGATCGTGCGAGGAAGGCCAACTATCGAACCCATTTCACAGACGGGAAACTAAAGGTCACAGAGCATGCATGGGTGGCCCCAGCCTCCTCCAGCCACTACCAGGTCCAAGCTGAGGTTCACGCCTTCTACCCCTATTGGGCTTTACTACCCTCTTCTGTAAAGGGAGCATCTTCATGCCAGCCAGTGGTGGAAGGACTAGTATCCCGTTTCACAGATGGGGAAACTGAGTCATGGAGCATTTAAGTAAATTACTGAGGGCTATGTAGGGGTGTGACACGGGCAGTCTGGCTCCAGATTCTATGCCCTTAGTCTCCACACTAGACTGGGTGACAGCAGCTCATACAGGAGGGACGATGTCAGGAGGGTACAGTCAGTGGGAAATGGTGGCACCACCAGAGGGGGGAGCCCCGAGCTGACCCTGGAGCCATGAAACAGCATCCAAGGCGGGGATGAGACCTTTGCCTTTCATCCGTCAGTCAAAGGACACGCAAACCCATTCAGTATTCTTGACCTGAGTCAGAATCTACCTTTCAACCCAAAGTATGATGCAGCAAGAAATAGTCCACCAATAAAGAGACATAGATTGGGACAGGAAACGGGTCAAGACATGTCTATCTTCTCATGGTGGGAATCTTCAGAGAAAAGAAGCGGAATATCTACAGAAAGGCAAAAGCAAAGATGAAATACATTTTCCAGTTTTTAGGCAATAAAACACATCACACCCAGCAACCTCATCACTCGTAGAACACGTGCTTTGCACGGAAGCCACTGTAACCACAAAAGAGAGACAGGCAGCGACTGCAGAAGGGAACGTGTGGCCCCTTCTGAAAGACTGGCTCATGGGAATTCAACCTTATCTCCAATTTCTCTCTTACGAACGCGATAATTCCTAAACTTTTGATAAGAGATTTACATATCCCGGAGCTTGACGCGTTTCTTCACTGCTGAAGGAAATGGTACAATCCTATTTTACACCGCTGAGAAATTTATAATGGTAGCAGATAAGAAAAACAGGCCAGAGTGTCTGAAACACACAGATTAACGGTCCGCATCGATCAATTCGCCAGATAATTGCACAACCGTTCCTGTCACTCTGTACAGGAATGGCTTCAAGGTAAATAATATTGATGCTTTCTCCTTTGTGATATTTTAATTATATTCGCAAGACTTACAGTCACAGGCCAACATATGGTAATTTAATTCGGGAGAATGGTTTCGTTATTTCAGTATTAAAATTAATACATATTTCGTTGATGAGTTTGATGTTCTCTGCAGTAGATGTAGCGTGAAACTTTAGAAAAGTGTTTGAGATGACGTGATTGGAAAGGTTCCAGAATTAATGGCATATAAGAGAAAAGAGTGTGGGGCATCTGTATGAAATGTATACATACAGACATCAGGCACGAGAGTATATATGCATTTACACTGCCGTCAGCAATTGGTGAAGAATTCAGGCCAGCGGATGCTTCTCACTCTGCTTTGAGTTTGTACATCTGGCCAAAGTTCCCTCAGAGCTGGAAAGATCCCAGCCAAGGGATCCCGCTGGACCCAGCCAATGGGGTCGTAGTCTCTGTTGTCGTTTGATGTCCTAGAGAAGAGAGCTAAGTTCACAGGGGCAGGATTGCCTTCCTGCAAGGGCCCTGGGTTGTTTCGCGCATTCCTCTATGTACAAATAGCAGTAGCATCCACTCAGTTGTGAGAATGAACATCTCCAGCTGTTTCCAAGTGCTCCCTGAGCAGGGTGGGTGTGAGGCTGCAGTGACCCCTGGTTGACAACCACTGATTCAATTCAACCAACGTTTCATGGGCTGTGTTGGATGCCCAATAGACATCGCGGAACCAAAGAGACTTTCTACCCGTCCGCACCATCCAAAGAGAGGTGGTGGAAGGGGAGAGGCATCCGACCAAGTGACCAGAGAGGTATTCACGAATCACAAGTTACCATTGGGTCTGTGGACAGAAGTCTGGGGCAGTGGGAGAATTTGAGAAGGATCTAATGGATGAAGGAGAAACAAGGGAAGAGCTTTGCAACGCAAGGACAGTTGGTTGTTGGAGACGTAATAGAGGTTTCTGGAGAAGATGAGGTGAAGGGCACCCAGACCGGGAGGCAGCATGTTGAGTCCTGAGGGCAGCAAGTCACAAGCACGGGTAACGGGAGAGCCAGGGGGCATGACGTCCAGAGAGCAAAGGGAAGGAAAGCCAGGAGCCACGGTTTGCACAGCAAAAGAGGGCACGGCATGAATTTGGTAGTTCTTTCTAAGGTCAGTGCTCAGCCAGAGGTGACATTTGAGTTGAAGAATTTCATCATCGACCGGTCCCTTTCCCTGGTCATTGGGAGGCTGAGTGTAGCCTGGACTGTAGCATCGGCCCCAAAGGGAAGGGGGCTGAAGCAAAGCCAGTGAGACAAGGTGGTGCTTTGTCCTACCGTAGACAATCTGGAGATGCTGGCTGTGTGGCCACCTCCTCTCAGGGGTGTGGACGGCTTCCCCAGCACCCCCGTGCCCTGCCTGTGTGTGTTCTTCATGGCACTTAGGATTCATAACGTGCAGTTTGGCTCGTGTTTATTGTCTTTCTTGTGTCTCTCCTTCCCCAAGCTTCTTCCAGCCACACCCTCATCTTCAACCTGGGTGGGTGGGGGGACATTTTGAGAGTCAGCCAGGCAAGATTTTCGGACACATCAGAGGTTGGGAGGGGAGAGTGATGGGACAGAAAAGGTGTGAAGGTTGGACCTGGCGGGGCACACGTCCTGGAGGTGTCGGTATTTCACGAGACAGGGGAAGGTGCAGGAGGGTGATGTTGTGGCAGTGGACGGTGAGAGAGGGAGAAGCGGAGAATTAAGTCTGTAACTCGTTACGGTTGAGATTCCTCTGCGGCGACAAAACAGACAGTGTCCATCATGAGAGAGCTGACAAGGAGCCGTCTGAGAGGGTGCCACTGGGAAGGCTGGGTAGTGGGTTATTTTTGCTTTTGACAATCTCGATCATCTTTACGTAGCTAAGCTGAAGCAATGTCTCCAAGGAGCTATTGTTTTTGTTTCTGGTCTCCTGCCCTTTGTTTTGCTGTCCCTCTAATTCCTGATCGAGGTCGTGAAATAAACGTGCAACACGGGCAGAGAAATCCCACATCCAGGTACAGACACAGTTGTATCAGCCCACGTTGGCTGTTTGGGATTGCCGCCCCGGGTTTTAGGTAATTGTAACGCAACAGATAATCAAAGGAGGCATCTCGATGAAACGGCTGACTGAAATCTTTGTGGGTCAAAATGTGCTTTTCAGTATCTCACCCTTCATGTCCCGGGTCAGGCTTTGGTCACTTGCACGTGCAAGAGAAACCGTGTCCCTGCGTCTCTGGGTTTTGACATGGGAAGAGGAGGAGCGTGGGCGTGGTGAATTTTTAACGTGTGTGATACTGGCAGAGAACACGGGGTGTGTGACGACCAAGCCTGTTGCGGGAGAGAATAAGACGCCGTCTCTTTTCAGGATAATCAAACCAGGTCAGCACCATCCCACAGAAAGACCAGCTGTTGGCTGGACCACTCCTGCCCTCATCCCCACTTATGAGGATGGATATTCAAAGTGATAGTCTGGCAGGCTGAAATTTCCACGTGCCATACAGACAGACGCAAAGGGATGTGTCTCTATCATAGATACTGGGAAGCATTTGTTAACGAGGCGAGACAAGGAAAGGTGGCTAAATTTGACCAGGGGAAAATATGTTCATGAAGGGAATAGCCAAAACGATGGTACCAGCTCCGTTTAGGGAAAGGAAGTCTGAAAAAAATATATAAAGACAAAAGAAAGACATTGCATAAATGAGGAATACAGTCTAGCAGAGAAATGGTTTTAGCGTTAGGGAAATCGGGCTCCGACATATCCATCATTTACTGGCGGCGTGACGATATATCTGGGCCCCAGCCCCCTCATGTATATCAAAGTACTTAATAGCAGGGAATGACATGAGATTAATGTCCAGGATACTTTAGTCTTTCATCTGAAAATGTTTCCACTATGTGTATTTTTACTCTCATGTCTAGAAAACAGTGCTGGATACAGCCATTTACTATAAAATATTTTTCACACCTTGGCCAAACTTTAGGCAGACTCTCTATTAGAAAACCTATAAAAATTTCATAAATATGAAATTAAAGCCTGCAGGAATGTAAATTTTATTCTGTGGTTATGATGTGTGCCTCCAGGAAATGACCCTTGATATGCATAAAGCTGTAGTGCATTTATGCTCTGATTTTGATGCCTGGATAGTAGAAATAAAGCCGCCCGGTCCCTTTCCCTTTCATCTGAAATTGCCAAACTAAGGGAGAATTACAATAACGACCATGGCTCTCAAGCACGTTTATGTTCATGATTGCAGCTAAGCACAACAATGTGTTTCCTGGCTACTCAAAGTAGTCAAGTTAGGGATGTTAAACTACAGACGTAAACTTACCTACCCTTGGAAATACACGATTGCACTAGTGTCTTGAGTCTACCAGCATGTTTGAAGTACCTTATAGTATTCAATACTCAAGTCCAAGGACACAAAGATGAACAAGAAATATCCCTTATCCTCAAAGAGAAAATGGTTGCGTTGGCAAGTCATACCTCGAAACAAATCAGTGCAACGGTGTGAAAAGAACTAACCTACCCAGAGGCAGCAACGTAAGAACACGTCCTTGTCAGGTGAGTGGACATCTGCCCAGTTGCTGGACACGGTGTGTTTGGCATTAGGCACATGAAGACAACTGAGCCTCTTAAGAGCTGTACATAGTCTCATAAGCCAAGCCAGACCAAAATGCTGGCCCACTGCTCTTGCCCCGCTCATGAGCTAATCTCTCTTTTTCATTCATCGATCCAGGATGTTATCATGCCTTCATGGACCACCGTAAAAGGTTACGTAGCCTGGGTGGTTCAGTCTGTTAAGCATTCGGCTTCGTCTCAGGTCATGATCTTGTGTTTCATGGATTTGAGCCCTGTGTTGGGCTCTGTGCTGACAGTTCAGAGCCTGGAGCCTGCTTCGGATTGTGCGTCTCCCTCTCTCTCTGCCCCTCCCCTGCTCATGCTCTGTCTGTCTGTCTCTCTCAAAAATAAAATAAAGCCTTAAAAAAATTTAAATGTTCCTTAGCCAAGAAGGTGTGCCATGTGGGGGGGGGGGGGCGGTCCCTCTCATATTACTTTCCTACCTACACACCAGAGTTCTTCAACATTCTGTCCATCAGGGTGCTTTGTTTATAACAAATGTAATGCCTTCTTTATCTTGACATTAAGACTGATGCATGATATAACTTCCCACAATCAGAATTTGGAAATAAATCCGTATAGGGTCACCTGGGTGGCTCAGTCAGTCGGTTGAGCGTCTGACTTCGACTCAGGTCATGATCTCGCAGTTCCTGAGTTTGAGCCCCGCGTCGGGCTTGCTGGTGTCTGCCTGTCAGTGCAGAGCCCATTTCAGATCCTCTGTCCCCCTCTCCCTGCCCCTGTTCAACTTGCGCTCTCCCCAGAATAAATAAATATTTTTTAAAAAGAAAGAAAAGGAATCCGTATCATGCCCTATCTATGCTGCAAAGGAGAAAATCAAGGAAAACAGTTCCAGGTAAATAATGCGTACCCCGGGGCGCCTGGGTGGCGCAGTCGGTTGAGCGTCCGACTTCAGCCAGGTCACGATCTCGCGGTCCGTGAGTTCGAGCCCCGCGTTGGGCTCTGGGCTGATGGCTCGGAGCCTGGAGCCTGTTTCCGATTCTGTGTCTCCCTCTCTCTCTGCCCCTCCCCCGTTCATGCTCTGTCTCTGTCTGTCCCATAAATAAATAAAAACGTTGAAAAAAAAATTAAAAAAAAAAAATAATGCGTACCCCAATGCATTAACAGTTAGGCCTGACGGCATGAGATTACGTAAGTAAGTAAAGACACTGGTGCCTCCTTAGGAAGCATAAGCCTGAGTTTAGGAAGAGATCAGAAGACGGTCCAAAAGGAAAAGGCAGAAGTGGGAAGAGTAGAATGTAGAGGGCACTAGTAACAAGCAGCATTAACATAAGGACCAACAGGGGTGCCTGGGTGGCTCAGTCGATTAAGTGTCCAGTTCCGGCTCAGGTCATGATGTCGCAGTTCATGGGTTCAAGCCCCGCGTTGGGCTCTGTGCTGCTGACAGCTTGGAGCCCGGAGCCTGCTTCGGATTCTGTGTCTCCCTCTGGGTCTGCCCGTCTCTCGCTTACTCCCTGTCTCTCTTTGTCTCTCAAAAACAAATAAACATTAAAAAAATAAATAAAACAAACATAAGGACCAACAGACAGTATTTCTCTGACAATGTTAAGAGGAAAAGAAAAGGAAATAACAGCAAGTAAAGTTAGGCTCTGTGCCAAGACAAATTATAGGCTGTCTGAGGGGAGAGAGCCAATAGATGGCATTTCCTCGCACAAGCTTGGGTTGCCCTTATTTATAAGCATAGTATCAAACGCTCTGCTCAGGATATGGAATGAAACAGACTGTGACACACTATCACAGAAAACATGGTCCAAAGTGGAAAGTCTTCTGTGTGTTAAGATGATTCCAATATGGTGAGTAGAGGTCGTATCAGTCAAGTGATTTCCCATAATGGGGTTCAAGATCTGTCAGAATCCTAAGCATTACCAAGTACGGATGACTTTCAAACATCGTGGGAGTTAGGTGCTCCAATTCCCACCTCCTCTTACACAGTCAAAAACCCAAGTAAAACTTTTGACTCTCCCAAAACTTAATTACTGATAGCTTACTGTTGACCAGAAGTCTAACTGACAACATGAACAGTAGACTCACACATTTCTGGGATGTTCTCTGTATAATATACTGCAGTCTTACAGTAGCGTAAGCTAGAGACAAGACAATGTGATTAAGAAAATCATAAGGAAGAGAAAATAGATTTATGGTATTCTGATGTATTTATAGAAAAGGATCTGCATAGGAAAGGACCATCGTTTAAGGGTCAATTGTATAATCTTGCTGATGGCACGTGACACTTAGACTCAAGAAAATTGTCCTGGGAGGAAAAATACTTGAGTTTACAGAGGAGATAGAGTTCCTTTGTAGGCACCAATAATTATGAAAAGGTTTTTCACCGAGAGGGGTAACTAGTAAGGCTTTTGAAAACCATGCAGGAGGTGGGGGCTCGTTCTTTGTGGTGGGGCTGCCTGTGGGTTCCAGCATACCACGCTGAGCGAATCTAACCTCGAAATGGTTAAGGGTGGTCATTAAGGCAACTACTGAAAATGGCCTCCCAAATTTCCCAAATGTTCCATAAGGGGGCAGCACCATCCCCGTTCAGAAGTACTGCGACTCCCAGAAGTCCGTGATAAGATTACCTAATTGTTAAGCGAGCAACTGTTGACCTCTGACAGGATGAAGGATGGGGGAGGATGTGGAAAAAGAGAGTGATGTATGATGAATACCGGCTGAGGCTCAGGACTGAGACATTGGGCCCAAGTTCATGCAGTCACCGAACTGCTCATTGCTACTGTCCCCCCCCCACCCAAATGACAGTGGGCGGGAAGGCACTGCTTCACCCTGTGAACCGGAACCCAGCAAATCCAAGAACCCCTCTCTCTTCCTCCTCACAACCAAGTTCCGACTGTTACAAATGAAGGTTTCACCGGCGTGTCTTGAAGACATTTGCTCTGGCGAATGTACCAGGACCTTCAGTATTGGGGGCGGAGTGAGTGGCCCATGTGAGCAGCGACGCAAAGATCTGGAAACAGGTAGGTCTCCCTCGAGGGCCATCCTCTATCCTCTGTGTATGTCATGTTCACCCGTTAACACTTGTGGCTCATCCGGGCGAGAAGGGGTTGTAAATCAGAGCGTCGTGTTCCACGAGCAAACGTGGCAAAAAGGCCAGGCATCCCTGACCGCCCGAACTGTACCATTCAGAAGTGGGAAAGAAGGAGGCAGAGGCCTCCAGGAAAAGCGGTCACCCCGAGCGAGAAAAAGGAGAAAACAGAACACGCAGGGGCGGGGGTGAGAAGAGTGAGTAACGGAGCATGAGCAGCTGACATGGAGATGTTCCCCGGGGTTGGAATCACGCCAGGGGCAAGCCGCACGGTGGTCCTGTGACTTCTGTGACTTACGGGCGTCCTCTGAGCAGAAGGATTTGCATCTCTGGGCTGGAGTCGCTGCCGGAAATTATGGGGAGAAAGGCGTGCACAGACACCCTTTAATCTACCATCCGGAGGCTCACGGCGAGACATCACAGAAGAGCACCATGGCGCCACGGCGAGTGGGGAGTGAGGTCACGCGCGTAACTCTGAAACACTCGTCTAGCGTGGGTGGTGGGTGGGAGTTTTTGCAATTCTGTCAAACCCTTCAAGTCTTCATTGAAGGGTCCCAGAATCCCTGCTTTAAAACCTGCGGAATTTGCTAGGTTCCAGTGTCATGCAAATCACCACCTCCCAGGAGGTCTGTCTGCCTTTGCTTAGGGTTCTGGGCAGCTGCTGGGAGCCTGGGGTGAGGGGGAAGGATGGATGTGGAGCTTAGGAATGTGGATGCCTGGATGTGTAGACACCGAGGTCAGGATTTTATGTCTGTGTGGGCACCATGACAGGAAGGACGCACGTCAAGGTCTGAACAACCATCCAGAAAACAACAACCCACGCTCTCTTTCCGTTATGGGACACTGGGAAGTTCAGATTTCATTTTTTTTTTTTATTTTTATTTTTTTAAATTTTTTTTTCAACGTTTATTTATTTTTGGGACAGAGAGAGACAGAGCATGAACGGGGGAGGGGCAGAGAGAGAGGGAGACACAGAATCGGAAACAGGCTCCAGGCTCTGAGCCATCGGCCCAGAGCCCGACGCGGGGCTCGAACTCACGGACCGCGAGATCGTGACCTGGCTGAAGTCGGACGCTTAACCGGCTGCGCCACCCAGGCGCCCCCAAGTTCAGATTTTAAAGACGGCTCCATCCGTATGCATGGAGCACACTCTCTTTGTAAAGGGCTCTTCTCTTGGCTTTAAGAAACGAACAAGGCTTGGTCCAGAACAAATGGGAAAATGAGTCTTGCATGCAAAGAGGACAGAAAAAAGAACGGTCATTGCCAAGGGGCTGGAGGCAGGGGAGATGGGGAGAGTGTTCGATAGGTATAGAGTTTCAGTCTTGCAAGAGGAGTTAAGTTCTAGAGTTTTTAGAAGGTGCTCTCCGTCAATAATCTCCCTATTTCTACCGGCACTAAATATGTTCAGATAGTGAAGGGAGTGGATTGAGAGGTAGGTTGGTGCTTTTGTTTCTTTTGCTGATTGTTTTCAAATTGCTTTCATGCTAATAGAGAAGAGTTGCCTCGAAACAAATGAACAGTTATTTCGGAAGAAATATCTCTACGTTTCAGAAGAAAGAGGGAAGGAGTTGATGCCCTCTAGGAAAGCAGTTTGAATGGGAGCGGCAATGAGGTGGGAAGAAAGGAACTGCTTTTTGGTCACGAGCTTTCTTTAAAGATAACTGAGTTTGAAGATTACGGTTGAGGCTTGAACGACACGGGGGGGTGGGGTGGCCGACGCCAACCACCCCCAACACACCCCCAACACACTGTGAGAAAGCTGACGTCTGCAAGCCCGGTGCAGGGTCAGCACCAGAACCTGACGTGGTGGGACCCTCGCCAGACTCCCAGCCTCCAGAACTGTGCGAAATAGGTGTGTGCCTTTTGAGCCACCAAGCTCATGGGATGTTGTTATGGTAGCCCGAGCTGATGAAGACAATACGCTAACGTCAGATCACGTTGTCTCTACTCATCCTAAAGGGAGTCACCAGTCCCCCTGCACACACACAGGGGGAGGAAATGACACGGGGGTTGTGACCCTCAGGAAACACAAGAGGGATGTCTGTCTGGGTCTCTTCTCCCCAACTCCCATCTTAGGACATCTCATTTCAATCTGGCCACGATATCCAGGATATTTATTTTAATGTTTTATTTATTTTTGAGACAGAGAGAGAGGGAGAGGGAGAGACCGTTCAGCCACGGCGGGGCAGACGGAGAGGGAGACACAGAATCCGAAGCAGGCTCAGGGCTCCGAGCTGTCAGCACAGAGCCTGACGTGGGGCTTGAACTCACGAACCACGAGATCATGACTTGAGCCGAAGTCAGAAGCTCAACCGACTGAGCCCCCCAGGTGTGTCCAGGATGTATTTTTGCACAACTCCATAAGCAACAACTTAGAAGTGCAAAAGTGCCAGCACGTGTTGTGACAGCCACTGCCCCAGGATAGCTCTTTTCTTGTTTCTGCTTGATGTGCCCAGGCCCGTGTTGTAGATGAATTCTCCTTGCTCAAGCTGGGGACCTTTGTTCTCCGATAGCCTTGAAGGTTGAGACGCACGCGGAAACTGCGTCCTGACACACACAGCCCTCCGGTGGCGTCCTTTAGACTATTTAGAACCAAATGCCAGCAGTTTGAAAGGCACATGCTGAGTGACTCTCAGCAGACCTGAGAAGGACTTCAGTCTCCTTTGGTCCAGGTCAGGTCAAGGCAGAGGACCGTCGCAAGAATACCGCAAAAACATTTTACGTAAGATTCCACGAATCAGTTTGTCTGCCAGCTAGAGTGTCCTGACTTAAAGTGAATGGATTCGTGGGGCGCCTGGGTGGCTCACTCGGTTGAGCGTCCGACTTTGGCTCAGGTTGTGGTCTCACGGTTTGTGGGTTCAAGGCCCGCGGCGGGCTCTGTGCTGACAGCTCAGTGCCTGGAGCCTGCTTCGGATTCCGTGTCTCCCTCTCTCTCTACCCCTACCTGGCTAGCACTGTGTCTCACCCTCCCTCAGATATAATAAGTGAACACTAGAAAATAATAACAAAGTGAATGGAATCTTGAACACACGGAACAAACCCTCTCTGTGTCCATTTTCTTCCTATTAGCTTTTGTGTTTTCCAAACGTGCACCTAAGTCCATGTCAGCGGGCAACCTCCACCCCGCCGTCAAAACAGTCATGAAGACTGGTATTGGTGAGCCCACACAGGATCTACCTTGGGTGTCTGTGCCGTGACTGTACCGTGGGAACAAGCCCAGAACAGCGCAGGCATGTAGGATCGGGTGAGTGCTTGCTTGCTTTATTCCTGCGCCTTGTATCACCTGCCACAGGTAAAATACAATATCCGGCAGCATTATAAAAAAAAAAAAAAAAAAAATCATGTGCTTTTCAGGCATCCAGATTTGGATGTACAGCTGAATTTAATTAAACCACTTGAGACGTGGGTGCATGTGATTGATTCTCTAAGCTTACCCTTTTTATCATTGAAGAAATGGGAATGATCACGTTTATGATGGTGGTCCTCATAGTTCAAAAGGTTAATGAAATAGTTAAAGAAAACAATATGTGTAGAGTTCTTCATTCTTTCTCCCTGTTATTTCTAGAGCTTGCTAGGAAACTCCTTCTGGGAAGATATACCTGTTACTGGTACTATTTGGCGAAATGAACTTAGACCCCTAAAAGTTTAACACTTAAGGGACATTACTTAAGTATGAGCGGAGAATCCAAATCTCAGTGAGATATCTATATTATCTATAGATATAATTCTACATTATAACCCATATTATCATTATCTATAATCTATATGATAATTGTAATAATCTATACTATATATATCTAATATCTATATCTATACCTGTATCTATAAATGTTTTATTTATTCTTGAGAGATCACAAGTAGTGGATGGGCAGAGAGAGAGGGGGACAGCGAATCGGAAGCAGGCTCCAGGCTCTGAGCTGTCAGCACAGAGCCCGACGCGGGGCTTGAACCCGCGAGCCGTGACATCATGAACTGAGCCGAAGAGCAACTCTCACCCACCTGAGCCACGCAGGTACCCCAAGCTCACTGACTTATTAAAGAAAGGACTTTGGTGAAATTGTGACTTACGTCAACAATGTGAAGACGGGGTTCTCTGTCCAAGAGGAGAATATGGTTCTGAAGGCTGCTCATTGCTTTCCACGAAAATCCTATCCCGTAATTATTTCCGTCTTGGCCCTGAATCTTACCGATACGTCACATAACACACAGCCTGCCTCTCTCTTTCTCCCTCTCTCGCCCTGTCTCCCTCCCTCCAGAATTTTACACGTACTCTCCCAAGAAGATAGGGTACAGGTCGCATGTCCTAATTTATGCATCGAATGCAATGGTGGCCCACACAATGGCTACACAGACACATGCAGAGCCTCGTTAGTGACAAGATTTGCATAATTAAACGACATTCGTAATTTCTCCCTTTTTATTCCGCAGAATGAATGAATCAGTGGAAGAAGGGATCCACTCAAAATCATATCTGAAAAAAGCCTTCATGGATTCATGCTATTTTTTTTTTTAAACCAGGCCTGCAGGTGCAATAATTTGTCTCCATTCACAAGGTTCTGACAGGTGATTCTGCTGCCTCGTCAGTTTTATGAGGGGATTTCTTTTCTCCGTGGATATTCATGTTTAGCCACAGCCTAGGAGCAGTGTGGCCTATGTGATGCCTTTGTGCTCGGCATAACATTTTCAGAGAGGAAAACAGAATCCGGGAGATCGTTTCAAACACGGAGAAAGGCCCCCACGCGGGGAAGGTTCACACCACAAACCAGGAAGAAGACATTCTGGTGCAGGTCTCACGGTTGTGTTGTTACCAGGTGCGGGTCTGCGTGCTCACAGAGTTTGGAGGGGAGCTAAGGCTTGAGGTCACCTTCTTCCCAAAGGGAAGAATTCAGAGAATGCATGGAAAGCCTATGCGCAACGGCATGCATCCTTTTGTATATAAAATCATCCGTGGGGTGGGCATTCACAGGAAAAAATTAAATTTTAAGGTATTAAATGTTAAAAATCTCTCTTAAAAAGCCCATGTTTTGGAAGCCAACACTTCTGCTGACTTGAGGAACATTTCAGTAAAGGATGTTGAGCTGACTACTGAAGGACAAGGAGGTGCTGGGAGACAGGTATGGGTTGTGGGGCTCAAAGGGCAGGAGGGCATCCCGGAAGAGGGTGCAAGAGGCACTAAATGTTACCACTGCACACAGCGTGTTAGGACCGCCTACAGTGAAATGAAACAAAATACCTGTTCAACTACCCCCATGAGACGCTTCCAGACTGCTCTTGAAAACACCCCAGGAAACCCTACCCAGGCTTTGCTGATCCCAGAAAAATAAAAGCTGCACATCACCTTCTAAGTGCACAGAGAGAATTAGGGCAGAGAGAAACAGCTGACAGGAGTCATTCGAAGCCCACCTGCACGGTCGGAGGAAGACGAGCAGTGAGCTCCTGGCGCTTGCGGGAGGGAAAGGGACTGGATGCGGGGAAGGATGGGTCGCGCCGGGGGTGTGATAGCACGGGCCACTGTCTGTCTCCTTGGGAACCTTGGGGATGGGCACGGGTGGGTTTCTGACCCTTCTTGGACGTGACCTAGTGGACATGAACCCACCTCCCTAGCGTGCTGGGGGAGGGGTGTAGCTATGGGAAGCAGAGTGTTGGGTTTCCAGTATTACTCACATAGGGAGTGTTACTCACATACTCCCGTATTACTCACATAGGATGCATGTAGGCCGTGAAGCCCATGGCCCACCTGTGGCCAGGTTGCAGGTGTCCTGGAGCTTTCTGCAGAATCTCCGCGTCCCCTTCCCATTCTGGCCCCAACTGTGAGCCCTGCCCCAGCTGCTGTGCATAAGAACAGACCCTGTCGTGCAAAGTTCCTTGTCGCCCAGGCCTCCATACCAGAAACAGGGCTCGTTTCAGAGTCGCTGGTGCCTAAGACTCATTCAAAGGGGCGGGTGGCATCTGGGTCGCGCACGCGTGATCAAAACCAGCCCACTGACCTGATCTTGGGAGAATTAAGTTAAGGCCGTTGCTACAATAACTACCACCGACTCTTGACCTAACCCACAACATTGACTACCCCCTTCATAAATTCTCTTGACTTCGTCAGAAATAATATCCAGTATTTTAAAAATTCTCCTGACACCTACTCTTCTTTTCTCATTTCCAAAAGGAAGATGGTCTGAGCTGGGGTTTGAAAAAATTTCCTATGTATTTTTATTGGGACACTAATTTCATTTAACTTTATAATATACCTTAAAACAAGATCTTTACTGCAAAATTTTGACACTGAACAGAAGTAGTATCTGTATGCACCTTGAGACATGGCTGTAACAAGTGTGAAATCTATATTGAACACCAAATATGCTAACTTCATTCTTGGTTCTACTCTGGAGCTTAACGGAATCCTTATAGAGGGAGTTATCATCTCATTACAGAAGGTGGTTCTTAACTTCGTCATTGCCAAAACTCCTGTACCTGTGACCAGAATGCCAGTTAGGACCACTAAAAGAAAAGGAGGAATAAGGGAGATTCTTATTTAATAGAGCTGTAGAGCTGACATTTTACATGGATGTGGATATATATATATATATATATATATATGTATTATATATATATATAATACATATATATATACCTATATACGTATATGATACATATACACACATTTCATAAGCTTCATTGATATACAAAGTAGCAAAACCCATATGTACATACATCGCAGTGTAAACTGTCATAGATACACATAGTATCATAAACTTATATATGTATACAGATACACATCTAAGCATATACATAGTACCATAAACTCAAAAACATATACGTAGTAGCAAAAGAAAAGAAAAATTCTAGAAAGCTTGATCTTCATGTCAATGTAGCAGCAGACTAGTTGTGTAAGTCCTAGGTTTCAATATCTAGGAGAAACTATACAAAGTATTTGCACTAATGCAGCAACAGAGGCATCTGGCTGATTCTTGACCTTCCTGCTGTTAGCATCATCTCTAAGCCTTCCTCAGTCTATCATTTCCATGTAAAAGGAAAGCCACAGAGTCACCATAATCTCCAGAAGAGAGAGGGGTCACCTTCCCCCAGCTGGTCTGCGGGTTCCAGGAGGGCAGGAAGCTTGCCCCTTTGATCCCGTTAACTATCCCAGATGTAGCACAGAGGCCAGGAAGGACTGGTTCTCCAGCAGGACTGCTGCGGTTTTGCAGGGCCCAACACATTTCCCTGATCGTGACTGACAGCGATACATCCATGTTTATATAGTGGCAACGTGGGCATGCAGGCACTGTTGGGACTCAGACAGGAGAACATTCTTGCTCTCAGCTCTGTGCTTCAAAAATGTACCTACGAGGGGCGCCTGGGTGGCTCAGTCGGTTAATCATCCGACTTCAGCTCAGGTCAAGATCTCAAGGTCCGTGAGTTCAAACCCTGTGTAGGGCTCTGTGCTGACAGCTCAGAGTCTGGAGCCTACTTTGGATTCTGTGTCTCCTTCTCTCTCTCGCCGCTCCTCCCCTGCTCATGCTCTGTCCCTGTCTTTCAAAAGTAAATAAATGTTACAAAAATATTTTTTAAATGTAACTATAAACAGGAATGTCTATGAATATACCTATACACACGTATTAGTTTCCTGCTGCTGAAGCAAAGCAGCATTTAGCAGCTTAAAGTAAGAAATGTATTATTGTATAGCTGTTTAGGTTACAAGTTTTTATTCAAGTTTATTTATTTATTTTGAGAGAGAAAGAAAGCAAGTGAAGGAGGGGCAGAGAGAGAGAGAGAGCGAGAAAATCGCAAGCAGGCTCTGTGCTGTCAGCATGGAGCCCAGTGTGAGGCTCGAACTCATGAACCCTGAGATCGTGACCTGAGCCGAAATGAAGACTTGGGTGCTTAACTGACTGAGTCACCCAGGCGCCCATAGGTTACAAGTTCAATATGGATCTCACTTGGCTAACATGAAGGTCTCTGTGGGGCTGTGTTCCTTCTAGACTAGGGGAGAATCTGTTTTCCTGAGGCTGTCCCCTTTCCTTGGCTCGCAGCTTAACCCCAGCCAACCTGCATCTCTAAATTTCTGTAATCACCATCCCATGGCATTAACTCACACCTCCTCCACTCTTGAGGATTCTTACAAGTGCACTGAGCCCACCTGGATAACCGCGGATTACCTCCTTAGTTCTAGGTCAGCTGACCCACAATCTTAAGTCCCATTTGCCAGGTAGGGTAACACTTTCACAGGTGCCTGGGATTGGTGGGATTGGGATGCGGCTGACGCCTGTTTCCCACACGTGTTCATAACCTGTACCACATACACCTACTTCCTGGCACCTTTTGTACAATGTACATGAGAGCAAACAGGCTGGCTCAGAGAAGAGAGATCAATAAACACCCCACCCCATGCATGCTCAGCTGCCACTGGTCCAGACCTCAGGAGGAGCAGAAGAAAAGTGCCCAGAGGTGCACACACAGGACGCTGTTGCTTCTGAAGGTAGAATATTGGTCCTTCCCTCCTTTCGCAGGTGCTTTGCCCCCAGAGATGGCAACTGTCAGGAAAACCAGAGTGAAAAGTACAGGGAGGCTGTCTGCCGCAGAAAGGGCCCAGGGAAGTGTCAGCCCGGGGCACAGGATGCTGAGTGGGTCCAGGGACGTGGTGCTCTGGCTGCAGTGAATGAGGGGACTTGGGGACCCCATTAATCCAGAGTGGGAAAGAACACACGATCTAGTAATGGGATAAGAGGAGTTTTCACAGCATAAAGTCATGCCTGGAGCTACCAGGAAATATACCCCTGGGGCGTGACCGTGAAACAGTGTTAACTCTCCCCCCAGAAGAAGGGCCCAGAGACAAGAGCAAGAGAGAAGTCCCAGACCCAGCCTGTGGGCACAAATCATCTCTTTTCTTTCGAAGAGTTAAGAAAAGAGGCGCCCGTATGACTCAGTCGGGTCAGCTTCTGACTCTGGCTCAGGTCATGATCTCCTGGTTCCTCGGCTGGAGCCCTGCATCAGGCTCTGTACTGACAGCACGGAGCCTGCTTGGGATTCTCTCTCTCCTTCTCTCTCTGCTCACACACCCCTCCCTCTCTAAAAATCAATAAATAAACTTTAAAAAGATTTAAGAAAAGAGGTGAAAACCGACACGGATCTATGGAGAAACGTAAAACAAGGAAACACAGTATCAACCTGGAGACTAAGGGCAGCCACTCACAAAGAATGTAATCTGGAACTTTTCTTTTCCTGAACTTTGAAGTTAAAGGAAAAAGAGTTCTTCAAGCATTCGGGCAGGGAAAAAAAAATAAAAATAAAAATAAATAATAATAAAAATAAAATAATAAAATAAAATAAAAATCTAAAATAAAGAGAAGCTACCCATAAGAAGTCAAAATCATGTGGTGCCCAGATATTTCCTATGGAAGCCTGAAGTAGAAATGTCTTTTTCTTCTGAAGGAAGAAAACCTGGTATCCAAAGAGTTTTCTGTCTGACCAAGAAAGGTGTCACGTGTAAAAGCAAATATTCTCAAAAACTCAAGGATTCCATTTGTTTGTAACCCAAATACTCTTCTTAGGCCATGATCTCACAGGTCGTGAGTTTGAGCCCCACGTTGGACTCCGTGCTGCCAATACAGAGCCTGCTTGGGATTGTCTCTCCCTCTCTCTCTGTCCCTACCCCACTCATACTCTCTCTCTCTCTCTCTCTCTCTCAAAGTAAATAAATAAACTTAAAAAGAAAGAATGGAGAAAAGACAGGTCTGATTTTAATTTAATTCTAAGCCACGTCCGAAAGTAAATACTAACACCAGGTATGCATAGTGTTTCCTGCAAGAACAAAGTTTCAAATATGGTTATCCAAATGAATTAAATGTCAGAAGGGGTTGAAAGAGATATACTAGTTGTCACGTGTTCAACAAACGGAATTTGGGGTTTACGATCCAATATTCTGTGAGGAAACGATATGAAAACACAAGTCAATAAAATACAAGTTGCTGTCGTTGGATATGGGGGGAGTTTAAAGGTAACCACTTCAGATCACCACATGTTGAACAATTTAAGTATCAATAATAACAAAAGTAACTCATATTTATGAGCCATTTATTAGGTGCCAAGTGGTCTCCTTAGCATTTTTTCATGCAGATTTGTAATATGGGTTCAATAATTCTCTTAGTCTATTTGGGCGACTATAATAAAATAGCAAAGACTAGGGGGGCCTATAAGCAACACACAATTATTTCTCACAGCTCTGGGGGTTGCAAGTCCAAGATCAAGGCACCTGCAGATTTGGTGTGTAGGGAGAACGTGCTTCATGGTTCATAGATGGCTGTCTTCTCTCTGTGTCCTCACATCTCTTTCGGGTCTCTTGAGGATACTAATCCCATCCCTGGGGGCTTTACTCTCATGACCTGATCATCTCCTAAAGACCCCCACCTCCAAATAAATACCATCCCACGGGGGTTATGGCATCAATATGAATTCAGGGAAACATTCAGGTTAGAGCAAGAATGTTCTTGAAAAGCTGAAAGGGAACCACAGAGCATATTTTCAAAAGCAGAATCTGCCTTTGCAATCTTTGGAAAAGATGTATACAAATAAGACATAATCATAGGACAAAAGACAGAACACAAAGGAAATGTCCAGAGAGCCTTAAAATCCCTCATCGGCAAGGAGACAAGTAGAGCCAATCAGACATGTATTATCACACATGGTTGGAACAGAGAAAAGGTTAAACTCTCACCTAAACAAAGTCTCTCAAATTGGGCTAAAAAATAAAACCCAAATCTAAACAGCCTAAGTACAGGTCTCTTACCTCTGTCCTCGTAATTAAACAAACCTACACACCTGAGAAAAATTACAGAAGGAAACACAAAAGGAGAAAGAGAAACAGTTGTGATGTTCAAACTAGCAAACAGAACCAAGCGACGCAGGCACCTCAAGGAAATTCCGCCATGTTTAGAACAAATTGGCCCAAATTCAAGAGACCACCGGAGCAGCTCCACACTCTTCCTCCTGAGAGATGACTGCAATTTTGTTGGAAATAAACATAAGGTCATCCAGAAAACTCCAATGGGACCATCAATGCTGGGTCTCCAAAGGGCAGGGTTTTGGCCAGCTCACATCACTGGGAGGCCGAGGCGATGCGTCAAGTAGGGAGTGGATAGATCAGTGATTACATGCCATGTTTGTCTAAAGTGCTTGTGGAGAGCAATCACAGACTCCCCCATTTGGGGTAACGGAAGAGGAGGATGGGGATGGGAAATCTGGACCTTGGGGCAAGAGCTGACCACGCAAGAGAGGTGGACCAATATATTTAGAGCCCTTTCCAGAGCTGCACCATGGCAGAGGCAAAGACAACCCGGTGAAGCAGCAGTGGGCTGGAATTGGACCCCTCAGGTGCTGCCCGCTTCCGGAATCTGCTATGGAGGTCAGCACCTCCCAGGTCCCCACTGTACAACTCTCACTGTTGACTTGTCTGAGTACAAACCACGGCTGGAGCAGGACCTGCCTTAGAGTAAATCGGACTTTGTTCTGGACATCCTGCTGGACACACACCTGTACACACACACACACACACACACACACTCACAGAAGTGTATTAGATAACTATTAAAAGTGGCCATTTACAACCATGTAAAAATAGCAGGGACAGGCAGTTAGGGAGAAGAGGAGGGCAAAACTATGTTTTTACAATACGAGTTTTGTGTAAAAAAACGTATCTCTAACATGCATGTGTATTTAAAACTATAAAGTAGATGGTGGGTAATTAGATGGATGAATAGATACATTCAGATAGATAGTTAGAAATAGGGATCTAGGGATGGAGGGATGGATGGATGGATAGATAGAAACAGGGATGGATAGATAGATAGATAGATTGATAGATGATACAGAGAGAGAGAACATTCTCAGGAATAGATACATGGACAGACAGACTGGCAGCTGTTCAGGTATTTGTCTGTCTCTATTTTGGACTCTCTTTGGAATTATTCATCAACATGACTCTTGGTGACCTAGGGAAAATGGTGTAAGCAATATACCTCCCTGAGTCTTAGTCTCCCATCTGTAAAGCAGAGAAACTAATGTATATTCAGTTTAGTTCTTATAGAGATCATTTGACTATTATCTTTCATGTGCCTGACCCACAAGAGTTTTTCAACAAACAATAGCTTCCTGCCAACTCCAATGTAGAAGTGCATGTATCCATAAAGATTTTTTGTAAAAATATACAACATTAAATCCTAGGCAATTGTGGAGCAAATTAAGATCAAATCCTAAGCTGTAAATACATCCATTCTATACTTGTACCTTGTATTTTGAGAAAGCTATTTGGATAACCAAAAAGTATTACACAACTGTATTTGTTAAAAAAATAAAAAAACCAGAATACACCAAGGTGTGTGTGTGTGAACTGTGTATGTGTAAATGTGCACTTTGCCAACTTCTTCAATGGAAGACGCTTGGAACAGACATGATAGGCCATTTGTTCAATGCAAATAGCTCATCAAATCTCTCAAATGCTCATACCCCTCTATAGCAAAATGAACATGGAAAGATAAATGAGTTTCTCTGCCAGTTTAATTGTCATTTTGTAAGGAAGAAATACTTTCCAAATGTACATATTAATACTGTGAAAAAGTCATACAGATATGTATGCATTTATATTCACATGTATATTCAAATATACAATATCTCATTGATCTCCGTTATTCAATCTTTTACTTCTTAAAATGTTTATTTATTTTGAGAGAGAGAGAGTGCAAGTGAGGGAGTGGCAAAGAGAGAGAGAGAGAGAGAGAGAGAATCTGAAGCAGGTTCCAGGCTCCGAGCTTTTAGCCCAGAATCCGATGAGGGGCTCGGACCGACAAACTGTGAGATCATGACCTCAGCTGAAGTTGGATGCTTAACCAACTGAGCCACCCAGGTGCCCGAAGAACCTCTGTTTCAAAAGGTTTTACTGTTGTTCGTTTTGGACCATCAAGTAAAAAAGTCTTATCATTTTTGCCCACGTAACTGAGTAGCGTGATGGTGGGTCTAAGCGCTTCAAAATGTCCTCTACCCACATCCACGTGTCAAATTATTTAAAACCTAAGAGACCCAAAATTAGAATCACTAAATTAAGCTGTTCCTGAATTTCTGGTCCTATAGAAATTATAAGTCAGAGAGAGAGAGAGAGAGAGAGAGAGAGAGAGAAAGAGAGAGAGAGAGAGGTTTGTTTTGTCATTTTAGACCACTGAGTTTTGAGATGATTTGCAACAGATCACGAATACAATTATCTTTTACCTGCGGCATCAGAAGCTGCAAGACACCAAAGACAGAACACGATGTGATCAAGGATCCCTTCAATCGCGGGGACCCTGGCTCCAGGGAAAGAGCTGTGTCTTCCTGGATCCCTCGGGAATGTAAGGAGGTTGGGCATGTGTCTCCCAAGCCCCACAACCTTGGAATGGCAATGCTTCCATGTATCCTACATGGAGTTTCTGCACCAGTACCCATGATAACATAAAGGTTCAGCCTCAGGTCCAGTAGGAGACTCTTAAATTGGCTCAGTGGTCCCCAGTGGAGGGTATTAATGAGAACCAAGACTTGAACACCTCATAAAATAGAAAGTCAGTGTCATGAATGCTACCCCAGGTCCTGTCATTGAATTAATGGGGTTAGTAATACAAGAACCTGGCGGGAAAGAAAAACAAACAAAACATCTACAAGCAGTGTTCTGTGTACATCCAATACAAGTCACGGTAATGTTGAGGAAGACAGAGTTTCAGTAACGGAAATTAGAAGAGATGTGGAAGAACACAGTCCAAGAAAGAACAGTTTGCCCCCTGACCCTGTAAATCTCCACTTGATGGGAACGTCTCCCTTGTTGATTCAACCCTGTAGTAAGCTCGATACTGTCAGGGATTCTGGACAAGAATTCCACCTGCCCGATACCAAAGCAGCCTTCCTTCTCCCTTCTGGGTGAAGCTTACATTCATGTGTCCAAACAAATGTTTGATAAATGTCACATATTTGTAAGTGACTGTATTAGTTTCCCATTGTGGCTGTAACAAATTACTGCACAACAGCATACATTTTTAATCTTAGAGTTCTGGAGGCCAGATGTTCACAAAGGATCTCACTAGACTCCAATGCAGGTGTTGCACAATGTTCCCATCTAGAAGCCCAGGGGCGAATCAACTGATTGCCATTTCCAGATTCTAGGGGTCATCTGCCTTCCTATACTCAGGGCCACCCTTCCACCTTCAATGCCAGAAATGGGTTGTTGTTTTTCTTGCACTGCCATTTCTTTGGGTCCCTCTTCTGTCTCCACTGTCCCCATTTATAAGGACTACTGTGGTTACCTTGGGTCTACCTCGATAGTCTAGAATAATATCCCTATTTTAAGGTCAGTATATTAGCAACCTCCATTCCATCTGTGACCTTAATACCTCTTTGGATGCAATAGGATATAGTTGTAGGTTTTTGGAAATCATGGCGTGCTTATCTTTGGATGGCTAGCATAGTGCCCACTACAGATACCTTGCTTTTCCTAGAGATACAACACACAGCCTGCCATCTTGGGTTTCCCAGTCTAAACGGGAAGAGGATTTGTGACAAAATATACACAATGTTAGTGCCAGGAGCTGGGAGAGACTCCTCAAGTTGGTAACATTTGAGCTAAGGCTAAAGGAACAAGTAGTCTTAAAGACCAAATGAGCAGGGATGGGATATTGAATTCCAAGTAAAGAGGATAGCTCAGACGAAACAAGAAGGCAAGAAATGATGAGCTAACATGTAAGTGGGTTTTTATGGTGTATTCTTCCTGAAAATGGGTAAAACTAAGGATTTACCATGCTAAAACCCTTAGGTTTTGTCATATCAGATTAAATTAGCAAGGGAATCTCTTCACTTTTTCCAAGCATGGTCTGATGGGGAATCTCCGACTACAATAAAGTCTCTCTGGTTGGGAAGAGAATGGAAATTTGATGGAAAGGCAGATCTTCAGCCCATCAGGCATCCCTATGCCCTAAGAAGTGGGAAGTGCACGGAACATTAGACATACAAGGGGTGTTAAACAGAGTACTCATCTCTAAATGAGCAGTGATATCGAGAAGTGTGGAGCTGGGCACTGACATGATCAGACTTGCACGTTTTGAGCAGTCACTCTAACTACAACATGGAGAATGGGCCACAGGACGAAGGCGCTGGAGGCAAGAATACCAGTTACCCCACACCTTGCCACAGAAAGTTCTTCTTTTGTTTTCTGGTGACAACCTTTCTTGCATGTACACGCGAAAACTTGGACCTTTTCTCTCCCTAACTGCATGCTCTAATTTGCAAACCAATGTTTCAGTCTCTTGGTACCTGGTAAAACCATCATGATCCACCCACTTGGCTTTGTACAAGTTCTGCTTTGCAGCATCCCAGCAGGAAGGAAGGATTGTATTCTCTCAACCCAGCCACTGGCTCCTGTCTTTTCCAGGCTCTCACCGAGGTCTTGGAAGGATAAATTGAAGCTTTCCAAAATTAGAAGGAAGCAGCTCATGAAACCACAAGTGATCTCTCCCTAGAAATAATAACGATGGCAGAAAGACCCATGAGGAATACCATACGAGGGAGCACTGGACCGTGAAGAAGTTTCATTCAGATGGCTTTAGGACCGCGGGACCGGACGTGGCCTGTGGACAGCTGCCGTTCCCAGCAGCTAAGTGCAGAAATGGAGAATCGGCATGCTGAAATGTAGATAGTAATTTAATACAGTCGTTGTTTGACCGTGGATTCTAATAATGAGAACGTGAGCTTGTTTGTTGTAAGTCTTTTTATTTCGTCTTTCTTGTGCTTCATTTTGGTTTACGAAAGTTTTGGTCCATGAAACAACCGAGATTCTTTTCTTAAAAGTGTTTGTTGCTCTGGGGTCTTTTCCGCTGCCCGAGGCTGTGATGCAGGTAGACTCAGGTCCGTGCCTGTGAGATCCCCCTACTACCTTGGTCACTGTCCCTCTCTTTCAGTCAGTCCTGCACCAAATGCCACCCTACCTTCTATCGTCATTGTCTTCACTCCTTGACCTTTGTTTTGCCGTCTTAAATGATCTCTTGAGATCCAAGCAAAAGCGTGTCCTCAAAATCCCAATTTGTATTAACAAAATATGACTACCAAGCAGTGCTGAGCATCATACATACCTTATTTTTTACCCTTTTAATAACCATCAGGGGAGTGAGTCACCTTATGAATGAGCAAAGGGAAGTCCAAAGAGGGGAACTGCCTGAGCTGGTTTGGAAACCAGTATACATTCTTTCTGCTCTGCTGCACTTAATTTACACCAAGGGTGCATGTCTGATTTCACCAAATAATTTTAATTTATTCTTTTCCTAGTTCAGGGTTACAAACAATCTAAAGTCCAGTCATGCTGACCTAAAACTATAAAAATGCTGGACAGGAAGCTCAGTGGCCACATTTCATGAAGGCTTTTAAAGATCTGAATTCTAAATAGCTAATTGCAAAGGTTCTTTGCTAAACGGTAAAATTAATGATTTCAGAGGCATCATGTAAATAGGATATAAATTTTGATAAAAGCTCAATGTCTCTTGCAGAAATCATGACAGTGTCACTTATATGCTTTTACTTTCTCAAAGGCAGGTGTTCAGGCGTTGGCATTTGACGATGCAAATGTATTTTTTAAGGCCAAGGAATTACAGTGCAAAGATATGAAACAGAGACGATTTTAAAGCTGCTCCCTGCCACCACCGCCCAAAGAAGAAAAAGGCAAACAAATATACATAGTTTTGCCTAAATCCAAACTCTTTGAAAAGAATTACCAGAGTACCTAAAATTCAAATACAGTAAACCCAAGGAGAAAACAAGAAGTCTTACATGAAAGATCTGTTTGAACCAGAATCTCCCTTCTAAGTGACACAAAAAGATCCCCGTCTTTCTACGTTACCCTCCTTAAATTCAGTTACCATTTGGATATCTTGTGTGTCCCAGAAAACTATATAAAGCTGTTTATGTACAATTATTTCTCATAATATCCCTATGCAATAGGGATTATCACCCCCATTTCACAAATGAAGGAACCAAGTGTATCTGTTCGCCATTGCTGCTTACCCCAAAACTTGGGTGGCTTAAAGCAACAGCCATTTATTACATGCCACATATCTGAGTCGGCTAGGCAAGTACTTCTGATCTAGAACAAGCTGTTTGATCTTGACTGAGCTCTGTCCTCAGTCTGTGGGCAGATGACGGTCCAGCTTGTGGGTTGCTATTCCGGAGTGACCTCAACTGTATTTTCCCACAGACTAGCCTGGGCTGGTTCTCATGGCAGTGATTGGGGTCAAAGATCGGAAGCAGATGTACCTTCTCAAATGTCGGCTTATGTCACAGTGGCCAAAGCAAGTCCCAAGAGCAGGTTCACGGTCAGGAGTAAGAGAGGACTACAAGATGAGTCCTGAGCTGGTTTGTGGATCAGATGTGAACCCAGTGCATGTTATTTTATTTTGCCACACTTAATTTAAACCATGGGTTCCATGAGCGTTTTCACCAGATCATTAGAATTCGTCCTCACCTAGTTCAGTCATAGAGAAACTAACATCCAACCATGCTGACCTGCTTTATAAAGACACACCTCAGGAAGCAGAGCAGGACTTTTTGACAACACTTTGAAGTTCTGAATGGTAAGCAGCTAACTGCAAAGAACATGGATGTAGAGAGGTATACGTTAAACATGGCAATTTATGCACTCAATCCCCTACATCAAAGCTCGGGAAATTTGAGAAGTTGCCCATGGTTGCGCAAATAGTAATTTGAAAACGGGCCTATGGAACTCCAAAATCTATGCTGGTTTCCAGAAAGTCACCTTTCCTCTGTTATATGGCCCTAACAGGATGTACTTCATCTGGTTTTACCCATGGAAAATGTGGTTTACATTATACATGTGAAGGATGTGGAAACTGAAGGTTTGGGGCACCGGGATGTAACTGATGTAAGATATTGAAAGGAGGTGAGAGACAAAAATGCAGAACAGAAAAGATCTGTTCCCCAGCTCTCAGATCTCTTCTCCAAATCAAGCATGTCAAAGTGGATTGTAATATGGAAGCCACATTTCCTTGGGGAAGCTACACAGAGAGTGACGAGCATGAACTTAATGGAAGCCTTCAGAGAGCTTGATTTTGTTCCCTGGAGGTGAGATGTACTGAGAAGTGCCTCAGGTGCCTGACTCACACCGGAGAAGAGAAAGTAGACCACAGGCATGGGAGAGGTGAGTCTATCAGGGTTGGCCTGCACTCCTGTATGTCTGTGCACCATATTTTTGCATGGGAGACTCTCGATACAGGAGAGTATCCTAGGAGCCCACTAACCTCATGAGAAAGATTTCCTGAAGCCCAGTGAGGCAGGCTGAATCATGCCCCCCAAACATGTTCGTGCCCTAATCCCCAGGTCCTGTGAATATGTTACCCTATGTGGCAAAAGGGGCTTTGAAGATGGGATGACGTCAAGAGTTTTCAGATGAAGAGATCGTCTACTGGACTCAGAGTCCTTATAAGAAAGAGTTGAGAAACAGAGTGGGTAGGAGGTGATGTGAAGACTGAGGGGGAGATTGGAATAGGAAGGCTAATATCCAGGGATGAAGGATTCTTCCCTAGAGCCTCTGGAAGGAGTACAGCCCTCCCAGCCAACTTGACTTTAGCCCCACGAGACTGACTTTACACTTACAAGCTCCGTAAGTGTAAGATGATAAATGTGTTTGCCTTAAGTTGGTGGTAATTTGTTACAGCAGCAAGAGGAAACTAATACCCAGAAAGAGAATGTGAGTGGCCCTGTGGCCATTTCAACAAGTCAGAACTACTTGAAGGTCTTCATATTTCCTGTCCCCTGCTACAACAGATCCTAGCAAGTTATGAAATACCCAGACAGTAACCAGGGAAGGAGATGGTACCACTATGTATTCCCAAAAGACTGGCAGCCTATTAACCACAGTCCTTAGCTGTGGAGGCAGAGAGGATATCTTTGTTTTGAGTGAAACTGAGATGCTGATCAATATCTTGGACTTGACCTTCTCATATATAATTCGAAACTTCATTTTTTCACATAAGTTATCTGTAGCTCACTTGCCACTTGGGAGTCTGCATAAAGCATGGTACCCAGTCGCAATGGTTCCCCACTAAATCAAAGCTAAAGAGGAAAACACAGATGCAGTGAATTTTTGTTTTGCTTCCATCATTAACTGCTGTGCTTATCGAACTGATTGGGTAAATGTGGAAACCGGAAGCAAATAAATGGATCACATGAGATTTCATCATCCCCTCCCAGCACCATGCAGGTAATTTGTCATCTCTCTCCTTCCCGAATGGAAGCAAGGGGAAGAAGAGGTAAACAGTCAGTGTCTCCTGTGTATTTTGTACAGAATGTCTACTAAGTGGTCCTACTAGAAGCGGTCACCGAACCCATCCTACTGACTAGGAAACTGAAACTTGGTGAGATGCAGAGATTCTCAGACATCCTTATCGTGGATCTCTCTCCAGAGCCAACATGTCCCATCCTATTGCCTGTAAATCAACTGACATCACCAAAAGTTTCAATCAGTTACATTCTTTTGCCCCAAATACACAGTGGATTACTGATTTTCGCCCCATCTTTCACATCTTCACCTGAAAACACCCTAACAAACTTTCCATCTGTGTTCTCTTGAAAGAACTATCTGAACTTCTTCCACAGGAAAGCTCTCCTTTCTCCACATCGGTGTGAATCAGCAGGAGGTCGATCTGCCTAAAGCCCATCAGAGATACTTCTGAAGTTCTCCATATTCTGGGATTCCTGCATTCTTCCTAGGATTCACTGATTCATTTATTTGTGGGAGCATTAATAACCACAGATTGCTAAACTCTGGCCTCAGGTGAGCACCCTGTGTCTGGGGTGTCACCCATGACCCCGCATGATACCTCACATATTTTATCAGAAAATCGCACGTGGTCTTGAGAACCTTTCCAAGCTAGTTTTGGCCCCTCGATCTTCTTCTGGGAAATGCTAAGCTTCTAAGGTTCACCCAACATTCGCCACCCACAACTGGTAACTGTGTCTTCACTTGCATGGTGTCTGGTAAATAGACACCATGTAATTACTGCCTTCCTATACGCTGGCTTTTAGACTCAGCTTGGGCCATCTCAGGAAAATCTCAAGTCGTGAACATGTGGCCCAGCACAAAGGGCAGGAAGATCTCCACAGGAACACGCTGGGTTTTTCACGCTTGAGCTGTGTGACCCTGGGCAACTCATTCAACCTCTCTGTCTCCTCTTATGTAATTCAAATAGTGATGCTCTGTCCAAACTCACCTACACAGCATTACATATTCCAGGACCATTTCTATTCTAAACTCGTAAGACACCAGCTGACTAACATCACAAATCAAAGGAGAAACTTCTGGGAAGTTTACAGTAGCTTTTGATTTGCCTTTTGTATGATATACATGACTTCCTTAACTTCCCACTTTGGAGCCAGGCTTAACATTTCATTCTGTAGGCACACTCCATGTGTTTCTAGAAGAGGGGAAACACAGGTAAAAATAGAGGAAGGTTGGAATTCTAAAAGAACAAGTGTTTCAAAACCCTCAACGTCATTGAGCTGCGTACCGTTTAAACTTAACGTGATTGTGTAGGTTTCAAGGAGCATGTTCAACACACTCAGTGGTCATCAGGCTCCGCTCACTGCGTTTGGACAGAAAAACGAAGCACGTGCCAGCTGTTTAGGAACACAATATCCAGTTGGCAAAGGACCTGGCCACTGCTACATCCATTTTTAAAAGCGGGACTGACAGAGTAAGGCTCGAGATAGTGCTGGTGCTTGTTACAGACACTGTCCCAGGGTAAAGGATTACTGTCTTTAAACTGAAAACTGAGATTCCAGCCAACACCGATTTGTCACAGATCGTAAAGAAAACCACAGAATTGGAGTATTTAATTAATCTAAATGATAAATTATCTGTGAATCCCAAACCAGGCGGGTAGCACCTATGAGCATAACGCCCACGTGAGAAAGAAAAATAAATGAGAACACTGGTCTAGGAATTCACCTTATAAACAACATTATTCTAAATGTTACAGCCGAACACTTCAGAGCCTCATAATGTATTTGCTCATGATCCCTGAAGGAGAGAAAAATTAGAAGTATTCTTTAGGGCCTCTCCAAAGATGTACTGCCATGTATACGTGCTATTACCAAATACAGCCATTAAAATGAAAATAGCTGAGGGGCGCCTGGGTGGCTCAGTCGGTTGAGCGTCCGACTTCGGCTCAGGTCATGATCTCGCGGTTCATGAGCTCGAGTCCCACGCAGGGCTCTGTGCTGACAGCTGGGAGCCTGGAGCCTGCTTCGGATTCTGTGTCTCCCGCTCTCTCTCTCTGCCCTTCCCCCACTTGCTCTCTGTCTCTCTCAAAAATACATAAACATTTTAAACAATTAAAAAAAGAAGAATGAAAGTAGCTCACACCACAGTCACTCTCTGGAGACGTCTATTAAAAATAATAATCTGAGGCTAACCCAACAACTCAATGCATACATGATGTATTACACAGAAAAATAAAATAAACAGCCACATGACTATTCATCTGACAACAACAGTGTAGCCTCTTTAGGGACCAAGATAAAGCAAAAGATCTATTGAACATTTTGAAAAGTTAATTTTTAATCAAATCATCCAGGCACCAAGCTTAGGCATTGTAACCACACGGACACGTATAATTTTCGGAAATCTTTGCCCCTGGAAAAATGGCCATTCTTTAAGGAAAGATACCTCCTGGAACCTGTGCTCCCCTCCCCTCCACCCGAAAATCACATTCACATGGAAAGAAGATCATTTCCTTTCTTGAATTCTGAAGCATCTCTGAAGAGGGAGGAGAATTTGCAAAATCAGGAAAGAGCTACTCTCAGAACAACCCCATCACCTTTCAAGCAATGATACAATGCCAGATGTTAACATTTCTCTGAGGACCTCCAGAGAAGCAAAAGCAATTAGGCGCTATCCTTCATTTCTTCTGTTCTGAATCTCATTACCAAAGATTGAAGACGTGCCGCTGATGATGTACGTAGTGCAGGTGGCACTTTGTCATTGCAAAAATAAAGCGTGGCCAGAATTTTACTATACGTTTCCTCGGAGGGGAGAGGGGGAGAGAGGGTAGAGAGAGTGAGGGAGAGTGTGAGCGAGACGTGTCACGACGGGAAGGGATGCTAAGCCCGTAAGATAAACCCCACGAATGACATTATTTTTAAACGTTACTTCACAATCACTGTCACTACGGAGCATTTTTAAGCCTGTTACAGGTAACGCACGATGACGAGCTCTGCTGTGCAGACCTTCTACACTGTGGCCACAGGCAATGCTACCACCAGAACACCAGCTGTGTCGCTGGCCCCGGGGAATGTAACGCAACATGTAACGTAAGCATCACCCTCACCCAGGCATCAGCCGGCCTTGGAGCCCCAGATATCATTTCTGTCCGTGCCCCACTCCAAAAGAGCAAAAGTCCTTTTCTGAGCCATCAGTCCCTTCCTCCATGAGAAGACAGAGGAAGAGCAAACCTCCCCCAGGAACCCTCTCTGTCCAGAAGGCCTCGATTCCAAGCAATCTTGACTACTCCCAACGGCTAGGTGGGTGTTTCTATGGCACACTGTGTGGAAGAACAAAGTTGAGACATCTGTTAAGGGACAGGCCAATTTCTCTATCTCTGTCTGTCAAATTAAGCTTCTGGGGTTTTCCTAGGGACCGCTGAGGACATCACGTACAACAGCATAGCCGCGTGGCCAGACACGCTGCATCTGAACAGCAGGCTCAGAAAATTCTGGGAGGACCTTCCATGTGTGGCTGCAGGAGAGACAAGAGATAAAGCATCGTCTGTGTGCAGGTGTAGCTCTCCTAAGAGGCATCCCAATGCACATCTTCCCACCTGGCAGAGGAACAGAACTCACCAGGCTCGCACCCTACAAATTAGAATGTACCTCGTTCCCGCGTGCGATGTGATTTCCGGGCTGGCGGAGCCACTCTTCCTCCGGCAGACAAGCCAAAGCACATGGGCATAGGACCCACTGGGAACAGGACACAGGCCATCTACTTCAAGGCTACTATTCTCCCCATGGTCTGTTTGTAGCTGAAGCAGTGTGGGCGTTCTGGAAACAGCTAAATGATTGTAGAATCCTTCTCAAAACGACAACTACAAAAACCACTGGTTAAGCTCATACCTTCTTATGCAGAGAAAGAGAAGAAAAGTATGGTTCCTTTTAAAAAAAAATAAAGAGATAAACATTGGGGCAGAGAGAGAGAGAGAGTGAGAGAGAGAGAGAGAATCCCAACTGGGGCCTGTGCTGATGCAGGTCTTCATCCATCTCACACACCATGAGATCACCACCTGAGCTGAAATCAAGAGTCAGATGCTTAACTGACCGAGCCACCCAGGAGTCCCAAGGACATAAATATTTTAAATTCATTATGTGTGTGACATACTCATTATGGCAACTGAAAGGGATTCTCTGGCTCATGTTAAAAATTTCTCCCCTAGATCCTATGTCCAGAGTCATCAGTATTAATGAAAAATAAGTGGTCTTGTCAAGTCTTATCGTGTTTTTCCCATTAGTGTTTCCTTGTGTAAATTAAGGTTAAGTTCACACAATGCAAAATTAACCATTTGAAAATATACATCTAAGTCCATGGCACATAGCGCATTCACAGGGTTGTGCAATCATCGCCCCCATCCAGTTGCAGAATGTGCTCCCACGAAAGGAAAACCTATGAGCCCTTCATCCTCATTCCCTTCTCCTTACAGCGCCCCCTCCCCCCGCCCCAATCACTAATCTGCTTTCTGTCTCTACACATTTGCCCATTTTGTACATTTCGTATAAACAGAATCATGTACTATGTGGCTTTTTGTGACTGGCTTCTTTCATTCTGCATAATGTTTGTGAGATTCAGCCATGTTGTAGCATATGTCATAATGCCTTTTATGATCAAATAATATTCTACTTCCTTCAGCTTTTAATCTTCCATAACATGTATGTTAAAGACCATCCGACTTGCACATACAGTTCTTTTTCAACACTCTGACTCACTGATGACTTCTCAGCCCAGAGCAATTTTAATATACATACAACTGAAAGGAATTCGGCTCCCAAATCTCAAAACATTCAGAGTCAGAGAAAAAGAGAAAAATCTGCTAGAAATGTAGAACTACCTACCATCAACCACCTCAGATTGTAAAAACTGTTTTATGGGTATTCTTTTTCTTTTAGGTTTTGAAAAGTGATGTGCACATTTTCAATCCAGTGCTGAGTCATTTCTAAAAAATTCATGTCAATGTCTAGTTCTTGTGAAATAATACCAAGGCACCAACTGAATATCCGTAAAGTAGAGTTGAATCTGAATCAACGTTGCATCATTTGTTCATTCTCTTTAACTTTATTCTCAGCTGCATTTCACCCAATGCCCTCAGAGAAATGGCAGGCTCCACTTTCCAAGATGTATAGCCATGCTATGTCCTACACACTGCCACAGTAGATGCTGAGTCATGAGTTTCAAGTCTTGCTCCCTATTCCGTACATGTATCACTCTAGATGGCCAGATCACCTTTGACCAGCATCTCCCGAACTACGGTAAGGGGAAAAACAGTTCCAAAAGACACTAATAGATGCCAGTAAAGAGAGAAAGAAAGGCACTGTGATCTGGTAAGTCAGAAAAGTTTTAAATTTAAAACTTCAACCCGTTTCTTTGATTTCTCGATCTGTATATCTTCAATATATAATGATGCATCACAAAAGTAGACTTTAGAACATTTCTCACTTTTATTTAGTCTCGGAAACTACCTTCAAGAAGCCTCTGTCAATCAGGGCTAATGCTCCTCAGTACAAGTCATGGAAAATGTTGCTCTTGACCTTTTTCAAATATTTATACCTTAGAATAAAAAATAAATTTAGGAGGCAGTATGGCTTTCAACAAGGGAGGGGACAGACTAAAAGAAAGGAGGGAGAACTGACATTACCAAGGGCTCCTGGGAAGCCCTGTGGTTTTGAGGTCAGGATAACAGAGCGCACACTTGACCTACTTCCTAATATTGTAGCATGATGTCTTTTAGGTGCATTCAGACTCCGTAGAAATTAAAAAAACTGGAGAGGTGCATTGGGAAAAAGCCACTCTGTTTAAAGAGGGGATGGGGGGTACCTAGATAGCTCTCCACCTGTGAGGACCATTTTTATTTGTCTGTTTGACTGTCCAAGGGTGTGTAGATATTTGCTCAAACATTATTCTGGCTGTGTCTGTGAGGGTGTTTCTGGATGAGATGAACATTTGAATCAGAAGACTGAGTAAAGCAGACTGCCCTCTCTTGTGTGGGTAGGCCTCATACAGTCATTTAAAGACCCGATTAGAACAAAAACAACCAAAAACTAGGGAGAAGGGAATTTTGCCTGACTGTTTTAGATGGGACATGGATCTTCTTCTACCATCAGACCGGAACTTACATCATTGATTCTCCTGGTACTCAAACCTTCAGACTCAGACTGGAACTTATATCGTTGGTTCTCTTGGGTCTCAGTCCTTAAGACTTGGACGAGAACTCTATCATTGCTTTTTCCTGGGTGTCTACATTGCCTGAGGCAGATCAAGGGGCTTTTCAGCCTCCACAATCATGAGGGCCAATTCCTCATAATAAATCTCTTTGTATATAGCTCCTATTGGTTCAGTTTCTCTGGAGAGCCCTGTCAAATATACCACCCTTTCTCCTACAACACCTCCTTCTCTGTCTCCCCCATGAGGCTCCCCTGAAGGCTCTCTAAACACCACTGATGATCACTGACCATTTTCAGCTCTGGAATCCAGGCACTAAGCAAATACACATGCAAAAGAGTCATGCTCAATGTACATGCCCTTCACACAAGCCTGTTCTGTTGACCTATTATATGGTGCTGGTCTTGAAGTAATACCGCAATTCACCATCGTCCTACTCACCTGCCTTCATAAATGCATTATCAGTAGACACTGGCAGTGTATACCAAGAATATTTGAAATCTCACACCTCATACCTGATTGCAGGAAAGACCCTCTGTATAAATCTCACTAGCATGTCTAAATACAGAACACAGAAACTCTATGGAATCTACAGATTACTAAAAACGCAATTACTCAGCCAGGATGGGCCACTGGTTTAATGAAACAGATTATAGCTGATTTATCTTCACCATGGGCCCCATTTTCTTGTTTTAGTTTTGATTTTCTACCTGATTCCTGTCATTTTGATTTAAATAAGCCAATTAAGAAGTCAGATGTTCCAGCACAGACACATATATTCAAATTAAATTAAAATTTGTTTATACCTTGTATCAAATAGTTAGAGTTATGAAACCATGGCCAGTCACTAGGAAATTCAGATGGTTTTCACCTGGCTATGATGGATAAAGATGTATTAAATAAAAGAACACACATGTTCATTCCATACATATCCGCTAAGAACTAAAGCAAAAGGTTAAAATCTGAGGAATTCAGCAAATATTGATTCATTTGTTTAAAAAAAATCAGTGAGCATTTACTGTGGGGCACAGGAAATATTCTTGAGCAGACAGAATGAAGAACAAAAATGCTCCCCAAAGAAATGAGGAATAGAACAGAAAATAATGTGATAAACTGGGGGAACCAAACAGGAACAAATATTTGGAGGAGCATGGAAATAGTTGATAGATTTGTTCTCATAGAATTTCTTCTGAGTGGACAGAACAGTGGAAATACAGAAACTTAAATGCATCTGAACATGTTTCAAATTAAGAAGATTTTATTTTTTATTTTTTTTTTTTAATTTTTTTTCAACGTTTTTTATTTATTTTTGGGACAGAGAGAGACAGAGCATGAACGGGGGAGGGGCAGAGAGAGAGGGAGACACAGAATCGGAAGCAGGCTCCAGGCTCTGAGCCATCAGCCCAGAGCCCGACGCGGGGCTCGAACTCACGGACCGCGAGATCGTGACCTGGCTGAAGTCGGACGCTTAACCGACTGCGCCACCCAGGCGCCCCATCAAATTAAGAAGATTTTAAAATGAGATGCAAATATGTCCCTTGACACTGTGCCCCCTTTTCTACTCTAACCATGGTTCCCATATATTGGCCACTGACTATATGCCAGCCTTAAGTGTACATCCTAACACATATGGGATAATAAGTCATTTGTGGGGTCTTGGTGCTTAGCTTCTGGGCACAGCTGTCTAAAATCTTTGGAATGTCCTGAGTGACAGGCGTGTCTCTGTTATTCAGATGAGGTGACTCATGGTGGGGCCCTTGGATAGATTCAGAAAGGGGAGCTGGTCACCAGAAAGATCAAATATATGATTAGAGGCTTGGAGCCTTCAGATAACCAATCCCTGGGGAGGAGAGAGAGTGGGACATGGAGTTCCAGCATGTGGCCAATGATGCAGTCATTCAGTCTGGCCTACCAAATGGAACTTTCGTAAGAACTGTAGACACTGACGTTCAGAGGCGCCTCCTGGCTTTGTGAACATTTTGATGTCCCGGATGATGAGTGCTGACTCCATGGGGAGAGGGCTCACAAGCTTTGCATTCCTTCACAGACCTCACCCTATGTGCACCCTGTAGAATAGGTCCGCCATTGTAAGTGTGGGCCTTTCCTGAGTTCTGTGAGTCATTCCAGGGAATTTGAGAACCTGAGCGGTTTGTGAGAAGTCCCCTGAATTTATGGCCAGTTCGGTCCAAAGTATGGGTGGCCTGGGGACTCACAGGCTGGCATCTGAATTTAGGACAGTCTCCTTGGGGTCTTAACTTGTGGGGTCCAGGTGGCCAGTGCCAGAGTTGGGATTGAAACAGAATGATGCATATTCGCACATTTGGAGGTACACAGTGATGTGAATCCCATTTTCCAGCTGAACCAACGGGGGTACAGAGGAATCGGCTCAGGGATGAGCTGGGATTGGAAGGTGGGCAGTTTGGCTTCAACCTATACTGTTACTAGTCTCCTGCTCTGCCTCCTAATAAATGCTTCTGGTTTTGGAACATGTGTTAGGTAGACTACCACTGCCCTTTTCAATAGAGAAAACCGTATCATTATTTCAATGGTGTGCAGTCTATTGTCACAGAGTGTTCAATCCTGGAGACAGAAGGACAAGTAAATGAGTGGGCATTACAGCTATAATAAAAGGAAGAGGCACCACCACATGGATGTCTTTATTGCTGTAAATCTAAGTAATTTTCCTGGGATTTTATAGAGAGGGAAATATAGCTGATTTGAACCCTGTGGCCATATTTGCGTATGCAGACATTTCCCAATGTGATTAAAGCCTTGAAAAGCCCATCTCTATTGGCTTTGCTTATAGGGAGATCTGATGAAAGTTTTGTGAGGCAATGCCTTCTACGTCTTTTCCAGTTGGTACGTGATTTATGTTACGATGGCAGAGCTTAGTCTGTGATTTGGCCCCTGGAGATTTGGGGGTTGAAGTCATCGATGCTGCCCATGGCTTTCAAGACTTAACTAGTTTTTAATATACTTCCACACCATAAAAAACAAGACATATGTCCCCAAATTTGAAATGCTGCAGAAATAGAGAGGGTTTCTAATTAATTTATTCAAGAGGGATTTTTAACTGTGTAGGAGGGTCATGGTTTGTCACTATTACCTTCTCCCCCAAGTCTCCTCAATAAATTCTGTAATGTTACACAGCAATGCTTAACATAACATGATTCTATATGTCATTAACATTATCTACTATTAATAAAAAATTATGATATTTGGAATGTGCGTGTATCACAATCTCAGAACATATGCATGTTTTGAAATTCTGATAATACTGGCTTGAAAGAGTTTATGGAGCTGCTTGGTTCTTATGGATGTCTTAGTTTGAGTTTGCCCAGGGAGCAGACCCTGAGGCAAGGAGTTGGGTGGAGTGAGTTTATTCACAATATGATTCCCAGAAGCACAAATGAGGAAGCAGAGAAAGTGAGTAGAGAAAGAGATAAGCCAAAGAAAATGTGTTAGTAAGAGGCTAACTAGGCCAGTGATTGGGGTAGTCATTCTGGGGGGAAGTCCATCAGTGGGAAGGGGTGGTCTTGGAAACACCACCCCTGCCCCAGGACAGGAGGCTATAGCATTTGACCCATCCACCCAGTCCCCCCACTGAGAAGAAGGGAGACAGAAGAACTTGACTGAGAAGGGGTCAGCTTGCTGAGATCCCTTGTCCACCATATCTGCTGGTGAACTCAAGCAGGCCAATGGGATGAGTGTGGGTATCTACAGTACATGCAAGAGAGGCTCAAGGCACCATGCTGAAAGTGCTCCCCAACACTTTTATTTTGAGTGCCTGTTTTCAGATGCTCAGAATGCTAAAGAAAATTCTGTCAATTCTACCTGTGCTTCTGAGGCACTGTACAAATGAGAAAGCACCCCAGGTCTAAGCTGGGGACCCAAGAACTCTCCCTCATCACCTCCCCCACTAGAATAGGAAGCCCACTGAGGTAGGCATCACGTTTCCTTTGTAGCAATTTGCCTCATCCACAGAAAGCACTGAATCATTATTTTATTAAATGAATGTGTTTAACTATGTGGATGAAGGTGAATGGAGACAGACAGCTCATGTGAATACAGGAATATGTACTGAAATCCAAAAAGATGTTCTCTTTACATGCAGAAGTCTAAAAGAAGCAAAGAGGTTTTCTAAACATTTCTTTCATATCATCTTATGATTAGACAGCACACAAAATGAGTCGGTAAGTTGGCAATCATAAAAACCACTGGAAGATACTCTGTATCTCCTATGATCCCTTTATTTCTTCTTAATTCACTTTGAATAACTTGCTGTACATCCTCTACAGGAAGAGAACCAGGCATCCAAATTTCCTGGGGGTCATGCAGAGGGTATATAAGCATGACTCACAGCCGGTATATATTTTAGACTCGGTAGGGTGATTTTCAGAGAGCTCTTCCCATGATCAGACTTACAGATTGAAATTTCAAATATTTATAATCAACACTGCCAGTATCTACTGATAATGAATTTGTAGAGGAAGTAGGCTGGGGTTATGGTCACTTGTAATATTTGTTCAAGACTACCACTGTCCAGTAGAAATAAAATGAAAGCCACATTTGTGATTTTAAATTTTTCAGTAGCCCCATCTAAAACAGTAAAACAAAACAGCTAAGTTTAATAGCATATGCTATATAATACACCCAAAGCATTTCAACATGTAAACAGTATTTTAGACACTCCTGAGATACTTTATTTTTTTTTTTTCTTTTTTGTCCTAAGTCACTGAAATTTGCTGTGTATTTTGCATTTGGAGCACATCTCAGTTGGGACTTGACACATTATATGTGCCAAAAGCCACATGTGGAGAGTTGGTTGCCATATTGGATCATGCAAATCTAGCTTATCTTGGGGTGGACCATGGTGTACGGTGTAGTTTAAACTGGTGAATGGGTTTCAGGACAGAGAAGGGAATATCTACCATAGATGGTTCTTAGATTGTAAATTCCTTTTTCTTACGTGCTGTACCTTCCCAATCTCCAAATCAATACAGGCATTCTCTACTGGTGTCCGTATTTGTGACTCATGTGGTAAAGAACATCCTGGAAAATTAAGCTAAGTGATAATAGAAGAAGTACTTTGGAAGTAGATGAATACTTTAATTCCTGGGAGTTTTAAAAATTGGTCTATGTCCAGCCCTGTCTTTCCAGAACCACCTATCCCCAACAAAATAGAATACTTGCCAAGAAGTGGTTCCATTTCCCACTCATGATATCTTTGTACTTTATTCCCCTAATTGAAGGAGGAGCCTGTATGAGTTCCTATGCCTGTTGTAACAAATTACCTCAAATTTAGTGGCTTAAAACAACAAATTTAGGGGCTCCTGGATGGCTCAATCAGTTGAGTGTTCAGCTCTTGATTTCAGCTCAGGTCATGATCTCACGGTTCATGGGATTGAGCCCTAATTGGGCTCCATGCTGACAGTGGAGAGCCTGCTTGGGATTCTCTCTCTCCCTCACTCTCTGCCCCAGCTTTTCTCTCTCTCTTTCTCTCTCTCTCTCTCAAAATAAATGAGTAAATATTTTTAAAAACCCACAAATTTGCCATCTTACAGTTCTGGAGAACAGAAGTTTGAAATAGGTTTTGCTGGGCTAAAATCTAAGGATCAGCAGGAATTCCTTTATTATGGAGTCTTCTGAGGAAATATAATTTCCTAGCCTTTTCCAGCATCTACAGTCACCTGCATTCCTTGGCTCATGGCCCCCTTCCATCTTCAAAGCCAGCAATAATTGGTCAAGTGTTTCTCAGATCACATCCCTCTGATTCAATAGATTCACCAATGCGAGGGATTAAGACAGAGATATTTGTGGTGGGGACGTTATTTTGCTGACGTCGGCCTCCTTCTATTATAATTCTTTTTGTTGTTAATGTCATTGTGTTTGATGAAACCATACGGTCTAAGGAAAAAATGCCCAACTAAAGCAGTAAATGTTTTCTTCCCACGCATAGCTCTAAGACAAGCATCAACAAACCACCATCTTCCGCTTTTCCTATTAGAAATACTTTCCACCATACCTGTATAAATGCTGTCTCATTCAGAGAGTTGCAAATGCTGCACAGAGCACAGGAAGATATTTCCCATAAGACATTGGAAGAAGAGAAGCCAAGAAACATTGTCACACTTTTAGTCACTTGGTAAATGGGTCAATTCTGGGAACAGAATGAATATTCAGCACTAAATGTTCTTACCATTAGCAACATTTTCTCCAGAGTTTCCACTTTCAGAAAGGCACAGTTCCTTGTAAAAATATGTGAATGGGTCAATGAATTTTACATGAGTGTGTAACTTTTTTTTTTTTCTAGGCAAGGGAGTTAATTGTCATTTGATTGGTCATTGCCTCAGATACCTGTGTCATGGCAAACATAAAAAGTATGGAAGAAATTTACTCAAACCTTCCAAGTAAACAGAGCTACATCTAAGCAATGCTAACTGGTCAAACTAACTGGACCAACTCGCTGTCGGTCAAAAAACACACGTATTTATTTTACTGGGGAATTAGAAGTCAAATCGGAACTCAGATCTGATTTCAGAGCAACTACCAAAACTGATGGGAAGAAAAGTTTGTTTTCATTTTTAACATTTATGTTTTCACCTTTTCTGGGGATAGCTCCACTGCACCACAGAATGTGCAACAGCACACGGTTAGTAACATTTTTAAAATTAATAAATAGAAGCTAAATTCAAATATTCCTAAAGGTTACTGTTTTTAATTCGGTGCACACTACACGCATGACAGCCTTGGAAAAGTGTATTTTTAAATACCAAAGAAAGAAAATTCATTCAACCAGGGATACTTAGGTACTTTCTTATTTATTATTTTTTAATGTTTATTTATTTTTGAAAGAGAGACAGAGGGAGGCAGACAGAGTGCGAGCACGGGAGGGGCAGAGAGAGAGGGAGGGAGGCAAAGAATCCGAGGCAGGCTCCAGGCTCTGAGCTCTGAGCAGAGAGCCCAATGGGGGGCTCGAACTCACGAGCTGTGAGATCATGACCCGGGCTGAAGTTGCACACTTAACTGACTGAACCACCCAGGCGCCCTTACAGATACTTATGTAGCTCGGGGCTATTCACAGAGCTGGGGAAGGTGTTTTCCTCTACAAGCGCTCAACAAGTGCCCATTCACAAGGGGTGGCGGGCTGGAGGACATAGAACCCAAGTGGACCTGCGGTGATCACGAGAAAGGGGTACCATTTTGCGATTTGTCTTTGGAGGAGGGTGTCTTCTCATCACTCTCACAAAGGACTGCATGCACAGCAGTGCCTCTCTGGGCATCTCACACAGACTGTTAGGAAGAAGATGAGGACCGGGGAAGTTCTCATCCAAGGAGAAAAGCTTATCACAAATCCATTCGATTCTTGCGACAAATATGTACGACAGCCTTCGCTGCAGTGGGTGCCATCGTGGGACTTGGGGGAGACGCAGCACAAGTTAACGAGATGGATGGAAGCCTTGGCTACGCGGAAGTCACATTATGGCGGAGCAGAATGAAGTGCTATAGAGCTCAGAGAAAGAGAGGCGTCACATAAATTGCTCTATAAATGAAACTTGACCTGAATAATGAAAAGAAACCCACTGGGCCCCAGCAGGTGGGTCTGAGGTCACGTTACAAGATGGCCATGCACGTCAGGCTGGGGAAGCAGCCGGGTAACCATAGTCACGGCATTTCCGGATTCTTTTCATTGCTCTGGGGAAGGCACTGGTAACATTCTGAGAATCTCTCCTGTGCTGAATGTTCCCACCAGGGTCTACCTTTTCTGACTGCTGATGGCCCTAACAAATCCTCCGGAAATGAGATCTAAGTCAGTGTACCAAAGCTTCCCTAGACAATACACTGTCCTGACCCTTCAAAGGTATTATCAACACTGCAGGGTCCCCATCGTTTCCTGGTCCAACAACAAACACGTATTTACCCACTGCCTTCTTTGAACTGGGTAGGAGTCCAACGTGGTAGACTCCGCAGCGATGAAGGAAAACAATGCCCTTGCTATCACGAGGTTAGCTGGAAGCCAAAGAAGTGGTGGGCAGGTACAGGTGGAAGAGGTAAACGGATGCAAGAAACACATGAGAGAAGTACCAGGCAGCCTCAAGTGCTCAACAGGAAGTAGAACATATATAACTCCATGCCATGGCCCTGGGAAGCTACTTTGGATGGATGGTCAGGAAAGAGCTCTCAGAAGCAGTGACATTTGTCAAGATCTCAAAGCTAAGTGGCTTGAAGAAGGGCATCCTGTGTTCCATATTCATGATGAAGATTTTATTGAGTAGGTCTAAAGGTTCAAGAATATTAGTAATCGACCATAGACTTTCAGTGGAAAGTTGATGGTTAGAATTAGGAATGGGCTGACTGCCCTGTAATCACATTCTGAGGCTCTATAGACATTTGAGGACTTCTCATGACAATGTTGCCGTCACATCGCCTAAACTGTATGGTCGGGGGGAAGATTCACATTCAGGTTTAGCATTTGTTTTAAGGTTGGCGTTGTGTTTCTCTATTCAAGTGTCTTTTCTCAGGCAGCTACAAAGTGTTTCTGTTGCTATTACCTTGCTCTAAATAGGAAGCCTAGCTCATCTCTCCTGGCATCTTTATATTCTTAAGGACATCTCTGCAAAATTCTTTGTCAGCTGCAAAAATAGCCTTTTCTAGTGATTTTCTAACTACTGATTTAGCTGTCCTTGTAGGTCTTTAAATGAGGAACCAGCAGCATTGTCCTGGGAAGAATTGTGAAAAGGGACCATTGTGGGCTTATCCAATCACTCGCCTTTACCATGTTCCTTTTCTCTTGGTCCTCACTTTCCCAATCTGTTTTCAACGGGGGACTGCTAACTGCCTGGCAAAACATTAATCCCTATCCGAGGGAGGTGAACTACTAAAGGCGTTAGTAGATACTAGTTGGTGGATAACACATTCTCTCGGAGGCCTATCCAGGTTAACTCTTTGCCACTTCAGCCTTTCGGATACCCGGTTCCCCGTTGGGAGCTCCTAGAAGCTCAGAGCTGCACCAATGCTCTCAGCCAAATGGGAACGATCTGGGAGGTGGCATTCCTCCCCAGAAGTGGTTCCAAGCCAGTGACTGATATGAGCATCTTCTAGTTATCCATGGCTGCCTACAGGAGCTCCCCCCACACACCAGATTTAAGAACAAAAACGCTCATGAACCGTGTGGTTCAGGAATGTGGACCCAGGACAGTGAGCACGGCTCCTCTTGTTTCACAATGACTGGAGTCTCAACTGGAAAACTCAAATGATTTTGAGTGACCTGAGGAACTGGGAATTGGAATTTCCTGGAGGCTTCTTCACTCACTGGATTGGTGCCTGGGGTAGGGAGCCTCCCAGGCTGAACTCAGATGGGCCTCTTAATGGGAACACCTACATGTGGCCTCTCCATGAAGCTTGGGCTTCCTTCCATCATGCTGCCTCAGGGTAGCTGGACTCATCGGTGGTGAATTAAGACTCCAGGAGTGAGTGTATCAGTGAACCGGGGAGGGTGAGGGGGTTGGCCTTTTATAATCTGGCCTCATGAGTCAACCAGTATCTGATAAAAATGTGAAAAGAAGCTGAACATCACTCATCTTCAGGAAAATGTACATCAAACCCACAATGAGATACCACCTCACACACATCAAGGCAGCTACTATAAAACAAACAAAGAAAGAGAAAAGAGCAAATATCGGTGAGGATATGGAGAAAAAGGGATCCCTCGACACTCTTGGGGGGACTGTATATGGAAAACAATATGGCAGTTCGTCAAAAAATTAAGACTAAAACTACCAGGTGATCCGGCCATCCCAGTTGTGAGCATGGGCTCAAATATGAGCAGGGTCTCCAATGATATTTGTACATCCACGTTCATAGCAGTATTGTTCACAATGGCCAAAAGGTGGAAGCCAGCCACGTATCCACCAATGGGTGGGTGGATAAACAGTATATAGACACACATGTATGTATGTATGTGTGTGTGTGTGTGTATATATATATATATCACCTGCTACAGTATGGATGAAGCTTGAGGACATGACACTAAGTGAAATCAGCCAGATACAAAGAGATACATATTGTATGATTCCACAGCCTGAGGTACCTCGAACACTCAAAGTCACAGACACAAAAACTACAACACTGGTTCCCAGGGACGAAGGGCAAAGAGGACATGGGGGGGAGGGGTGTTGTTTAATGTGGACAGTTTCCGGTTTGCAAGATGAAAGGTGGTTTGGACATGTGAATGTGCTTAAAGGCACTGAACTATGTGGTTATGTGTGTTTGACACAGCATGTCACCTGCACCACACTCTGTTGGTTGAAGTAATCTGCAGTGTTGGCAAAGCAGACCCGTCTTGTGATCAGAAGGGTGTCCCAGTATGGATGCTGTGTTTTAGAGCCACCATGGTGTCCGGGAGACCGGGCCCCTTGGAACAGGGTGGGGCAGATCCACACTAGTTCGTTGGCTCCAGAGCCACTCACGGGATCAGGTTCACGCAACCTCAGCTACAACGAGACCCTGTTCTACGTTCTTTCCCTGCCCCTCCTGCCTCCCACATCTCCTGAGACACTTCCCCTCAGAGCTCTCCATCAATAAATCACTTGCCTGTGACTCCTCGGCTCAGGCTCCACTTCCAGGAAATCTGACCTAAAACAGTCTCGGACACTGAAAAATCTATTGCGAGTCAAAAGGGCTGTGGAATTTTAGATTATTGCAGGGCTATGGGGAATAATAGGAAGTCTTTTCGTGAGCACTTTTGAGTAAGCCCTGAAGGATGCCACGTCCTCGCAAGACCTGTCCTAATCACTGAGCCATACTCCTGCAAAGGTCACATCTGCCACTCCTTCCTTTTGACAGGCTACTCTTGAGAAGTAAGAGACTAACTCGGGGAGACAGCCTGATGAACACCAGAGGGAGGCACTGTGGGATGTACAGGTCCTTGCTGGCTCTGGACGAAGGGGTTTCCCTGATATGTCACCACGAGGACACTGCCACACAAATCAGCATGGGTTGGGCCACGTACAGCCAGCTTGCCCTCATCAACCATGAATGTCTAAGATTTCGTCACCCTCTTGCTAACATGAATCTGCATGTGTGTATTAGTAACCTATAGCTGCCATAACAAAGAACTCCGAACACGGTGGCTTAAAACATCGGTCTATTGTCTCACTGTGCTGGGATGTACAAGCCTGAAATCAAGGTCTCAGCAGGGCTGTTTCCTTCTGAGGGCTGTGAGGGAGGGATCCTTTCCATGCCTCTCTCCTTCACGTACACAGGGCCACCTTCTCCCTTGAGCCTTCACGTGGTTTTCCCTTTGTCCAAGAATGGGTCCAAATTTCCCCTTTTCATAAGGACACCAGTCATATTGGCTTAGCATTTACCCTAATGACCTCACTTTAGCTTGATTACCTCTGTAAGGACCTTATACATGAGTGTGCATCGGTGTTCTGGGGGTTAGAGGACTTCAACATAAAAGGCTGGCCGGGGAGGCGATCCTATCAACTCAATGCATGAAAACGCAAGAAGCTGAGGATCAGAATGCACAACATCAATATGCTCACATACTCCCCTCGCACCAGTGTCAATGATCCTTTTAACAACATACACTCAACAGGAAGGCAAAGGTTGAGTTCTACTGCACCTTTATACCAGTGATTGGAGCAAATTCCATTGGGGTCCACCTACCAAACATCACAGAGAGGAGTCTACCTTGCATGTCAGTTAAATCAGGTTGCAAGAACTGGGAGGAAGAGCTAACAGTCTTAAGCACCCTACCTACGGAAGCCCCCAACGCTGGGGACACGCGCCTACATTAAAAACCAACTCAACTCAATCCATGAGTTGAATGACTTTCTGACATATCTTCATCAAAGAAGGCTTCGTTGCATCTGATGGGAACAAACAGCCTAATTTTGCTAGAAAGGTGATAATCTCACAGCCCCAAAGTACAAAGGAAAGCACACATGGTATTTGAGCGAGATGTCAAACAGTGACCACTTCAGTTATCAGCCTCTTGTGTAGACATACTCTGGATTATAATCTAGGAGTTCTTGGATTCATTCCAGACTTTGACATTTATTATGAAAGAGCTTTAACCATTTCATCTGCTTCCTTGTACCTGAGTTTTTCCCATTTTTAAAAAGTTTTTATTTGAATCGCCCAGTGCTCATCACAAGTGCCTTCCTTAATCCCCCTCACCTATTTCACACATCGCCCCCAACCTCCCCTCTGGTAACCAGCAGTTTGTTCTCTATAGTTAGGAGCCTGTTTCTTGGGTTGCCTCTCTCTCATTTTCCTCCTTTTGTTCATTTGTTTTGTTTCTTAAATTCCACATACGAGTGAAATCATAAGGTACTCATCTTTCTCTGATTGACTCCTTTCATTTAGCATCACACTCTCTAGACTCAACCATGTCATTGCAAATGAGAAGCTTTTGTTCTTTTTTATGACTGAAATTTCAGTGTGTGTGTGTGTGTGTGTGTGTGTGTGTGTGTGTGTGTGTGTGTATCACATCTTCTGTATCACATCTTCTTTACCCATTCATCAGCTGATGGACATTTAAGTTCCTTCCATATCTTGGATATTGTAGATAATGTTGCTATAAACATCGCGCGGTGTGCATGTATCACTTTGTATTAATGTTTCTGAATTCTTTGAGTGAGTATCTAGCGGTGAAATTGCTGGACCATAGGGAAGTTCTATTGTTAACTTTTTGAGGAAACTCCACAGTGGCTGCATCAGTTTGCATTCCCAGCAACAGTGTAAGAATGTTCCTGTTTCTCCACATCCTCGCCAACACTTGTTTCTTGTATTTTTGATTTTAGCCATCCTGACAGGTGTGAGGTGATATCTCAGTGTGGTTTTGATTTGTATTTTGATGAGTGATGCTGAGCATCTTTTCATGTGTCTTGTGGCCATCTGGATGTCTTCTTTGGAGAAATGTCTTCATGTTTTCTGCCCATTTTTAATTGAATTATACGTTCTTTTTTGGGGGGAGGGGGTTGTTGAGTTGTGAAATTTCTTCATAGATTGTGGAAACGAACCCTTTATTAAATATGTCACTGGCAAGTATCTTCTCCCATTCCCTAGGTTGTCTTGTACTTTTGTCCAGTGTTCACTGTGCAGAAGCTTTTTAATTTGATGAAGTCCTCTGAGTTTTCCCCATTTTTAAAATAAAGAGGTAGTGAGCAATGTATGCTCATCTTTAGTTCTGGGATACTGAAAAATAAAGGCAAATGCCAATAAAATGTTAACACTCTGGTGGCCTAAAACCACGCATTCATCATCAAACAATGAGGAGTTCACTCCTAATTCATGAACAAGTTTTCATTGATTAAGTCAATGTTCAAATAGCTCATAGATTTTTTTTTTTTTTAACAAAATAAACCTATTAAATCAGTACTAGGGTCAAATAATAAATTGGCAATTACATAATGGCATATCCTATGTATGTTAAAAGTGTGCCAGGAGTAGAAAACTCAACCATATATTACACTCACTGTGTATTAGATATCTGTCAACACCCATGGGCAATAGGTAATTACTTGCTTTTTACTGGCAGTAAAAAACTAGTTGTCATTCAGACTGATGGACCAGGCAATTTATTTTTGTACAGTGACATTACATCAAATTGCATTATATCTTGACATAACCTGAGAATATGGAGCTGTTTTTCCATTAAGCAAAACAGTAATCAGAAAAATTAAAGTTTAAACACCTCTAGCAGGATTCAACTCAATGCTATGATTAGGATTTCCCCCCGCCTCAAACTGAGCCTTTACTGGATTGCAAATGCTGACCAGGCATCATATCTTAACCGTACCTCCCGCCCCCCGCCCCCGCCCCGCCACACACACACACCTTTTTCGTCTCCTTCTCTTACAGGTTTTAAAAATCTCTTATCCATTTTATGTGAAAGCCTTTGCATTAACTAACTCATGTGTACCCAGCAGTAAACATCATTCAACAAACAGAAATCAAGAGTCCCATCTGATTTTATTAACAGGGTTCAGTGAGTATTGTTGGTTAAATTCCCCATAAATCATTTCAGACCAAGAACAGAGCGAACAGACCACCAATGGAGATGTAAATATTTTGAGAGGATGAGCGGCTGTCTGGAGACAATTCTGTTATCGGTGTAGATGTCACTCAAATTACTGTACAGAGTCGCCCAGGACTGAGCTCAAAATGGGAAAGTATAGGCTGTGTTTACATGCACCAAATGAAGTGTGAAGTTGCACCACTGTGCTGAATTTGATCCACCTCGATGCCCATCGAATATTCTTTATGAAAAGAGACGTGCATTCTTTCTTTTTGCAGGTATGCTGCATTTCACATGTGGCCAAGTTCCCACTGTACTCCCTCCCTTGCATTAAATAAGTGTGCAGGGAACACTGACTGAAAGCAATAATCATGTTTCTCTCCAGAAGATTCTGTAGGGTCCTTTCTTCGAGCACTGCCACTTATTTGGATATTGAAACTTGATTTCAATACTGAAGTTTCAAACACAGTTTCAACTCATTCAAATTCAAATCCACGAATACCCTCTCTTTTCATACTTCTTGTACCTACTGTCACTCAAAGACGTGGAGGACATGTTTGTTTGTTCTTCTTTTTCATTTTTATTCCAGTAGAGATAAGGTTTTCCTCAACTTTCCAGCAGTTAACTTTAACTAGTGTGTGAGGACTGCGAGTTCCAATGGTAGTTTCCAAATTTCAATGTGTCAAGACGTGATTTCCATCATCTTGTACCTGTATCCCCTCTCCCGTGAACGCACATTCATACACTTTTGATTTTGAATAACTGCCTGTTGGGGTTTAACTGCGGACAACAGGCGCTGCTCTAGCTATCTTCTGAAAAACAGCTGGCACGGTCCATGTGTTTACAAATCACTGGCTGGGTCCTACGAAGGACCCCTACATCAACAGGACTAAAATAGCCCTCTGGGGACATACTGGTTTTGCCATAGCTGGGGACACAGAGCTGCCTCTATGACCTAGACCAGGACCCCACTTCACCTGCCAGATCTGCCCTCCCCCCCCCTTCCTGTCCTCCCCTGCACCTGACTCGGTTCCTGAAGCAAGTATTAAGACACTGCCTCTGACTGGTGAAGCTAAATCACATCCTGAAACTTACCTGCAAGGGTGCCTGGGAAATGTAGTTTTTGCTTCGCTGCAAGGGCATCTGGGAAACATAATTTTTAGCCTTCCAGCCTCTGTAGTCTAAGATGCCTCCCTTGAAGGCTATGCAGTAGGTGCTAAGTCTCTCAATTAACCTTACTTTCCCACATAACCGCTCTGTAAGCAGGCTCATTAGCTACAAATGTGGTTGCTATGTTCTCAAAAGCCATCGTGCGTAACTTAGCCGTTTGTTCTCGAATTTGGGATCTTTCTAATCAGTCCACCTTTCAAACTGTATTCCTTTTAAGTAGGCAGAGTGGTTAAGCTAAGCGCTAACAAAATTCTGTATTTATTTCAACTCCTATCCCTTTGGGTACTCTTTCACGGATCAAACACATTAAATTATTGGCCCTAACATAAGAAAGAATATGAGGCAGTTGAAAAACTCTAAAAGGCCTCCAGCACCAAAAACTGTGTCTGAAGTACATCTCCTACACCTAGGGGACTTCCATATGGCAGAGTTAAATGGCACGAGGGTGGCGGACGGACCACAAGATAAAAAGCTTTCCTCTGGTGCTATTGAGGAAAGATTAAATTTTCCTGCAAGCACCCCACAGTAGGATTTGAGGCAGAATGGGGATACAAACACAGCAGCAATCAGAAGAGTGTCATTCATTTGCCCAGTTCAATGAGCAATATCCACAGGCATTTATCAGGGAGCTCACAAAGTCTTGAACAGACAACACTTCCGAATGGCTGAAAAGCAGTGAGCGAGCTTAAGTAATGACTCAGCCAGTCTTCAGGGTGCATCCAAATCTCTGGGATGTAAGGGGCTTGTTAGGGTCAGGGCTCTCCAGCCCCACCTCCCATATTCCTAGGCTCGGGCTCAGAGACCTAACCCCCATTCTCCCAGGGATGCTGATGACAGTGACCGGAGTACCTCCAGCAGGGAACTAGCATAACAGCATGGGGAGTGCACGGTGGGGCAAGTCGCTGAGGTTAATGCCAGGGAAAGAACACCACCCGCTCTGGCTTTTAATTCTTCTCTAATTTATTTTAATGTATTTTTTCTGTGACTTTGGCGTTTAGCTGGCTACAGCGAGAAGCGCGTTTTCTGCAACTGGCTTAGAGTGTTAGTCTCACAGCTACTGGCATGGTCTGTTTGCGTACCCACAAGGGCTTCCCCACCCTCATAAAGTGTAAGCACACATGATTTTCAGTTGGTATTCTCATCAACAGTGGCACTGGCCTTGCCTGGATGTCTGCTTTGCATAGTTCAAGTTTAAATAAAAGAGCTGTGGGGGCGCCTGGGTGGCGCAGTCGGTTAAGCGTCCGACTTCAGCCAGGTCACGATCTCGCGGTCCGTGAGTTCGAGCCCCGCGTCAGGCTCTGGGCTGACGGCTCGGAGCCTGGAGCCTGTTTCGGATTCTGTGTCTCCCTCTCTCTCTGCCCCTCCCCCGTTCATGCTCTGTCTCTCTCTGTCCCAAAAATAAATAAATGTTGAAAAAAAAAATTTAAAAAAAGAAAGCAGACTCCTTGTCCAATCACATCCTTTTCTCTTGTCAGCACGTCTCAGGAGGCAGGATCCACGGTAATGATTTTCTATGGTCAGTTTCATGGTGCAAAGTGTCTACAAAATATCCTGCTCGACGGAAAAGGACTTTTCTAAATGAAAACTTGAGGGCATGTTGTATTTACCGTCAATCAGCGGAGACGGTCTAAATCCATTCCTCATGGCCCAGGACCGTGCAATGCCCAGAGCGGATGCTGCTCGAGAACTCTGCAGTTGCAGTGTTTCGGGAGACGGCCCTATGAGCTACCTCGCTGTCTCGCCGTGCCAACCCTGGAGGACGGTGGCATGAAAGCGTGGTCCCCTCCGTGGGTTTGACGGGATGGCACTGAACTGTGTTACTGCAGCTCCTCTCCCTGGCCCCCAGCCTGCGTTCCGGAGCTGAGTGGGGGACAGAAAATGCAAGCTGTATCCCGGCGCAGGCTCCTCACGGTGCAGCCAAGGAGCAACGGTCTCAGTTTGGGCTAACTCTGCTGATGCATGCGTCATCTGGGGCAAGACATTTCGTGCCTGTGGATCTCAGCTTTCCCGTCAGAAACAGGCGGACTAGGATTCGGTACAAATTGGGGCACCTGGGTGGCTCAGTCAGTTAGGCGTCTCACTCCTGCTTTCGGCTCAGGTCAGGGTCTTGGGTTTCATGAGTTTGATTGAGCCCCGCATCAGGCTCTGTGCTGACAGAGCAAAGCCTGCCTGGGATTCTCTCTCTCTCTCTCTCTCTTTCTCTCTCTCTCTGCCTCTCCCCCAGTTCCTTTCTCTGTTTCTCTCGAAATGAATAAATAAACTTAAAAAAAAAAAAAAAGAATTCGGCACAAATAAGAAGAGAATCCTAAGGGTGGTGTTTTTATTAAGATCTCCATCAATTGAAATATTGCTGAGCCCAGAATTTACGATTGTACAAATGGCTTCCCTTCAAACTTTATTAACTGAGTTTAGAAAAAAAAAGAGGCAAAGAAATTGCCACTTTGACATGACTATTTCTCGTTGGCTTTTTCGCTGAATGCTCATCTTGGTACTACGTCACCTAGTCTATCCTAACTCAAGGATAGAGCATTCTGCAAGTCTGTGACTTTTAAATAAGATATTTTTATGTCAACAGGAAGCTTTAGGAAGTAACTATTTTTTTTAATATTTACTTTTTTTTATTTTGAGAGAGAGAGAGAGAGAGAGCAGAAGCATGAACAGGGGACTGGCAGAGAGAGAGAAAGGGAAAGAGAGAGAGAGAATCCCATGCAGGTTCCACACTGTAAGCGCACAGACCGATGTGCGGCTGCATCTCACGAATCGTGAGATCATGACCTGAGTCAAAAAATCAAGAGTCAGATGCTCAACTGACTGAGCCACCCAGGTGCCCATAAGAAGCAATTTTAAAACAGAAGCTTACTGTAAACCAGGAGCCTGGTGAGTGACTGGGAAAGCTGCACGGGACTTCACCTACTGTCGGGTGACTAGAATTGTAATCCTGGCTGTGCCACTTAGGGTATGTGTTCATGCATTTACTTATTCACTTATGTGCCCTTTTATTCAGGTGTTATGACAGATAGAAATTAAGTACCTGGGCCTGAACACTGCTACATTGTTTTGCACACAGACTACAGGACAGATGTCCTGTCCCGAATCTTACACTTTAGTAAGGGGAAAAGTTAATAAACCAACCATGAGTGGAGTGGAGTGGAGTGGAGTGGAGTGGAGATGAGTGGAGACTGAGTCTTATTGTTGCGTCTGGATTTGAAATGGCCAGAGATATCCTGGTAGCTGCAAACTGTTTCTTGACAAGTGGGTCCACCATATGCTCAAGCACCATATGCTCAACATATGTGGTCAACAATCCCAGAGTCATGGGGCTCACTCAGAGTTAACAGAGGCAGGTGCAACTTCTTACCACACACACTCCCTAACTTAAGACGGCCAATGCAACTTTTGACACTCCAGTGGTTAAAGGAAGACAACCCTGGGAGCGCCTGGGTGGCTCAGTCTGGTAAGCATCCGACCTCGGCTCAGGTCCTGATCTCACAGCTAGTGGATTCGGCCCCGCATCGGGCTGTGTGCTGACAGCTCAGGGCCTGGAGCCTGCTTCGGATTCTGTCTCCCTGTCTCTCTGCCCCTCCCCTGCTCACGGTCTGTCTCTCTCTCAAAAATAAACATTAACAAACGAATTTTACAGTATGACAAGGCTCAGATCTGCTCATCGGGAAACTGGGAAATGCATGTTCTAGGTAGATTGGGGTGTGCTTAGTTCAGTCGTAACACCTTGCACAAGACGCTGTTTTAGTCGTCACCTGAATTATAGACGTTCCCTGACCTAGAGGCTCTTACACGGGCTGAGCCCAGCTCTGGGTGTTTGCAAAGACATCCCTTGGGGAATGGGAAGGAAGTGTTAGGATTTTCTGTTTTATGTCTAAATGAGTTGGCTCAGAGTGGAGTTTAGTACGAGTTCAGATCCTGACTGATGCTCCCTGCCCCATGCAGCCCTGTAAGAGGTTATATGTGGGTTCCATGGCAAGGACAGGACTGACTCACTCATTTGCATTAATTTTTATTTGCAGCAAATGGCAACCCTGTGCCAAGCTCAAGTGATGATGCCATCTAGCCCTTGCTACAGTAGCCCTCGGGAAATGGATGAGTGACTTAAGGGCTCCTACCAAGATACCAAGACTGACCTCAACAGGAACAATGGCAGCACAGGGAAACAATGCAGCGTACTCCAAATTAGAATTCCGAGTTTTTGGGGGGGGCGCATGCGTGGCTCGGTCGGTTGAGCGTCCGACTTCGGCTCAGGTCATGATCTCATGGTTCGTGGGTTCGAGCCCCCGCGTGAGGCTCTGTGCTGACATCTGAGAGCCTGGAGCCTGCTTCTGATTCTGTGTCTCCCTCTCTCTCTGCCCCTCCCCAATTTGTGCTCTCTCTCTCTCAAAAATAAATAAACATTTAAAAAAAAGAAAATTCTGAGTTTTCAAGAAGGCTATTGAAATGAGTCATCCGCATCCACTATCATGAACAAAGAATCTTCACGGTAATGTATATTGTGCCATGAGATGTTAGGTAGTGAGCACTCTGGTGTGTAAATCACTTACAAGACGTACATGCACACGTGTGGATTTTACTGCTTTAGCCCTGGGTGTGTGTGATCACAAGAGTTTGGAGAACACCGTTCTAACCACTCGCCATCATCTTCATTAGGAACTGTCATGGTTAGTGGTCATGTCTGAATTTTCACAGAAGTCTTTGATCTCAGGTTGAACCACAGGAAACTGATGCTATGCGACCATCTGCACCCAGCAAATATTGCGATTTTGGGTGGCTGAACTTAATAAATACAAAACCCAGGGGTGCCTGGGTGGCTCAGTGACTCAAGCGTCAGACTGTCAGTTTCAGCTGAGGTCATGCTCTCATGGTTTGTGGGATCAAGCTCTGTGTCAGTGTAGACACTGCTTGGGATTCTCTCTCCCTCTCTCTCTCTCTGTCCCTCCCCCGCTCATTGTTGCGCTTTCTCTCTCTCTCTCAAAATAAATAAACTTTAAAAATAAATAAATAAATACAAAACCAGAGTTAATAAATATTTGAGGGTCTTCTTTGTATGAATCCCTACGCTCAGTGCTGGGCATACATCTAACAAAATGCCCACTGCCCCTATCATCATACAGCCCAGGTATCCTTGGGAAGACACACACTAAAGATTTTGTGACGATGCGTAAGAAGGAAATAAGTCAAGAGGCAAGAGCCCAGAGGCAAACCCAGCCCACTATCTAAGTTTTATTGGAATATGGCCCTGCCTGTTTGTTTTGCAGGGGAGGAATAATCTATCCTCTTATGTTCTGTGCCTGAGGTCTGCAATTACACTGACAAAAGACAGCTTAATAGAAAAGGCATACAATTTTTATGGATGTAACAGAGGTTCACAGAAAAAGAATGAAAATTCCAGGTGTTAGACTCAGGGGTTTATCTATCATTTTTAAAAAGTGTGGTAAGTTATGCAAAGTGACTAGGAAATATATCAAGGGAACAAACAGAAGATAGGGGTTATTTTAGTAAGGGCTATTTATGCAAACTCATCTAGGCATTTATGTTGCCTCCCCAATGATTACAGTCATCCCCCCCCCCCCCACTTCCTGGTAAAAGGAAAAGAAAAGAGGTCACCTTTCTCACAAGAAATTTATGCTATGGTTTTGGGCAGATGGGGAGGCAGCAAACTTTTCATGTTTGCTGTTTCTTGATTGCTTTCAGCTGAAAATAATCCATTTGCCAGTAATCCATTTACGAATAATCCTTTTGGAGTGGCTTATTCTGGTCCCACTCAGTTTACATATTGTCCCTGTGGTTTCCATGCTATGTCAGTAGCAAGTCGTTAAGACAGAGTGGTCTCAATTGTTGCAGACCCAAAATATCCACTATCTGGCCCTTTACAGGCAAAATTTGCCAGCCCCAGATTAATAACAGCATCATACAGGGGCACCTGGGTAGCTCAGTCAGTTAAGCATCCGACTTAAGCTCAGGTCATGATCTCATGGTTCATGAGTTTGAGCCCCACGTTGGGCTCTGTGCTGACAGCTCGGAGCCTGGAGCCTGCTTCACATTCTGTGTCTCCGTGTCCCTCTGTCCCTCCCCCACTCACGTTCTGCCCCTCTCTCTCTCAAAAATAAATAAACATTAAAAAAAAAATAATAGCATCACACATTGTAGAAAAAAACAAAAGTCACGTAGCTGTATGCTGGATATACTATGGATCCGCTAATATTCCAAAACAGAACAAAGGGGATTCAATAGAAAGATACATTTACACTTGTCTTGACGTTTGCGATCACCTTTCTTTTTAGGAATGTATGGAATGACTTTAGATAATGTGTAAATGGTCATTTAAGCCTTTCTGAGATTTGAAATTCCAAATGCTTTTCTGTTGTAAAAAAAAAAAAACAACACATCAGGGGCACCTGGCTGGTTCAGTTGGTAGAACATGTGACTCTTGACTTTGGGGTCGTGATTTTGAGCCTCAAGTTGGGTGTAGAGATTACTAAAAAAAAAAAAAAAAAAAAAGTAAATTTCAAACAAAACAAAAATGTAGTGCATCTTGCCTTCTCAGGAAGCAGAGAAGCAGAAATGTGGTCCATGCAATACTACTATGACAGCTCCCTGGCCATCACCCTCTAACTGTAAAATAAACACCCATCCTGAAATACCTATGTAAATAGGACCTCATTCTTGTGACATAATCTGTGCGAAGCTAAATCATTTGCCAGAATAAATTCAAAGGGTATTTCATTTTAAAGCCTACTACCGCCGTTCTTTTACAAATAGGTCTGCACATAAAAGACACAGGTCCTTTATTAACTTATACAAAATTTTTCACAAGGCTAATAATTGAAGTTCCCCTGCCTTGATAACAGATGAACTGTTTATTCTGAAAGTAACAGTAAGAAAGAAAAATGCTAATTTTCTTTCAAACAGATTTTGAAAGGCATGATGACAGTACAGATATAAACCATTTTCCTCTGGGCTACAAAAGGTACTCGTGATCTAAGAAACTCTTGTAATTGATAGACATTTTCTCTGAGTAAGGTTTATCCCTTTTATTTTTGGACGGCTGGGATTCTAGTTTCTTAGCTCATTAAAAAGTCTTTTCTAGGGTGTGAGCAATTATAATGCAAGGGCAACAGAATTAATAAATCCAAAACACAAAGAGTTGAATGAGGAACAGGAAATCCCTAGGTCTCTTTTGAAGTCACCAAAAGAAAGACTGTGGATCTAGAATCCCACCATTTGGCTCAATCACCGCCTGATGAAATGGAAGTGTTTTCTGACACAACCTTACTTTGTAGAAAAGGAAGCCGTTGATATTACAAGTGGACACTTTCTGCATCAAGGCTCATCCTCCCTGTGAGAGGGATCTTAGCTGCTTCCAAGTGACCAGGGGCAAAAAGGAAAGGACGTCCAGATATAAAAAATATTGCCAAATGGACCGTTAGCCGCTGTTTTGTTGTAAAGATGGTTTGGATTGTTTTCTTGAAAGAAACATCCCTGGCTGTTGTTTTAATGGTGGAAAAGTCTTGGTGGCTTCATGGCAAAGCAAGTAATATAAAGCAAGAAGGTCTTCAGAAAGTTGGAGTCAATGGCATTGGCCACACACAATAATGTCTGGAAAGTTTTTAAAAATCCTGTTGCCCTGGTCACAACCTCCAATTTCTGTGAGTAGGATCCAGGCATCAGTACCAGCTTAGTTACCCAGGTGATTCCAATGTGCAGTCAAGTTCAAGGACCCCAGGTGAGAGGAGATCACACCGTCAAACCTAAAGGCCATGGACCAGTGTTGGTGAGGATGTGGAGAAAAAGGAACCCTTGTGCACAATTGGTGGGAATGCAAATTGGTGCTGCACCAATTTGCCCGTGTGGAAGAGAGTGTGGAGGTTCCTCAGAAAATTAAAAATAGAAATTCCATAGATCCAACAATCACATTACTGAGTATTTACCCAAAGCAAATGAAAACACTAATTTGAAAAGACACACCCGTTTATTGTAGCATTATTACCACAACAGCCAAGATATGGAAGTGTCCATCTACAGATGAATGGATAAAGATGTGGTGTGTGTGTGTGTGTGTGTGTGTGTGTGTGTGTGTGTGTGGCTGTAGGATTTTAGAGCCACAGGTTCTCAAGAGCCAAAAAGATGGAGGTCAGAACATGAGCTCAGGGCCAAGACAGTTAGTTTTGGTCGAATTGTAAGAACATTTGTGGCTGAAGATGTTTCGTAAAGTCAGTTCTGTAGACCCCAAGCCTATGGCGACACTAACGTCCAAACGTGCTCCTTTTGAGAGACAGCACAATCATTCCAAAACATTAATCATTCTTTGATGAAAGTGTGAAAATCGAGAGCATGTAGTCAGCTCATATGAAATGTTAAAATTCGTTTCTGAAGGAATAATTTCTTAAAGCAACCATGCTGCTAATGGGCATTGCTGTGCGACAACCACTGACCATCTTTCTTCAGTTCCATGTGGGAAGGAAGACTGTATTAAATCTGATTTCAATGGTCCCAGAAAAGGCAATTTACCACATGTGGGTGAACATTTTATTATCAAGAGGAAATTCATTTCACAGGCACAGAACCCACAACAAGACGTATCATGGTTGACAGTATCTGGCGTCCCCATTAATGACGCTGGGATAGCTGCCAGTGCCTGAACGTGACAAGGACGCTGAAATCTCATGTTTTGGTGGAATATGAAGCAGGAAGGAGCTTCCAAACAGGAGGATTCCAAACACCATTTCAAGAGGCCCTCGCCATCTCCCAGCCAAGGTACGGCCAACGAGAGCCCGCACCTCCAGCTGGGGAATGCCGTGGAACGTACCTCGGACAAAAAGACGGGTTGGGGAGTTCATATTTTACTCTGGCAAGGGAAAAGGCTGTTTGGGCCACCCTCTCAGAAAGGAGTTTTGGAAATGTAAGAAGAAATTAGGTATGACTCACTGAGCTGATTACCCAGGACACACACTGTGAATCATTACACAAGATGTAGTCTCTCGGTACAATAAAAAGACCAAGATGCTGCCAGATGTAAATCTGAGCCCAACTCATTATATTTTATCTTTGGAGGCAAAGATCCTGTGCGCTGAGTTTTTTCCTCGCTTCATGAATGGGACAGGGGGTATAAGCTTGTCCTTAGTTATTGTATATTTGTGATATTCTCTGGCTCTCTCTCTCCGGCTTTCTGGATTAACATTTTCCTTTATTTTTCTATTGAGTTGGATACGATTGATCATTATGTCTTTGAAGTTCTCTTCTGGCAGACACGGGATGTGTTTATTTCCTTGCATGCTCAATCAATATTTGGTGGGTGGATGTATGAATGAAGTAGTTATGCTTTTTTTTTTTTTTTTTCCTTCTCCGTTTACCTTTCTGATTTGTTTTACCTTTATTGACTTGATGACTGTCCTTTACATTGTTTCTGGACTTTCCTCAAGACTCACTGCTCAGCTCTTTCCCCATCCAAAGAGGGCCTCATGAGTCCTCACCAATGAAGTTAGGACTAGCACAATGTCAAAACCACTGGAGGGAGGACCTGAAGAAGAAGGGAAGGAACCACCTGCATGGGGGTGTAAGCAAACAGGTAATGCTGGAGACATGTGGGCAGGCAGACCTGATTCGGTGAGCTGAGACGTCATTTCTTAGCAGTGTAGGGCGGCTGGCTATGACCCACAGATGAGTACAGTTAGGGAAGTGTACCCAACATTGAGGTTGGGCTAACCATGGCTTGGGAGAAGAGAACGGAAAGCGTGGTGTCTGAATCAGGAGTATGGTCAGCATGTGCCAGACTCCACAGGGCTTGCCTGCCTGGTGCTGACCCAGGAGCCCACTAGGGCAGACCAGGCACGCATAAGGTACGGAGAAGTACACGAGGCGGAAACGTGCACTCTGATTTTCCAGCCCTTGACTCTATTCACATACGCAGCGATCGCACACTTTCAAACTCTGCTATTTGCTAACATTTATTTAAAACGTTATCCTCAATATTTGCAGGGCTTTCACACTCATTTACAGACATGTGCAGAGTGGCGAAAAAACTTGAGTCAGCTGACACGCTTCTTCCTAGCTGAATCCAACAAGGCAACACTGTCTTCCGTTCTCATACTACCAAAAAACACCATCCTTTCCACCGTATATGTAGAGCCACGTTTTATGCGTTTTTGTGATTTTTGTTGGTGATTTCACTGTTTAAAATGACTCCGAGGTGTACCGCTAAAGTGTTGGTCAGCGTTCCTAAGCTCAAGAGGTATGGAACCTGCCTTACAAAGAAGAATATGTGAGTGAGATAAGCTTCCTTTTCCAGGCATGAGTCACAGTGCTGTTTGTCCTGAGTTCAAAGTGAGAGAGTCAGCTATATATTTAATACGGCTTTTTTCTTTAAACAGAAATTCACACAAAACAAGGTTACATATTGATTGGGTGATGAAAGTGTTGTGACCAGGGGTTGACAGGAACCTAGCCCCAGGTCTCCCCTAGGAGCCGTGTTCCGTATTTGCTGACTCAGAGTTCACTGCGACTTTACAGAACGTCATTTCAGTGGATTATGACGGTCGACTGCACTTCCTTCTCCCAACTGCCCTTAGCCAATTTCCCTTCTCTCCCAACTTCCTTCACTTAAGCAACACCCACATTGCATCACATGCACTGAAAGCTTGCATCATGATTTCTCCTGTCCTTCTCTTTCCATCCTGCACGCTAGCCATACTTCAGGCACTCACTTCATAGCTGAATTATCGCTCTAATTTGTTAGCTGTTCTCCCAGTTTCTAACTGCTCTTTTCCTGCCTGTAGCCTAGAAAAACTATTGCCCACTGCCTTTAATGTTCTCACTTTTCCTTCCTCCCAGTGAGGTGTGACCACCTCTACAAAGTCCAGCTGAAGGCCTACCTCCTCCCTGAAGCTGTCTCTGCTGCTTACATTCTGCAATCTTTGGCTCGTCCCCAAAGTCCCCAGAGCACCTGTAGCCCAAGGCACTCAGGTGGTGAACTGATGGAGTCAACTTCTATGGGAACTTGCACAGATCACACAGAGCAGGTGGGTGACGTCTTTGTGCTTCTCAAGATTGTCCATAGCACTTTGTACAGTTGCTGAGTCAACTTGTCTCCCGTGTCCCTCAAATCAAGACTTCTAACAATCAGGGTTCCCAGAGGAAATACAGTGTGCTCGGTTAAATTTGAATTTCAGATGAACGATGGATGCTCTTTCACTACAAGTCTGTCCCAAATACTGCAGACATACACTTGAACTACAAAAGATAGGCTGTTTATTTAAATCTCCAACTAAACTGGGCATTCTGTATTTTTATTTGGCAAACCTGGTAGCCTTACCAAGAGCAGCTTTAGTATTCCCAATACGTTATTGGAATGAACTGCTTTCTAAGGAAATACAAAAGTAGCAGATGTCTTGCCTTCTAGCTGTGAAGAGAAGGCGTAGAGAATAAAAAGATTTAAGCCACAGGGAGGAAGTTGTACTCAATTCAGATACTGGCTGAGGAGGCACAACATATAATTCAAGTCACGTTTGATTAACTGTTTCAGGTTTCCAGGACATGTCCTTAGAGCCGAATTTTGAGGAAGAAAAGACACGGGTTTTCAGATGGCGGAGACCAACTGGATTAGTCAACTAGAGTCGCCATAGTGGCCACCACACAACGAGCAGCTTTGACAACACACATTTATGTCTCCCCATCCTGGAGGCTGGGAGTCTGAGATCCCGGCAGGGCCGAGGCTGGTTCCTCCTGAGGCCTCTGTCCTTGACGTGTAGACGCCGTGTTCTCCCCATGTCCTCACATGGTCGTCCCTCTGTGTGTGTCTGTGTCCTAGTCTCTTCTTCTCACACGAGGACACCGGTCCTGTTGGGTTAGGGTTGCCTTAATGACCTCATTTTACCTTTATCACCTATATAAAGATCCCATCTCCAAATACAGTGCTATTGGTGGACTTCAATTAGTGCTTCAATGTGTGGATTTGGAGGGGGTGGGAAACAATCTAATGTATAATACCAGGTAAATGTCCCTGGAAAAGCAGACGTTGTAGAAATGGCCAGCAAGTTCATCATTCTCTTGTGCTTCTAGTCCAGCATCACCAGTGTCATTCTGCGTGTGTTTTTACCAGTTTTTCCAAAATACCGAGAATCTTGGACCGTCAATGACAAAACCTGACCTAGTCAGTCACAAAGGACAATCCCTTCTCCGAGTACAGGGGAAGTAAAAAGAAGTTACTCAGACAGAAGTGTAAAATAATTACTTAATCACCACAAGGCTGATGATGATAATTCCTACTGGCAATGTGATTCTACGCAAGCAGCATGAACTTAGAAACATAAACATAAAAGCTGCGGAACCATAAGACTAACCTCTAACCCCAGGAAGGGAACATAGGTATTGTCACATACTTAGAATTTGGGGGGGAGTGTAGATAACTTTAGTCATAAATATCAATCATCTTCCCCACACCCAACTAGGACACAGAGATGGTTCTAATGCAGTCTCTTATAACAAGGACCTTCAAATTTTTCAGCTGTTACTTTAGGAACGTTTCTGTCGTTGAGGCTTGCAAAACTTACTGGCCTCAATCCTCCTTAGAGCAAGATTTGTAGAACCGAGTTTTATTCTTACAAGTCTAAGATGAGCTTCACTTTTCTGAAAACAAGGAGACGAAAACGATTTCTCTCCAGAACCATTTGTGACCGTTTGCGTAGAGTAGATCTCACAGCTGGTTCCCAGGCTGATAAAGTTACATGAACAGGGCTGTCAAAAGCCAAGAAGTGCGTAGGATTCTTGCTCTCTTGAAAGAAAGCGCCTGGCAGAGCAGAGGACCCCCAAGCCAAACCGTGGGTCATTCCATCCTGCCAAGGGTGAATGTGCTGGTTTGTTTGTTTCCAACCCTACGTATCTAAGAAGACTTGACATAGTATTTTATGAAACAAAAGACTTTCAGAAGCTCATTTTCCAAAGATTGCCCTGGAAAAAGGGATGCGTGTGGTTTCCAGGAAAACGTTGATACAGCCAGGGCTTTTGCCAGATAGAGTTTCTTGTTTAGATGCTGGTCGCCAGAAAAGCTAGTTCTGACAATGGATGGATGGGAAAAACAATGGAGGTATTCCAGAATAGGATGTTCGTTGGTGCTAAAGATTGGGGCTCTGTGGGGAGTGGGAAACAAGCAAACAAACAAACAAACGTATTTCATATTTGCAAAGAGAAGACAAAACGAAAACGTAAAGCACTTAATTGCTCACAAGAACCAAATGCTGTGTATCACTGCCGATTTCATATACGAGATACATAGGATTTCTCTGGAGAGGTAAAGCCAGCGAACGGCCAATTTAAAACTCATTTTTAAATTCCACAATTCCCTGCTGCTTCGACATGGAAATCTAAAATGAAACAATACCCAGGATGGGTCCCTGAGGAGTGAGTAAAATTGCTCAATCACTGAACTCATAGAACCCTGTGCCAGGATAATGCCAGGCAGAGGGCTCTTCTGATAGGTCACCAAATAGTCTTTCCTAAGAGGACCCTTTCAGCACCACATCTGGGAAGTGGCCTCAACCCACAAAAACTCATAAGTGTAGAACTCTATACCTGATTGTGTTACAGACTGAGGCTTGATTTTTGTTGTTTTTCTTCACAGGCAGGTTACTGTTTTTACTCACTGCGTTGCTATCACTGATTTTCACTTTTATTTCTGGCTCTCCGGTGGTCAGTAATGAAGCAAAGAAGACACTCCCACGTTTCTTCAGAGTCTCGGACGAGTCTTTGGTCTTGAAGCAGAATTGGTTGGTTCAAACATCTGGTGTAATAAAGCGGTGCCGTGGTCAGTTCTGTATTTAACATCGTTCCGTCGGAAAAACAAGTGTTTCCTTTGTCTGAACGCTAGACGTCTTCACCTGCGCATCATAACACAGGGCATAACCCTGTGCATCTGGGGGCCCAGGGCAGATCAAACACGGTAAACGTGTCTACACGTCAAACCTGAGTGCTTGCAGATGCCCGGGCTGTGTTTCAGGGATGAAGTTGTCAGAGCCATTGTGTAAGGTGGATATGTAATTTCACTCCTTGAATGTGGTTAATTGGCTTTGTCCTTAAAAGTCTGGTGTAGGAGAGGGTTCCCTTCACTCTGTACACCATTTTGTCCTCCTGAAGTATGATGCAGCTGGTGTTTTATTTTCTGCTTCACAGAAAATAAGGGGGTCTAGGACTTGGGAGTTCAATTTTTATGTGACCCTGGTACTCAGAGATGTAGAAGTTTTTAGCTCCAAGCTCCTCTTGCCTTTGTTTCGACAGACTTCTAGCGATGGTGGACTTGGATGGCTAACAGATGCCCTTTGTGGATTTTAGAGAAGTACCATTCAAGTCCATTTAATTTGGAAGCTGCGGCTCAACATTTTATGAGCGTTTCGTTTTGTTTTGTTTGTTTATTTGTTTTAGTTTATTTTGATAAAAACAGAGACAGTGTGAGCAGGGGAGCAGCGGGGAAAGGAAGAGACAGAATCCTAAGCAAGTTTCACACAGTCAGTGGAGAGCCCCATGTGGGGCTGAGTCTCATAAACTAGGAGATCATGACCTGAGCCGAAACCAAGAGTGGGATGCTTAACTGACTGAGTCACCCAGGTGCCCCTAAGAGCTGGTTTCTAAAGCCAGGTTTAAATCCTGTATTTCACTAGGTTTACACAGTTTTTGTTTATGTGGTCAGTCTATTGTGGTTGTAGTCCACACTCAGAAGGCAGCCAAATGCAGAAAGAGGGACCGAACCCTCAGATGGCTACCACCCAGATTAGGGCCCTAATCCTCCGATGGCTACCTCTTCTGCTCTTGGACTTCTGGAGCAGAGCAGACAAGCCAGGAGGTGGGGAGAACCATATACCTTAGAGAGACAACATCATTTAGCTTCTAAGTAACAAATATCCTTTGAATAGAAAAACCAACACAGGTTGCCGTGGAGACTTTGGGTTTCTACATCACATAATTTAGCATGGTTTAATTTCTTGAATGAACAGATGATTCTTAAAATACAGATGTGTGTCTGCGTGGAATATGATCTGATGTCTACTGGAGTAGACTGCAACATCTCTCTATTTTGTTAACATGAAACAGAAAACCTACTTCCCTACACAGCCACTAGCATGCACAGCATGGGATGCACAGGATTAAACATTCACTGTCCTCCAGACGGTCTTGGTTTGACAGAGTCTCAGGTGCACCAGGGACTGGACTGGAGCCCATGATCAAGAGCAGGTCATTTATGCATCCCTGTACCTTCGTTTCCTCCACCATAAAGTGGGATCACACATCCACCTGGGGGATTGCAAGTTTTATAGAAGTTTATACGGAAGATGAGATATGTAAACCATGCTCGCAGAAAAGCACTCCACAAAGACCACGTACTTTGCTCTTTGTTAGTTAGTATTATTAAGGATGTTTTGGTAGGGGACCTTGAGAAGCCTTCCCATATTATGGTCACCTAGAGTGGGATTGGATCCAGAAGACAAAAGAGAAAAGGCTGAGAGTATGGTGTATGGTGACCCATGGGGCACAGGAACCCATAACTGTTGAGGGGTCCCATGTGTCCTGAGCATGTTCAGCTACAGATCAGGGAAGCATGCCCTTTGGGAGGCAGCTACATGAATCCAGAAGTAACATCTGTCTTTCTTTTTTAATGTTCATTTATTTTTTGAGAGACACAGAGAGAGAGAGAGAGAGAGACCATGAGAGTGGGGGAGGGTCAGAGAGAGAGAGAGGGAGACACAGAAACCAAAGCAGGCTCCAGGCTCTGAGCTGTCAGTAGAGAGCCCCACAGGGGGCTCAAACTCATGAACCGTGAGATCGTGACCTGAGCCAAAGTCGGACGTTTAACCGACTGAGCCACCCAGGGGCACCCTGTCTTTCAACTCACCCCCACCAAACTGCATGTCAAGATTGGCCAAATTCATTTGTTTCTTCAACACTGGAAGGTTTCAGGCACCTCAAAGAACTAAACCCACTGGTTGGTTTTCTGGCCTTGCCTTCAACTACCACTGGTACTGCTTGAATGGCTACATTTAATTAACAAATGTGATAAAGGGTTCATCTTCCTGCTTATGAAACGAAACAAGTCTGGCTGCTTTTGAAATAGCTAAAGCAGGGGTCAGTAAATGTTTCCTCTAAAGGGCCAGATAAGGACAATTTTTTGGCTATGGGGGCCATATGGTCTATGTCACTGCAATCAGGCTCTGCCTCTGTAGTGTAAAAGCAGCACATAGACAGGACTGGGGGAGGCAGAGTACCAATAAAACTTTATTTATGGACAGCAACATTTTCATTTCATATAATTTTTATGTGTCGTGAAATCGTCTTTTGATTTTTGTACCCCAAACATTTAAATATATCTAACAACCGTTCTCAGCTTGTGGGCAAGGATGCTGAAAACAGGTGAGAGACTGGATTTAACTTGTGGGCTGTGGCTTTCAAAATGGCAGAATCCATGCCCCTTAACTTGAGATTCCGGGGCCACTGGAATCTGCTCCCATCAGCCCAATCTACCCCTTCACCTTTGCTTAGTCAAACCCTGTCCTTCAAGGGCTGGTTAAAGGTCCACCTCTTTTGTGATATCTGTCCATCTCCTTCCAAACAGATTTATAAACATCCATCGGTCATTCAGTGAGATACAGGCCAGTCCCCTTGGCAAGGACAAGTGGAGACAGACCAGTCATGGCTGGACTGCCAGCCCCGTTGACATAGTCTGCAAAGTCGTCGTCATAATGCACATATACATGGGGCATCTGGGTGGCTCAGTCAGCCGACCTGACACTTGGTTTTGCCTCAGGTCATGATTTCACAGTTTGTGAGTTCGAGCTCTGCATTGGGCTCTGTGCCCATAGTGCAGAGTCTACTGGGGGATTTCTCTCACTCTCTGTCTCTACCCCTCCCCTGCTATCTCTCTCTCTTTCAAATAAGAACTTAAAAAAATACCACGTGCATACCTGATAAGACTATTCTTGAGAATGAAAAACAGACCATACATTTAGAACACTCAGTATGGTCTTAGTGCAGAATAGAAAGTCACAAGGTGTGGATGTGATAGGACAATGATAGTGATGTTGATTGGTAACATATGCAACGACCCAGGTCAACTACTGCTACCCTTCCACGCAAACGTTGGCTGTGGTCATGCCAAAGTTACATGCCCCTTACAGATTAGAAATGTCGTAAGTCCCAATACATGCCTCCCTCTCCAAAGTACTATTTCAGGCTTATGTGGGAACATGAAGATAGTAAATTCCATATCACCTTAGCATAACCAATGGAACATCTAGAAGCCTAGCATCACAAGTAGATCCCCTCCCCCCCCCCAAAAAAAAGTAGATTCCCCTTCAAGCAGGCCATCTACAGTTGAGTTGATGAACGTCAACTCAGTAGCATCTTTATGCTGCCATCTTGTTCGTGTGGGTATTTAAAAATGGTGCTGGGGCGGCAAAGGAAACAATCAACAAAACTAAAAGGCAACTGATGGCATGGGAAAAGACATTTGTAAATGACATATCGGACAAAGGGCTAGTATCCAAAGTCTATAAAGAACTCACCAAACTCCACACCCGAAAAACAAATAACCCAGTGAAGAAGTGGGCAGAAAACATGAATAGACACTTTTCTAAAGAAGACGTCCAGATGGCCAACAGGCACATGAAAAGATGCTCAACGTCGCTCCTCATCAGGGAAATACAAATCAAAACCACACTGAGATACTACCTCACGCTGGTCAGAGTGGCTAAAATGAACAAATCAGGAGACTATAGATGCTGGCGAGGATGTGGAGAAACGGGAACCCTCTTGCACTGTTGGTGGGAATGCAAACTGGTGCAGCTGCTCTGGAAAACAGTGTGGAGGTTTCTCAAAAATTAAAAATAGATCTACCCTATGACCCAGCAACAGCACTGCTGGGAATTTACCCAAGGGATACAGGAGTACTGATGCATAGGGGCACTTGTACCCCAATGTTTATAGCAGCACTCTCAACAATAGCCAAATTATGGAAAGAGCCTAAATGTCCATCAACTGATGAATGGATACAGAAGTTGTGGTTTATATACACAATGGAATACCACTTGGCGATGAGAAAGAACGAAATCTGGCCCTTTGTAGCAATGTGGATGGAACTGGAGAGTGTTATGCTAAGTGAAATAAGTTAGGCAGAGAAAGACAGATACCATATGATTTCACTCATAAGTGGATCCTGAGAAACTTAACAGAAGACCATGGGGGAGGAGAAGGGGGAAAAAAAGTTACAGAGAGGGAGGGAGGCAAACCATAAGAGACTCTTAAATACTGAGAACAAACTGAGGGTTGATGGAGCGTGGGGGAGAGGGGAAAGTGGGTGATGGGCATTGAGGAGGGCACCTGATGGGATAAGCACTGGGTGTTGTATGGAAACCAATTTGACAATAAATTATATTTAGTATAAAAAATAAAAAATAAAAATAAATAAAAATGGTGCTGGGGCACCTGGGTGGCTCAGTCAGTTAGGCATCCGACTTTGGCTCAGGTCATGAACTCGCGGTTTGTGAGTTCGAGCCCCACGTCAGGCTCTGTGCTGACAGATTGGAACTTGGAGCCTACTTTGGATTCTGTGTCTCCTTCTCTCTCTGCCCCTCCCCTGCTCATGCTCTGTCTGTCTCTGTCTCTCAAAAATCAATAAGCATTAAAAAATTTTTTTTACATTAAAAATGGCGCTGCTCCTTAGCTTTTCACGTGGCCGTCTTACCTCTCATCAACTATAAACTAACTGAAGGACACACGTAAGCCTTGCACTTATGTGTGTGCTTCAAGGTGCATGAGAGCTGCCTTATGAATCTGTTGAGCAACGCATTCGGTGACAATGACTCTCCACTCACTCCACTGAAAAGCAGCAATGACAATCTTTCAGGTAGTGACACCAGAATTACAAGTCCAACATCACCGGATCTGAGGCATCACATTCCCTAAAGAACTCTGACTGACTCTAAGAGGTAACCATGGAGCCACAGAGATGCTGCCCCGGGCAGACAGTGGGGGGAGGGCTGCAATACACAAATACTGGATTACAGAATTTGAAACATCGCTGGGAAGAGAGAGCTGGTATCTTGGAAAGCAAGAGCTGAACAGATGCTGGGAAATACTCTCTTCTGACCCTTCAATGTACCTAGTTGGTAAACTGAAATCTCTAACGTTAAATTCGATGCATAAAGTGACATGGCTTTTGTTAGGCAAATAACACTGGATGCCAGGCTTTATGTCTCCAGTTCATTCTCCTTCCTTAGACCAGGGCTCCTCAGCCTTGCACCTGCTAACACTGGTGGCTGCATGACTCTGTGGGGTGGGGTGTCCTTTGCAGCATAGGGTAATGGGCAACATCCCTGGTCTCCGCCCACCACATGCAGGTGGCACCTACCTCCTTCAAGCGTGACAACGAAAAATGCCAAATGTCCCCTAAGAGGCGAAATTGCCAGTGGTTGACAATGACTGCCTTAGACCTATTTTGATAGTCAACAAATGTCTCTAAATTAGATCATACGTGTCTCAGTACTGTTAAGTTTCCAAAAACTAAAGGCTTTACCAAGTGAGCAATGTCTTCTTAGAGCTAAGTAATGCCATTTCACTTCCTTTGAAAAACATTCCTTCTTTCTTTTTCAGCACTACCTGTCTAAAGCTTTTATATCATCCTTTTGCTTCCTCAAGAATAAATGGTCTCACATTCTTTACTCTTTTCCTCATTGAATCCGTCAGCATCTCCATACAGACAGAGTAATTAGAGAAGGATCGCCTTGCAATGGGTCTATTTATAAAAGTGTGGATGCAGAGTAGTGGTTCTCGGCAGGGAGCTGGTCTGTCCCCCAGGGGAAAGTTGGAGATGTCTTGGAGACATCTTTGGTTGCCAAATCCGAGGGCATGCGGGCGGCGGCAGGGGTGTGTAGAGGCCAGGCTAAACCTTTTACGACGCACGGCACAACTTTCAACACATGCAAAAAGAATGATCCGAGGTCAGTAGCATCCGTACTGCTTGAACCACTAGGCACAGGTGGGCAAAGGGAAGGAGTCATGGCTGACACCAGAATGGTCGAGATGGTGTGGACTCAGCCATCAGGGCAGGAGCAATGGCATTTGGTAGAGGGCTCAGCCAGCACAAGATACCTGGAAGGATGTCAGCCAAGGGAACTGGTAGACTGACTTTCCTCTTCTCCCTGAATCCACAGTCCAGCTGGAGCTCTCCACTGGCCAAACCCACCAGGAAGCCAGACGTGCGTCAGCCTGGTTGATGGCATCCGTACAGATCAGCCTCCCGGGGGCAGAGGGCAGAGCAGGGATGAGGAAGAACACAAGGAGAGAGGCAAGCGCAAGCCCTTCATACCCTAAAGGTTCTAAAGGTTCAGTCACCTCTTTACTGCGTGAGTCTATTTCACTTCTCATTCATTGACGTCCGCCTTCTCCATTCACTACTCTGGGCTTGTCGTGGCCAACACATGTCCAGACTCCTCAGAAGCCTCTGTCCCCACCCCTTCCTCACCCCACCTCCTTCATAGCGCTCCTTCAAGCAGCTGACGACATTTTCCTGGAAATTGTGCTTGAGATTCACGCAGGAGCCAAGGTTAACAGTCATGAAGGTGATAACCTGGATATTCATACCAAACGCTACGGCGGTCTTTCTGGGGCAAGAGTAATGGGTCAGAAGTGACAAGGCCTGAGCGGCAGTCACGGCTCTGAAATTTGCTGGCATCGGAGTCTCTGATGCGTCCTGCCTCAGTGAGCAGGACTTCCCTAACTCTGAGCTCTACTCGGTGGTAAACTCAGGATGATAAATACCAGTGGTGATGATTACCCAACGACCTTTGCGCTGCAATCAGCCCAGACACTGTAACACAGGAAACAGCGCCCCGTAATTACTATTTTCAGGGTGAGCATGAGCAAGTGAGGTCCGTGAATTTTCTTAAATACAGAAGCACAGTAATGATAGTTATTTTTAGTAGACTCAGACCCAAAGTTTCAGATTCCATGGGGTAATGTGAAACTGTTTTCATCAATAGTATTGGCCATTCTCCCTCTGATTACACTGAACTGACAACTTCTCCCTCTGATTTCCTGAACTGGCAGTTGTTCCTTGTGATCAGATTGAAGTGTTTTCTTCCCAACAATCCTTTCTGCTCTCTACCTTAAGACGTTTTATCCCTAAAGGCTGCTAACTGCAACCTTTCCATTATCCTTCGCTTGCCCCATTCTCCAGGACCCCGTTCAGAGAGCTCAGTGTGAGACATTTTACCATCCAATGGCTCTGGGAGTGAGAGGTTCCTTCCGCAAAGATAAGCCAGTTTGGAAATGCCTGCTGCTCACCATTACCATTGCGTATCCAGAAAGTACACAGATGTAGAGTCCGCTGCTGGGTGGCCCCCTTAGCTTTCTACCATAAGACAGGAGATAACTGACATCAGCAGGGACAACTTCCCCATTACTTAGTGAGAAACTTAAAACAAGGCTTTTAGGGACAGTGACTTGTGCAAGCCAGAAACCATATGAAGACAAAGAAAAGAGATAAAGACATGATTATGGATCAAACCCCCCATGGCCACATTGAAAATTGCCTTGAGTTTAGAGACATGGTGAATTCTAAATATGTTCCAGGCAGAAACTCTAAGGAAGGATGGTTCTCATCACTGTTAACTGCTGGCAGAGGTAAGACACGCTGTCGGATGCAGGGGGGAAACTGACCCACTGGGCATGGCTGGAATGCTAAATTGAGGCCAGCGGCAAAGGCTGAAAAAGGTTTGGGAATTCCCGGGGAAGGGGCCTCAAGGTGCACGGGGTCTGACAGTGTACATCAGGGGGAGAGCAGAGTAGGGCAACCTCAGTCCAATTCTAGGTGGGAAAAAAAAAAAAAAAAAAACTCAAGAAACAGAGAGCCTGTTCCCAAAGAGTTTGATCACTGCATGTAGAAATTTCTTTATCCGTTCATCAGTTGATGAGATGTAACTGACATATAATTCACATACAACATTGTGTAAGTTTAACACAACAATGCGTTGATTGGATACCTTTATACAGATGGTATAAAGGACTTAGGATGCTTTGACCTAATGACGTTTCAAGTTTACCATGGTGCAAAAGCGACACACCATCAGTAGAAACCATACCTCTGATTTTGAATTTTGATCTTTTCCCCAGGCTAGTGATATGGGGTACAATACTCTCTTGTGATGCTGGACAGCAAAGGTGAGCCACACAATCACAAGTCAAAAACCAATACATTTACAACCATTCTGTTCCCACACATCCATCTGGAAGTCACTTTCCATACAGTAGTCCATAAATTACATGAGATATTCAACACTCTAGTATAAAACAGTCTGTGTGTGAGATGATTTTGCCCAACTATGGGCTAAGACAACTGTGCTGAGCATGTTTAATGCAGGCCTGTCATGCTCCTTCCACAGGGTAGGTGTATTAAATGCATTTTCAACGTCGTGACATTTTCAACCTATGATGGGTTTCACTGGGACGTAACCCCAATGTAAGTGGAGGAAGATCTGTGTGCTACAAAATGATGGCCATGAATGAAACTGGAATCCTTGTAACACTCACAAAAATGAAGTAAAAGTGGATTAAAGACTTCAACCTGAGACCTGAAAATATAAAGCTCCTTGAAGAAAACACAAGGGGGAAACCCCCTTGACATCGGTGTTGGCAGTGATTTCCGAGATATGACAGCAAAACCAGAAGCAAAAGAAGCAGTCAGCAAAATAAAAAGTCAGCCTCTGGAATGAGAGAAAATATTTGCAAATCCTATATCTGATAAGGGGGTTAACACCCAAACTGTGCCCAGAAATCACAACACAACTGAATAGAAAAAAATCCGATTAAAAAATGGGCAGAGGACCTAAATCGACATTTTTTTCCAAAGATGACGTCCAGATGGGGCAACAGCTACATGAGAAAGTGCCTGACAACACTCATCATCAGGGAAATCAAAATCAAAACCGCCGTGAAATAACCATCTATAATTTTATATAAATCATTCCAAATCATTTTCTCTGCATACACGTGCAAAGAGAGTTTACAAATTTTGCTTCAAACACTCCCTTTTCTTCCTAATATCATAACACCTTTCCACGTCAATAAATCATTTCTATATCCTAATTCATGACACGAATTCATAAAAGTCATTTTGCCCATCTACTATGGTTGGGCATAAATTATTTCCTATATTTGTTTTCTGCAAGTGACTTCAGCTGATATCCTAAAGCCTGCATGTTTTAGACAGACTGAATAATTTCTGAAGGTTGAATTTCTAGAAATGGAATTACTGGGTCAAAGTGATCAATATATTTATGGATTGCTTCGATTATTAGTGACTCACTCCTTTTACCCCTGGAATAACTATACACTGTTATGTACATGATTGGAATAGAAATCTAGCATTTATCTGTATGAGATACCACACATTTAATATGCACTGCATTTTGGATCTATAAAGTTTACCTACTTATAAAAAACAACACTGTGAGAAACTCTAGAATTTTCATAAAGGAAACGTTGTTTAAAGTATTTAAAATTTGCAAGAGCTTTCTTTAGCAAAGACCTTCCCAGTCCAAATTTTATCATAATCTAGGCAATTTAATAGCAATCTTTTTACAGAGGGATCAATAGCTTATTGAGACAGTGATATAATAATTCCCTTACACAGAAGATTGATTTTTCTTTTTTTCAAGTTTTTTTGTTCTACATCTTTGTTAAATTTATTTTGAAAGAGAGAGACAGCATGTGTGGAGGGGCAGAGAGAGAGGGAAAGAGAGAGAATGCAAAGCAGGCTCCACACTGTCAGCCTACTGACCAACATGGGGCTCGAAGTCATGAGTCATGAGATCATGACCTGAGTCAAAATCAAGAGTCAGATGCTTAACTGACTAAGCCACCCAGGCGCCCACCCAAAAATTGATTTTTCTAATTTTCAAAAAATCATTCTTTTCTATCTGACACAGTCCAACCCTGCATCAGAAACTTTCTTGAAAATGGTTGGTCTACAAAATATTAGTTATCTCTGTTTACCTAAGTTATCCCCAAATTATTCCGAGTTTGAATCTTTTCACAGATGAGGGTATTCTATATGTGCAGTATGTGACTCTACCGTTCAAGAAAAAAAAAAAAAAAAGTTTCAAAGAGCAATGCTTGTGCCTCGTTCCAAATTCTCTCATCTGGGAGCCTAAATATCTTCATAGCAGTGTTCATTTTATCTCCCGACAGTGATACCCAAATTATATATACAAGGGATATAAGTGAAGGGTTGTAAAATATTTGTCAAAAGTTTTCCTCCAACGGTGTATAACTGACCCTTGACCAGCATGGATTTGAACTGTAGGGGTCCATTTATGTGCACATGTGTTTCAACAGTCCAGTCCTATAAAGGCATTTTCCCTCCATTTAATTTTGGAGGCATTTCCCTCCAATTAATCCATTTTGTTACCTCTAGCTCACTCTATTGGAAGAATACAGTATTTAATACATAGCATATACAAACCATGTGTTAATCAAGTGTTTATGTTATGGGGTAAGGCTTCTGGTCCACAGTAGGTTATTACTGGTGAAGTTTTGGGGGGCTGCAAAAGTTATACGCATAACATCAGAGACTGATGGGGCCTGTGCCCCTGACCCCCACCTTGTTCAAGAGTCAAGTGTATGGGGCGCCTGGGTGGCGCAGTCGGTTAAGCGTCCGACTTCAGCCAGGTCACGATATCGCGTGATCTCCCACGATATCGCGTGATCTCCCGTGATCTCGCGTGAGTTCGAGCCCCGCGTCGGGCTCTGGGCTGATGGCTCGGAGCCTGGAGCCTGTTTCCGATTCTGTGTCTCCCTCTCTCTCTGCCCCTCCCCCGTTCATGCTCTGTCTCTCTCTGTCCCAAAAATGAATAAACGTTGAAAAAAAAATTTTTTTTTAAGAGTCAAGTGTAGCTGTAAAGGAGGCTGAAAAGAAAGAGGGACAGGGTTTTTCACGTGCCTGCTTTTGTGATTAACGCCCGTATCCTGCATACAGAGCTGTGGCCCTAAAACCCGTGACAATGACAAAACAGGTTCCCTCGGGGACATATTTCATTTCCTTTTCAGGGCACAGTGGGCGGAAGAAGTCTGTGTTTTGACAGAGACTCTCTCTTCCTCTCTCACCTTGTGCAGCGTCATGCAGGTTTTATTTTTAGTAGACTCACGACTGTTTTGGTGCCTCTTTGAATACATTCCAGTTGTCTGCAATGGCCCAGCAGGAACGACGGTCGCCACTTAGGTAAGTGTATCAGTCTATTCTGAATATGTGCTGCATTTCGGATCCACAAAGCTTACCAAGTTGTGACAAAAGTAGGGCAGAGAACCCTGGAAATGGATGGCCCTTCGTTTCCTGGACCGGCCTTATTTTCAGAGACCAAATATGCATTTAAATATGTGCATGCATCTAAATATGCGCATGCATCTAAATATGCACACGTTGGGGCGCCTGGGTGGCGCAGTCGGTTAGGCGGCCGACTTCAGCCAGGTCACGATCTCGCGGTCCGTGAGTTCGAGCCCCGCGTCGGGCTCTGGGCTGATGGCTCAGAGCCTGGAGCCTGCTTCCGATTCTGTGTCTCCCTCTCTCTCTGCCCCTCCCCCGTTCATGCTCTGTCTCTCTCTGTCCCAAGAATAAATAAACGTTGAAAAAAAGATAAATAAAAAAATAAATATGCACACGTATCTCACGCACACCTTGTGATGATGCACAAAGGGTCCACACTCACACAATGCCTAACAGGAAACAGGGCTTGGCTGTCTACTGTGATGTCACCTGGACACACAGGGCAGTGTCCTCGTTTGTCCACAATTTACCAGTGATGTTTCTCTCGTTGTAATAAAATGTAATTATACATTCAGAAATTGCAAACGTACAACTCAATACACAGAGCCTCATGTCACGAGTCCCATTAATGTTTACTTCCTATCTGTAGCAACATAAGCTCCCAGCAGTGTTTTTTCAGAAATGGTGCATTCAAATGAATCTCCTTCAGCTATTTTCGGGCAAGATGGAGAATCAGCCTTTGTATTTCTCAAGCACCATTCCTAAGCTCTGAAGGGCTGTTTTCAATGGCAGCTTATTTTCCCGGAGATATTTTTCTAAAATCTGCCTCCATGTGTCCAACTCGTAAAGACATGGTTTGTTTTCAGTCATTAAAAAAAAAAAAAAAAAAAAGGCAGACTTGTTACATATCCTGCTACCATTTTGCTTCAATTTTTTGTGTCTGTCTCCTCAGTGAGCTGTATTCCGCTCTATAGTAAATTGCAGAAAAATTCAGGTGTAATTTCTTTTGAATCAGTGGCTGAATGTGTCCCCTTCCTCCAAGTTCGTGGCCCCCCAATCAGTTTAAAGAGCTGTTTCAATCACTTCTGGTCATATGTGTCTGACGTTTAGGGAAAGGACAGAAGAGGAATGGATGGGACGGACAGAGGACTCTGTAATTATAAGAAAATATAATTACCTACACCACACATCTGACCCCTGGTAATACTCTGTCTCCCACTCTCTTGTTCACATGCCTCCAGTCTTAGCTACTGGATACATTTCAAGACCCCTGAAAGCAGAAACTGTCTCTTGTATATTTTGCTAGCCCCACCTTGCAACAAAAGAGACAGCCAATTTGGGTTTCCCAAGAATCCCAAGAACCCTCTGTGCTGACGGCACAGAGCCTGATGCCGGGCTCGAACTCTTGAACCGTGAGGTCATGAACTCAGCCGAAATTCGGAGTCGGATGCTCAACCGACTGAGCCACCCAGGCAGCCCCAACCCATCTTAACTCGAAACCAAAGCATTGCTGTGTCTCTCACAGATATTCATTCCTCTGAATCACCTAACTGATGCTTTTTCCCAGCTTCTCCTATAAACGCACATACTATTAGATTCCCCATTGTATTCATCCCAAGAAACTGAACCAATAGGATATGTATGTATCCTTTGTATACATCCTTTATATTGCATGTATTTTTTATACTTATATATGTATCCTTTCTCTATATATCATTTACATATACATATTTATATATATCCTTTATATATGTTCCTCACAGGTATACATATCTTTTGTGTGTGTGTGTATATATATGTATCCTTTACAGACGTTTACTCTCTGTGTTTCCATATCTCCTGTGTAGATATTTACCCTCTGTGTTTCCATATCTCCTGTATAGATATTTACCCTCTGTGTTTCCATATCTCCTGTATAAATATCTACCCCTGTGTTTTCATATCTCCTTTATACACATACATAAGAAAGACATAGTAGCAAGCATTGACTCATGATCATACAGGCTGAGAAATCCCTCAATCTGCTCCCTACAACCTGGAGACCCAAGGCAGGGGGTCGCGGAATGTAGCATGAGTCTGGAGACCCGAGAACCAGCAGAACCAATGATATAAGGTGCAGTCTGAGGGCAGGTGAAGACCCACACCCCAGCTTAACCAGTCAGACCAAAAAGGGCAAATTCTCCTGTTCTCCACTCTTTTGTTCTATTCCGACCATCAACTGATGGAGTGAGGCCCACCCACACTGGAAAGGATCATCTGCTTTACTCAGTGGGCCCTTTCAAAGGCTCATCTCATCTGGCAACCCCCTCACAGATACACCCAGAAATAAGGTTTAGCCAAATATCTGGATACTGTGTGATCCAGTTAAGTGGGCCAGTACAATGAACCATCACACCCATGCACGTACCTTTTCACCCAGTCACCAATATGGCCGTGCGTTTCCCTGGTTCGCGCACACACACAGAACTCTCCTGGATAATCGGATCAGCAAGCATGGGACCCAAGTCTTGCCTGGGGAACCCACATCATGACATGGAGGTTATGCTGAGCCTGACTGGTATAGAGTCTGTGTCCTGCCTCTCCAAACCACTCACACTCCTCCTTTTTCCTTTCCTTCTTCTCTCACATCTCCAGGTTTCTTTGCAACTAAGACTAGTTAAAAAGAACAAATCCAAAAATCAAGATGTAAAAAAAAAAAAAAAAAAAAGGCAAAGAACAAAAACAAAACAAAACAACATTTAAAAAATACTGGTTTGGGGCATCTGGGTGGCTCAGTCAGTAAGTGTCCAACTTCAGCTCAGGTCATGCTCTCATGGTTCGTGAGTTTGAGCCCCACATTAGGCTCTGGGCTGATGGCTCAGAGCCTGGAGCCTGCCTCGGATTCTGTGTCTCCCTTTCTCTTTGCCCCTCCCCCACTCATGCTCTGTCTCTCTCTCAAAAATAAATAAACATTTAAAAAAATTTTAAAATACTGGTTTGCTTCTTTAATTTATCAAGTTTACTTAGAGGATCAGATTCAGCAAGTTTCCCTTAGCTCTTCACCCTTTGTTCTTTTATTACTGCCTCCTTACTACATGGAATGCAGATGCGATGCCTGGAAGCGCAGCAGCCATTATGCGACCATAAGGCCAATAGCCATATGGTACAGATGGCAGAGATCCAAGACATTAAGGCTTTGGCTACTGATGGCATTCAGGGCTGCTGAACAAAGCATGCACATGCATAACTTTGTTCACTAATGCAACTGGCATTTTCATTTGACTTTGACATGTTACTCAAACTCTGGTATACTTTGAAGAAACCGTAATGTGTGAGTTCGCCAATGGTTGGCATTCCTCATATCCATTGCTTTCATTTGATGCTCACTGAAAAAATTTGTAAAACAAACTTGCAATTCATAAAAGCATTATTTCTATATCTGTATAGAGTTTAGGAAAATGAAAGAAAAAATATTCAAGATCCACAAAAAAAAAATTTTTTTTTAACAATTTGTTCTTTTTATGTTTATAGAAAACATGCATGAAGGGGCGCCTGGGTGGCTCAGTCGGTTAAGTGTCCGACTTCAGCTCAGGTCACAATCTCATGGTCCGTGAGTTCAAGCCCCGCGTCGGGCTCTGGGCTGATGGCTCGGAGCCTGGAGCTTGTTTCCGATTCTGTGTCTCCCTCTCTCTCTGCCCCTCCCCCGTTCATGCTTTGTCTCTCTCTGTCTCAAAAATAAATAAACGTTAAAAAAAATTAAAAAAAAAAAGAAAACATGCATGAAAATACCTTAAAGCACACACAGGGGGGCAAACAAAAATGTCAGAATGTTTTTTTTCTTCTTCTTACATTTACAGCACTTTGACTTTGATTTTAAATAAAGAACTTCCTGCATCTTGCCGACAAATTAGCAAGCTTGAAAACATCAAGTTGGCAAAGAGAGACACACACACAAAACAAGGGCCATCCCTGAAAAAATTTTCTAAAAACAAAGTAGGGACGATACACAACAAAAGAAGCCTGTGGATTTCTGACTTGTAATTTGTAAGCATTCGGAACTAACATGTTGTGGCTTCAGACTTCAGGGGGTAAAGCGTCTGCAAATAACATTTAAGAGGTTGGTTCAGTGTGAATTCCCACCAAATAGATCTTTGACCTGGGTCTTAATGGATGGTATTAGGGTTGCACTTTTAAGAGTCACCTGACCTGTGGTTTTGTGACCACTGCATGTTTTGCCAAAATCACACCAAGCAAGGAAAAGCCTGGGAGAACGGGGTGGTGATGGGAGATTTGGATGCCATGGGGCGGCAGGGGGCGGGGAAGGGAGACAGCCAAATAGAACTCCTCCCATTTGGGTCAGCACATGCATTCACAAGGAATCATCACTAACGATAAAGACCACAGCCCTTTGGCTAACATTTTGAGCCGTCTCATCTCTAACGAGCTTCAGATCTAAACCTTCCCCCCCATAACACTTTCTTGCTTTTTAACAAGCCTTCAAAAAAAAAAAAAAAGACATTAACTGTGGATGATGGCAGAGATATCAGCTCTTATCACTCTGCTCTTGACTTGTCTTTGATTAAGCACAGTCCCTCACACAGCTCTTTGCAGACAGGCAGTCAATAAGTGCATATTGAATCAGGGCATCTCACCAGCTAAAATAAAAGAGTACTAGAAATAGTGTGATCCCTTCATCTACAATAAAAGCAACCGGGCCTCTGGTGACATTGGCATTTGTAAGTCAGTGTCAGTGTCGCAGAAGCCAATTCCGATTCCCTCCAACTCAATGGACATTCATTGAGTCCCACGCGGAGGAAGCCGAAATTCACTGCAGCCTGAAATGCAAATCTTTTATCTTGAGCTTTTCTTTGAAAAGCTGAAACTCACACGACCGATATGCCATCCTAACCTTCAAAAACAATCTCCTTCCCCTGCACCCTAATCCTGCCAATGGAAGTAGGGAATCTTAATGGAAAGATGCATTTCTCATTGAAATTCAGAAGCCAAGGGATGCTGCTCTTGAATTCTGTTGCATTGCTACCCATGTGGTGTTCACGTAGTGCCTGCGTTAATTCTGCTGCATAGAATTACAAGAGAAGAACTTCCAAACCCAAATGAAACTTTACAAGAGAAGGCTCGTGAAACCAGAGACTTCAGTTCTGTGTCTGTTGAATCTGAAACGTCTTCAGCTTAAACTAACCCTGGTACCAGCTCTGGGGCTCTTCGTGGGTCCCCCAGTGGTCTTGTCCTACACACATCTCAGTCCTTCCCTCCTCTGGCCACACCCTTTCTTTTCCAAATACCAGTAGTGCCTCTTGTGTCAATGCTTATTTATTTTTTGATAAAGAGAGAGAGAGAGAGAAAGAGAGAGAGAGCTCACACACACGTGTGGGAAGGGCAGAGACAGAGCGAGACACAGAATGGGAAGCAGGTCCAGGCTCTGAGCTGTCAGCACAGAGCCTGACACGGGGCTTGAACCCATGAACTGTGAGATCGTGACCCGAGCTGCAGTCAGACACTTACCGGACTGAGCCATCCAGGTACCCCACGTAGTGCCTCTTGTTTACAAATGCCAGATATCCCACCCTGGACCACTTCTTCCTGTTTTTCTTAGTGGTCTCCCTCGCACCCACACCTTAAAATTATGCTCTCCAAACAGAACTTCCCAGCCACTAATGCTACCATTTTCCAAGATTCCTCCCAGACTCCTTGAGCTCTTTTCCACCCCCATCTCACACCCTGACTTTGTCGTCAACCCGTATAATGTCCTGTACATATATCCTTAACTCACTCGTCTCCTCCTCATCAGCTCCTTGAGGTCCTTCATCAAAGCAAACACTTAAATCCCGTTAATCGCCATTACCCTCTCCGTGTTTATTCGCCTATTCCATGTGTGAACATACCCAGCTGGATGTGGCTAAAAAAAAAAAAAAAAAGTCTTCCACGCAGGCAGCTAAGCAGATTGCATTTCTCTACACCTTTGTTTTTGTTGTTGTTGTTTTAACCACTCTTCTCAATGACTCCTTTTCTTCTTTTTAAGTGTATTTACTTTGAGAGAGAGAGAGCAAAACAGGGAGGGGAAAAGAGAGAGAAAGAGAGAGAGAGAGACAAGCCCAAGTAGGCTTCTCACTGTCAGCACAGAGACCAACCTGCGGCTTGAACTCACGAACTGTGGTATCACGACCTGAGCCAACACCAAGAGGTGGACACTTAACTGACTGAGTCACCCAGGCGCCCCATCCAACGACTCTTCCTTAGTGGCTCCTTCCATTTCTACCCCCGTCCTCACCTGTGTTCTGAGTTCACAGGACTGCTCCCTACTCAGCTGAGGCAAGTGGAAAGATCAGGAAGAGGCTGCACATGGCTTCCCAGCGCTTCTCCCTGCCTCTGCTCCAGCAAAGTCCCCTCTGTCTCCTGCAGTATCTCATTCTGTCTCCAGGACCCACTCCCCATTCCCACCAGCAGACCGATGGGCTATCCCTTCTCTCATCGTAAACAAAATGAACAAACCCTCCGTTGAGCCTTCTCCCACTCCGGCTGCCACTCCCGGCTGCTCTCGATCCCTAAGCACAGAATTCCTTGAAAGAACGGTCTACGATCGTTCTACCATTTTGTCTTGGATCCTCGCCAGGGGCATGTCACCACCACCACTCAAAGTCACCAGTGATCTCTGTGCTGTGAAGCCAATGGTCATTTCTCACACCTCCTGATGGAAGGTGGAGGAACTTCGGTAAGGCATCCTCCGGGTGGAGAAGGCAGTTGGGACGGAAAAAATGAAGGAAGCCGCTCAGCACGGTTTCCACCGAGTTTCATCCAGGGTAATGTACTGTTGGGGGGGAATGAGAAGGGCAGACTATCCAGGAGATGTGCAAACACCATCCCCCCTCATCCTTCCCCCCCCCCCCCATTCTGTGCCTTGTCTGGATCTTCATCCCCAGGTTTTATGGAGTGAGGTCACAGGGTCGTGATTTCAAGGGGGCCCTCCGTGCACCGCAGGCTGGCTATTAGCTGTCTAACCTGACACTTTCTGTGCACCAGTCGCCTCTACTATTTACCTAAATTGGGGTTTTCTCTTGCACCTCTTTGGGGAAGATCAGAACAAGCCTCCCCACACCCAGGTCAGGCAATTCATGAACCCGCACAAGGCCTGGAGCGCAAGCCCTGAGGGAGGTCGTTGCATGGGCAGGAAACAGGGTGGAGAGCCCAAGGCGGACTCAGTGTGGTCAGCACTCCTACACCCCCCTAACTTAACCTCTCAAAGGCATTTGACATCATTGACTGAGTTTCCTCCTTGAAACAGTTTCTTTGTTCTCTCCCTCTTGGCCTCCTGGATTTCTGCACGGCCCTCTGTCTGCTTTCTTGCTTCCTCCTGTCCCTCTTACGTCCTATCCGCCTTTGCACTCAATCCTTGTGGCTCCTCTGTCTACAGTTACTCCTAATTGACTCACTGAGCCTCACGCTTTTGCATACCACTGTATAGTAATGACTGCCAAATTGTTATGTCCGTGGACCTTTCCCCTGAAGTCCAGAAATATAGGATCATTCCTCTATGACGTCTTCATTTAGATATCTGATGGCCAAGTCAAAGCACATCCAAAACCAAGATCCTGTTCTCACCCACAAACCAGCAACTCACTCAGCCTTCTGGCAGCTCAGACACAAACCTGCCTGTTACCCTCCAGTCACCATCTTCCTCCTCCAGCCCTCATCTGGTCTGCTAGGAAATATACCAAGATGCATCTAGAATCGCACAAGTGTTCACCAACGCCCTAACACCATTATCTCAGCCTTGGATTGATGCACGCATCTCCTGTGTGGTCTCCCCGCTGCCTCCTTGGCATCAACTGCCCGCTGGCCCACCCCAGCAGCGTACTGAAACGTTAGGACCCCTCATCCACCGTCTCAGCCAACACCTTCCGCATCTGGCTCCGTGTCTACTCAAGCTCAAAGCCACAGGCTGTATGGTGACTCTCCCCACTCCATGCTCTCTGGTCCTTCGTGACTTATTGGACGTGTACCTTGCTGCCCACACATTCTCTTTAGTGCTTCCAGTTCCTTTCCCCTTAGCTGGCCCCCAAACTCACTCCATCTCCTTAGAATCATTCCATCTGGTCCTGCAGCTTCCGAAGCTGCTCTCACCCCAGCAACCTTGTGGCTTATGCTTTCACTTCCTTCAGGCCCCTGCAAACTCCCCATCTCAGGAGTTCCTCCCTGACGCCCTGCCTAACGTTTCCACCAGAGCCCTGATGCTTACTATTCCCTGTTTATTTGTCTCCTTTGAAATCACATCTCCATCCAACATACTGTATATTTAATTTTTTTAATGTTTTATTTATTTTTGAGAGAGAGAGAGAGAGCAAGCTGGAGAGGGGCAGAGAGGAGGAGACAACGAATCCGACGCAGACTCCAGGCTCTGAGCTTCCAGCAAAAGCCTGACGCGGGGCTCGAACCTACAAACCGCGAGATCATAACCTGAACTGAAGTCGGGCACCCAACCGATGGAGCCACCCAGGCGCCCCCAACATCCTGAATATTTTAGGGATCTGTCATGTCTATGAGCTGTCTTCTACATTAGCACGTGACCCTCACAATGGCATGGATCTCTACCTGTTTTGCTGATGACCGTACCTCCCGTGCCGAGGAATTGTGTGGAACCATTTGTTGTGTGAATGCTGACTAGAAAGAGCTGGAAGAAACCACGGCAGTGGCATATGAGGAACAGAACTTGAATGTCCAGAGAGCACTGTCTGCATAATTGGCATTTTAGACCTACTTGCATTTTTCTAAAAAAAAAAAAAAAACTGTGCTCTAGTGATTTGTAAGTATTTGGGCATTAGAAGCATTTGCCCCAGTGACTAGGGTTTGGTTA
>NW_024412465.1:2351702-2364595 GCF_014898765.1 Herpailurus yagouaroundi | reverse complement strand
TGTCTCTCTCTGTCCCAAAAATAAATTAAAAATGTTGAAAAAAAAAAATAAAACAAAATCATAGGGGCGCCTGGGTGGCGCAGTCGGTTAAGCGTCCGACTTCAGCCAGGTCACGATCTCGCGTGATCTCCCGTGATCTCGCGTGAGTTCGAGCCCCGCGTCGGGCTCTGGGCTGATGGCTCAGAGCCTGGACCCTGCTTCCGATTCTGTGTCTCCCTCTCTCTCTGCCCCTCCCCCGTTCATGCTCTGTCTCTCTCTGTCCCACAAACAAATAAAAACGTTGAAAAAAAATTTAAAAAAAAAAAAAAAAGGAAACACAATAAACAAACAAAACACCCTCTTCTACCTTGTATTTTATATTCTGCTTGTAAGGGACAAATTTCTGCCACTGATTACAATTAAAATATTTTTTTTTTCCATAAAAAGAAACCAAGCTGGTGCTGTAGATTCAATATTAAAACAACGTGACCCAAATGCTTAGTTGTAAGTATGCTGGTAGCCAAGTGATTCTGTTTCCTTATCTTTCTCTCCTTGTTTCGATTTTTCTCGTTCTCTCTTCTGTTTGGATTTTTCTGCCCTTCTAACCCTGTTTGAGCAACGGGCAAATTGTGGCACCTCAGCCGGCCATGTGTCTGCCAACAACTGGGGTCGCAGGGAGCGAGGATGCAGGGGACACACTACTGAACTGTCCCAGTTTGGGGCTTCTGGGTACGTTCCTTGTGGCTCCCCAGTCCCTTTCCCAAGACGATGTTCTGTTTTACGATGGAGGAAGTGCTCTTTAGAGACCCTGGCCAGACGAACCCCTCAAACAAATTCTGTACCGGTGTCTGCCTCTCAGCCTTCTGCTAACAGACAGGAGTGCACTATGGAATTAGCGTCTAAAGATATAACTGAATAAACACACAATAGAAAACACAAAGGCAGCAAGAATTAAGGGCACACTCAAACGGGAAGAGCAAAACTTAAATTGCAGGTCTGAAAAACGAGATCTTTTCTTGGAAGACTCTGTTCTTTTTTGTTTTTTTTCCTTTTTCTTTTTAATGATTCTAATTCCACGAAAATGGAATGTAAGACAAAGCCTTTGAAAGGGAACAGGGAGGCAGGTCAGCACTAATTCGGTTTAATTAATGCCATCCTGCTCTTTAATCTACAAACAATTATTGCAAATGCAAGATACTATACCTGCCCTTCCTTAACTGCTCTCTGTACTTTGACAAAACCATTTTATCACCCATTGGTTGCTACCAAGAAAGGAACTCTGAATTATCCCAATGGCATGTCTGTACTTCATGCAGAATGACCTCGTTTGGCCAAATCTTGAGGAGATAGAAAGTCTGTCTGTTGGCCTGGCTTGCCTAGGGCAACTTGAAGAAGACCTCACCAACATCACGAAAATCATTCCATCTCTTTTAGTAACTGGCACCATGTTGGGTTTGTGCCCATGTTCCTTCTCAGATGAAGTTCCCGTTGTGACGGCTGACACTTGTACCCGGGACCGTGAGTTTGTCCGGGTGCTTAGAATCCTATTGGATCTGTGATCTGATTCAGATCAACTCGGTTCATCTTGTTATGTGGCTATCTCTGGACTGGAACAGTCCTCCTCAAGCTTTCCAATTTAGGTGCAATGACCATATAGCAGGCAGGGCCACTTGGGATGTGTAACAACAACATGTGAGTTCTCTTTAGCATCATACATTTTATTTTTAACACTCCATCCCATAAGTAAATTTATCACTCCATCCCATAAGAATGTCCCAATATTGGATGTAATATAAAATTAAAAGTATAAATAACTCAGAAAAAAATTGGGCACATCCAAAAAAATGTGTTAAAAATCACTTCCATACAATTGATACTTGCCCAGAAATCTGTTATAAATTACTTGCCACTTCCCATACTTGATAATGCAAAGAACTAAACCATAGTTATGCTATAACTTTGTAAACTCCAGCTCACTCTTTCATACCCTCCAGATATGTGGACCCCAGTTTGAAAGCACGATGCTAGAGAAACATTAGCATCACTTAACTATTTATTCCTCACCACTGGCATCAATCTTATATTGCACAGACCAGAAACTAGAGGCCAACATATTACACACGAATGACTTTGTACTAAGGGTGCCATTTTTAGTAAACAAAACCATGGGATACTCGGTTAAATTTGAATATCAGATAAACAACAGATCATTCTTTTCAGTGTGTGTTCCATATTTACATGAAATTCAAATTTAAATGGCTGTCTTGTATTTCATCTAGCAGCCCTATTTTGTACTGGTGTACCAAAACGATCGCATTTTGCCAAAACGCAGTGTTCCTTTGCCTGTTCCCACCCTCCGCCCTTCACCAACCTTCCTTTCTGTGATGTGAATATATATCTTCTCATATGATGGAGCTGGGGGGCTCAGAATGCTCTTGTTACAGACCAGTGCCTTCTATCCCAGGCTATTGTTAAAAACAGAACTTTGTTTTCAAAGTGTGTACAGAGGAACTAAGGAAGGTGTTAGTTCACCTTCATTTGCACCATTTGCACCACAAAAGGCACAGGATGAAGACAAGAAACTTCCAGATCTGCCACAGGGCACAGATGACCACAGAACAGCTGTTGACTCTAAATGAGACAAAGACAAGGAGGGTGGGTTCACTTCACCAGGAGAAATGGAAACCAGGAGACTGGGGGCTGTTCTCTGGAACTTTCCTTTAGGGCAAGGTCTCAGCTGGAGACCTTGCTTGACCTTGCTTTTCTCTTTTTTCTCCTGGAACTTCAGCGTGATGCTCAGCTCCAGCGCCACCTTGTGACCTGAGGATGGGAGTCACGTTCTAAACTCAATGGTAGCTCCCCAGATGCCCTGTGGTGGGTGCTCTTGCATAAAGTCAAAACCAGTGGATTGGTCCAGAGCCTTCTGCCAGGGCTGGGGGTCATTGCCTGCTGATTCTAATGCCTGTAGACTGACATAGCGACTCTGGGGTTTCTGATGGATGGTGGTCCTGCCCAAAGACACAGAGAGGTTCTTAACAAGAACCAAGTTTCCAACTTCGTTTGTTTTGTTTCAGACGTGTTGAGCTTCAAAACACACCGAAAAATCAACAAAGGAAGGGGCCGCTGGATAAACAGATGCTGAGCTCAGGAGATAGTGTCATGAGTGTAATGTCTAAGAAGAACACAAAGAGACTGGATTAAATCCTGTCTCTGCTGCATCCTGGATGTTGACCTTGGGCAAGTTCCTTAATCTCCATATGCCTCTGTTTCCTCATCTGTTGAAAGGGAGTAAGAATAGTAAGACCTACCTCATAGGGACATTACGAGGAGTAGGTAGGGTGAGGTTCTGGTGTGGACACTTTCTAAGTGTTCCCTCTTATTACTCTCTCCTGTAAATCATCGACAGGTGTTTCTCCATGATACTGTGGGATTGAGTAGAGTAGCTTGGGGAGACACTAGCAGAGATACAGCAAGAGAGAGTGCAGGACAAAGACCTGCTCATCTCCAACAGACAAATGTGGCAGAGGAGAGTGAAACTGGAAAAAGTTACAGGGAGGGACCTGTCAGTAAGGAAGAACAAGAGAAGACAGTACAGTGATCTCCCATGGGGAAGTGGCCAAGGGGCCATGTTGGTGAGAAGTCCCATAAGAACAAAGCCTTAAAAGAAAAAAAAAAAAAAAACAAAAAAACTAACCCAGATCTGTTGCAATTGATGCTATGGAATCTTTGGAGTCCTTGTGACCACTGTTTGGGGGGCAAGGATCAAAGGGCCGGAAGCCAGGCTGATACTGGCCTGGGAAGGAATAGGGATTAGCACACAGAGACAGAAAGTACAGGCCACTATCTTGAGAGGCTTGCTCCTGAAAGGAGGAGACAGAAAAACTAAGGACGTGAACATTTGAGATCGTGTTCTATTTAAAAGCAAAGATGTCTAACGCAAAGGGAATAATTAGGTAGATTTGTTATACACCACAGGATGGAAGTGTATGCGGCCGATAAAGTAACGGCTTTTGCTATTTCTGTTTCTGTTCCTAATTGCTACTGAGCAAGTCAGCGTAAATCAGAACATTTAAGAGAGGCAGTTCTTTTGTGCGGAGACCTTGCGATGGGAAGAAGGTCTGCAGGAGATGCAGGATTCCACGGACCTCTGGTGCAGTGGACAGGACCCAGCCTGCACCCCGAGGACTCACCCCAAGATAAACAAGATAAATCATCTGCCTCTACAGTTCTTTCCTACCCTTCCTGGTGCCTCTGCTATGGCGAGTAGGCTACAAAATCACTCTTGCTTTATAAAAACAACAACAACAACAACAACAACAACAACAAAACAGCTTGAGTGTTTAAAATGCAAGCTTGTCCCAGGGACACCTGGGTGGCTCAGTGGGTTAAGCAGCTGACTCTTGATCTAGGATCAGGTCATGATCTCACGGTTCATGAGTTGGAACCCTGAGTGATTGTGCGCTCTCTCTCTCTCTCTCTCTCTCTCTCTCTCTCTCTCTCTCTGAAAATAAATAAAGTTAAAAAATAATAAAATGCTAGCTCCAAGATATTTAACTCTTATGAAGGTTCACTCCCAGAAGCTTTTAAATTAGTAAAAATTAACTTGTCACTTATGTCTGTTAACACCTTATGCAAGAAGCTTCTCCTTTAATTAAATGTTTATAAAAAAAAATGTGTGTGTGTGTGTGTGTGTGTGTGTGTGTCTGTGTGTGTGTGTCTGTGTGTGTGTGGCCATGCCATTTATAAGAACTTCTTAAAGCAAACTTCCCAAACCGTGCCTCCCTTCATTCTTCGGCTTATAGTCCCAGAACAGAGCCTTCCAGGCAGGCTGGGGACTTCAAAGTGGACAGGTGCAGGCATGCTTACCTGGGCACCCTCATGCCTCACAATGCAGTGGCTGACAGGTGATAGATGACCCTTGCCACCAGGACTTTCTTCCGTGATTCCACATGGGAGGCACAAGTCTTTGCAGTTCCTAATGGTGCAGGTTGACCCGCACAGATTTTTCTCTTTTCTGTCACCTTCTAGAACATGCACATCTCCTCCATTGTCCTCGGTAACCCCCATCCTTTCATCCTTGCAGAGTTAAGCATTTGTTCCCAGGGAAGGATTAAAGCACAGATCAAATCTCACACAAATGGAGCAAGCTACCCGTTTCAGGTCAAGGTTCACATGAATTATGTCAATTTAAGAACCACCTTCACAGAGCAACTTTTTTTCTCTTTTTCTTTCCTCTTTTTTTTGCAATACCAATTCTGCCAAACCTAAGAAGTACAAAGGTGAACAGGAAACCTTTTTGCAAATGTCACATTTTACTTTCAAATTCCTAAGCACAATTGTCCATTATGTCCCAGAAAATTGGTAATAACTAAAAAAAAAAAAAAAGCAGATAATGGGTAAGTACTGTGGCAGACCAATTATAATGTATGCTTAAAATTATCTTTTTGCAAACTTGTTCTCAGCTCTTTGGTTCTTTTGATTTATGCGAACCGTGACTTTTTATCTCTAGGTATCATCCCTCATTTTAAGAGATCTGGTGAAATCTTTTACACTGAAGAAAATGGAGGGAAACCAATTTCTTGTCCCCCAAAATGAGACAGATTCTTTTTTTTTAATTCATCTCTAGTTTATTACGCTATCGAGCTTTAAGAAAACTTCTACTTGTTTCTTTATGTCCAGATATCTGACATACAGAATATGGATATTTCATTTCACTAACTGGTGCATAGCAAAATGTAATTTAAGAGAACAGTTTTCAGTAACTGTTTTGTAGAATGAACTTTGCACCTGGGAGTCATAAGTCAGGCAAAGTTTTAAAAATCCTTCGGCAGTTGGAAACGAAAAATAGCAAGATAGAGCAATTATGTTGAGAAAATTTTTTTTTTTTTAGCCACCAGAAACTCACATCTATTAAAAAAAAAAAAATTGTCTTCTTAAAGTGTGATTATAACTCTGTCCTTTTGAAGTTCGGTAGTGAGAACAAAATGTGCCTAATTTTTGTTTATTCTTTATTCTATCTGGATTGGACGTGATTTATCACAGGTGTACCTGCAAATCATTTTGTAGCTTTTCCTCCTCATGAAATTTTGCGGTGCCGAGAATTTGCAAAGAAGACTTCTTCCCCAAGACTCATGGCTTCTTCAGTGTTGTCTCTTTTCGTTCTTTAGTTGTGGAGTTTCTTTGCTCAGTCCTCAAGTCAATTTCTGGGGTATTTGGGATGATTTGATGGTTATCTAGTTGTGTCTTCGGATGAGAGGAGTCTAGGTTCCTCCTACTGCACCACCACCTTCCTCCTGTTGCTCAAGACGAGATAGACTTTTATTCTTATTGACAGTCTTGCCAAAGTATGGGGGAAAATGTGTTACTGTGATAGGTTTCCTTAGAGGTGTCCCAGAAGCCACAGCATTGGAGAAAATAACTTTATATTTTGAATTTAAAATCCGTATTTTGGTATGAATTTCCCGACACCTGACGACATATTTATTGTTACCACTGAGAGACGCTATTCCATGAAGAGTACTCAAGAATTTTAGGCAACTATGTAGGAGTTGGATAAAGATCTTTAAAAAACACAAAGGTCTGCATACCATTTTTTCTATATTTGGTATTGTTGATATTGGATTCGTTCTTCCTTCTGCTGTGTTCACTGAAATCAAGGGATAAAAGCCATTCTGGGATAGTGTGACAAAACCGAACTGGAAGCTTGAGCCTCTCCTTTCCTCTAAAATAAAGGGTCTTGGGGCGCCTGGGTGGCGCAGTCGGTTAAGCATCCGACTTCAGCCAGGTCACGATCTCGCGGTCTGTGAGTTCGAGCCCCGCGTCGGGCTCTGGGCTGATGGCTCAGAGCCTAGAGCCTGTTTCCGATTCTGTGTCTCCCTCTCTCTCTGCCCCTCCCCCGTTCATGCTCTGTCTCTCTCTGTCCCAAAAATAAATAAAAACGTTGAGAAAAAAAAAAATTAAAATAAAGGGTCTTTTAAGCTTTTGTTTTTTTTTTTTCCAGGGCTCAGCTTGATTCATGGTTTATAGCAAGGGTTGGCACATTACAGCCCATGAGCCAAATTCAGCCCTCAGCCTGGTTTTATAAATAAAGTTTTATTGGCACATACACATCCACTGGCTTAGATATTGTCTATGGCTGTTTTCACATTACAAGGACAGAGTTATGATGAAAATTATAGGTGTTGATGAGAATCAGCCAGGTCAGGCCAAAGTGCCATATTTACCATAACTGAATTACAGGAAAGAAAGAAGAAACTGTTTATCAGCCAAGAGGTGGGGACAACCACCAGCCCTAGTTTCCTAAAACTTTGAACTTGCAATCTTTCTTGTATATAATCTAAGGCCCATCAGAGATGATTTTATGGGTAGAGGGGGTGGAGGGAAATGGTCTGCTAGTCCTAAGTGAGCAGACTTGAAGAACTCTATTGGAAATGATCGATCACTTTTTATTTTTTTATTTTTATTTTTATTTAAAAAAATTTTTTTTTTCAATGTTTATTTATTTTTGGGACAGAGAGAGACAGAGCATGAATGGGGGAGGGGCAGAGAGAGAGGGAGACACAGAATCGGAAACAGGCTCCAGGCTCCGAGCCATCAGCCCAGAGCCTGACGCGGGGCTCGAACTCAGGGACCGCGAGATCGTGACCTGGCTGAAGTCGGACGCTTAACCGACTGCGCCACCCAGGTGCCCCAATCGATCACTTTTTAAATTTTGTTTTCCTCCAGTGTCTGGCATTCAGCCTCATATGACAGGGAACAGTTTCCTCTTGGGTTGTTGGGAGGGTTCTTTCAGAGAAGGCATCCCTGCCTCAATTTCTCCTTCCACAAAGTGGGGGGACAAGAGGTCCCACTCTTTTCGATTCTTTTTCTCACTTGGCTGCCCTCCTGAAGAAAGCCAGTTTGTCCCTGTCACCTATGCCCATTGCCCCCAAGCGGTCTGTACCAGGCCCCAGCGAAGAAGCTCTTGGCCGGACTCTCCTAGACTCTGGGACCAATTCTCCTTTCCATGGAAGAAGGTCTTTCTTTTCCATTAGGGGAAGCTATCCAAGTTTAAGTATGGGATTGAAGGGAAAGGAAAGCTGTGCAAGTTGCTTTCGTCCCTACTCAAGATCTCCTCTAGGCTATGCTCTAAGAATGGGGTTCATGACTGGTGTGGTCTGCTAGGGCTCCCTGTTGGGGCCTGGGGTGAATGGCAATAAAGAATACTCACATTCCAGATACTGTGTTCTGTGCTTGCATTTTGTGCGGAGAAATTGAAGAGAAAGTTTAGCGTCCTTGGATATGAAGGGGAGGAAAACAATTTCCTCTACCCTCTTAGGTTATACTAATGAGGCCCGCAAATTACACCGCTAAAAGATAGATTAATGGTAAAGAGGGTTTATTTGTGCATATAGAGTCCTTCATAGAAAAGAAGACCCTGGCAGACTAAGGAGCTTGTATGCCATTTTAACAAAGGGCAATACATTGTAGGTAAGTGACAAGAAAAGGCAAACGGAGGGGCACCTGGGTGGCTCAGTCAGTTAGGGGTCCGACTTTTGGTTTCAGCTCAGGTCATGAACTCATGGTTTCGTGAGTCCAAGCCCCACGTCAGGCTCTGTGCTTGGAGCACAGAGCCTGCTTCAGACTCTCTCCCTCACTCTTTCTCTGCCTTTTCCCCACTTGTACTGTCTTTGTCTCTCTAAAAATGAATAAATAAACTTTAAAAAGAAAACATGAAAAGGCAAAAGTGTCTAGGGTCCTAGGGTAGTAAATTGTGGGAAGGTAAATAACATGGAGAGAAATGAATGGAAGATAAGGATTATTTTAGTAAGGTTTGTTTGTCGATCTTCTGTCTCCAACGATCAAGGTGGTTCTCCTCCTGGTACAGGAGCACGGGAAGTGAAATACTTTTAGGAAGGTAAATGTATGCCCTGCTTTGGGGCAGACAGTGGGGGGACACAGAGCTCTTTCTACATTTGGTGCTTCTTAACTGCCTTCAGTTCAAAATAATCCTTCTGTCAAAGTGGCATATTTCGGGATGGCATACTCTGATCCCCCCCCGCCCCCCCGGCTATCCTAAGGATGCATGGTGCTCCCTAAAAAACTGAGGTCCACCCAGAATCTCAGAATGTGACCTTATTTGGAAGAAAGGTCTTTGCAGATGTAATTAGGGATCTGGAGATGAAACAGTTGTGAATTTAGAGTGGGCCCCAAATCCTTTTAAGAAGACAGGGCACAGAGAGATGCACAGGGAAGAGGGCCACGTAGAGAGGGAGGCAGAGAAGGGAGGGATGCTGTCATGGACCAAAGAGCCAAGGATAGGCAGCACTGGAGACTGGAAGGGGCAAGGAAGGCATAGTTGTTAGGGCCTCCAGAGGGTGCACACCCCTGCTGACACCTTGGGCTTTTGGATCTTTGGCTTCCTGACCTATCAGAGAATAAATCTGTCATTGTAAGCCACCAGTTGGTAACACTTCATTCCAGCAGCCAAAGGAAACTACAGCTGACCCATGAACAACGCGTGTTGGAACATCACTGATCCATCCGTGTGCAATTTCTTCAAAACCCATGGTTTTGAAAATCCATTTTCTCTTCCTAATGATTTTCTTAATCACATTTTTCTTTCCTCTACCTTACTTGTTTCTAGGAATATAGTGTGTAATACATATATAAAATATGTGTTAATTGACTGTGTATGCAGTGGCTAACGCTTCTGGTCAAGAGTAGGCTAGTAGTTTTGGGGGAGTCCAAAGTGTATGTGGATGTTCAACTGTGTGTGGGGTTGGCTCCCTGAAACCCCCACGTTGTTCAAGGCTTGATTGTCATACACATAAACAAACATCTCATCAACACCCTTTAGTAGTTACATGGTCACGATTCTCTCTGTGTACTGCAAAGCCCCTACACGGTACCTTACTATCATGACCATTATGTGCTACGTTTTGAATCCTTGAACTCTTAACATAGGCTGGGTGCTATGCGGGGCTTTTTACTGCACGTACATTTCAGGACTTTCCTATATGTTTCCAAACTGTGCTACCACCTACACATCTCCAGAGTCTTAATCACCAGCACTTCTAAAATATTAAATAGAATAATAGAACATTTCTTCCTTTGCCAATTACCATTTCAGCAATTACTTTAATATATAAAATATTTTAAAAGTTTCTTTCATCTCAGCAGAAAGTCTTTCTACCCAGGGAACTGGGACTCAAAGATGTATCTCAGCCTTAGGCAAAATCGTTTCATTCATTATCCCAGATTTTTTGTTATTTGGGTTTTCGTTGTTGTGGTTTACAGACTTGGGATTAAAAGGAAATTTTACACAAAGACTTTATCCAGTGTAAGGAGCTGAGAAAGCAGGCAACACTTCCCCTAAGTACTAGGCATTCAGAGAGATGGGTGGGGAATAAAACCTTGACATTCTGAAAAACCATGTTTTTATTAGTGCCAGAAATATTCAATGGGTACCTGTTATCTCCACTCACAAGATCTAAAACTCAAATGTAGGATGTTGGCATTTCACCAGTAAAGATAAACTGCCTTTCAGTATGAGTCTTAAGCTCTCTTAAATGGTACCACATTTTCAACACTTCACAAAGCATCAAACACACTGACACTTGAGGCAAACATGAATATTTTATTCTCCCTCAATAAAATAGTTAAACACATCCATTCTCTGCCATTCAAGGTTTTATGACCTAAGGCCATGGCTGCGCAATTCAGAAAGAACAGAGCTGAGAAAAAAGAAGAAGAAACAAAAAAGTCCAAAGCTACAAGTACTATCCAGAAAGTTTTACTTCTCTCCACTGATGATCCTGATTCCACAGAGACACAGAACCTACCACATCTGGGGCAAAAAGCAGCCACTCAGAGAATTCTGGATTTTGGTTCTGTAACTGATGTGATCCTCTCATGGTGATCCTTTTGTGACTCTTCTGAAACCTGTCTCCATTGTTTCTTACCACCATTGACTATCACCCCATTCTGCTGGTGCCACCTTCTCTCCATCCCGAGCATGTAACATTAGGTGATCTGAAGAGTCTGGGGAAATTAGCGTCCATCCGTGGAATTGTCACTACCTCTAGAATTGAGAGGAAATGATGCTCATCGCGCCCACTCAAACGTCAGACACGCTCTGTTGAAGCAGGAAAGCAGATGGCAGCGCTCGCCTTCCAGGTCTAGGTCAGAATGGGGGCTTCTGCTCTTCAAAGCAAGAATATGGCCCAGGTACACACATCTTTGACTGTATTCAGCTGGCCACCCTTCTCTGTGCACACAAGTGATGGATCATGGGGGGACTCCTGGCACTTCCCAAAAGCTGTTTGGATGCATCCAAGACTGAGATGCACACAGGTGTATAAGGATATGTGTCCAAGGGCTTCACTGTCCAAAGGCATCTAAGTGTGATTACCATACTGTAACCCAATCGGAGTGCATGGAAAAAAAGTATATCCAAGATGTACACACAATAGAATATTTGGGATGATTTCACATTATTTTAAAAATACTCTATGTGTGCTGACACTATATTGTATGTGCTTACTAAAGGGTCTGGTAGAACATAGACGCAATGGAGTCATTACCCCCACAAGGGAGAAATTTGGAGGAAGAACCTGCAAGAAAGCTGGGAGTGAGGAGATTGGGATTTCCAATTTACATCTGTACTTCTGTATTTTTTCCTTTTTTTTTTTTTTTTTTTTTTGGTCTTTACAAACAAATATTTTAGCATTTTTCTTTTTTTGTTTTTTAATTTTTTTTCAACGTTTATTTATTTTTGGGACAGAGAGAGACAGAGCATGAACGGGGGAGGGGCAGAGAGAGAGAGAGGGAGACACAGAATCGGAAACAGGCTCTAGGCTCTGAGCCATCAGCCCAGAGCCTGATGCGGGGCTCGAACTCCCGGACCGCGAGATCGTGACCTGGCTGAAGTCGGACGCTTAACCGACTGTGCCACCCAGGCGCCCCTAGCATTTTTCTTTATAGTCTTTAAAATGGAATGTGTTTGCATTTTTACCTGTTTTGAACTAGAACAACTAGGAAACATTGATTTTAAAAAAGTGAGGAAAACCAGATGGAAGAAGGAAATCTGAATGGTCGAAAGAACACGAGAATGCTAGAGAAAAGTCCATTAACAAAGATGCAAATTAAAAATAAAATTAAAATCTATGAAGATTCATTGACAACAATGTAAGTACCCAATGACGTCAGACAGATGGGACAAAGTGTGTGATTTTCACAAATAAAGTCATGTCTGGCCAGTAACAATGATACCAAAGAATATTAGGAATTTGTACAGAAAGACGAGAATAATATATAAAATGTTTTTAATTCACAAAGTGGTTTTATTTAAGGATCCCATGTTGTGGAAGAACATTCTCCAGGTCTTGCTATAGTGAAGGGAATATGTAAGGTTGTACTATAAAATGTAAACATCGGTCATTCCTGGGGTAGGGTCGTTGTGGATCTTCATTGCATTCCTTATGCTTATAGATACTTGGTAGCTTTAGAATGAACATGTACTAATTTGATCCTCTGACAAATAGGAGGGACATTAAGAATTGCATGTAGAGTCTTGGTCTAAAGTCAGCAGACACAGATGGCACATTTAAGGGTGGAGTGGCTACAGATGAGGACTGACACATACATGGATTGTCATCACATTTTATCACTGAAGCCATCAATCCAAGTAGTAACTACATAAAATGGGCTTTTAAAAATATTAGGTCATTTTAATTGAAGGTAACCGTGGTGAATATTGTGGCCCCTACTGTTCTTAATTTCACCATGGTTGAAGTTACAGAGAAATGCTGAGATGTGGGCAATTCTATTTGTCCTTTACACAGAATGAGCCTCTTCCCACAGTATCCTCTTCTGGGCTTCCCAGCAGTATAAGCTTCCACATCCAGTCTTTTTTTTTTAAATGTTTTTTTTTT
>NW_024412465.1:2338323-2351302 GCF_014898765.1 Herpailurus yagouaroundi | reverse complement strand
GCCACCCAGGCGCCCCTCACATCCAGTCTTTTAAAAGGAAAAGGAGGACAACTGAATATCACACACGATTCCTTGCCCTCCATACCACCATGATTGGAGACTGTAAATAAAACAAACGAAGAGGTCCCAGACAGAGCAAAGTCCTTTCTCCTAGCACACAAAAGGACTATTTTTGTATTCAGGAGAGAAATCACCTAAAAAAAAAATGATCCTTTGGTTCTGACAGCTATGTGCAAGCTTTAGAAAAGGGGAGGAAAGGATTGCCTTTCTCCATCAGTGTTTGAATAAGGGTTCTTATGTTAAACTGACATCTTGGTCTTAGGGTGAAACTCCTCTGGGGCTTTCAGAAAACAAAGAGGGCAGGAGTTAGGAAATCTGCTTTTTCAACCCCAGGGTCAGACTCTCAAGTACCAACTCTGGTCTCCTTTGCTCTCTTCTCCCTTCACTGGTAGGGTCAGCTGAGATTTCACATGGTATATTTTGGAGCAGAGCTTCTGAAACATTAATGTGCACACAAATCCACTAGGGGTCTCGTTAAAATTATAGATTCTGATTCCATAGGTCTTGGCGGGAAGGGACCTGAGATACTACATTTTCTACAAGCTCCCAGGTGAACCAAGGCTGCCCGAACCGTGGTTGAATGCAAAGGTTTTTGACAGCACGAGAGGAAACAATAACATTTTCTTGCGTATGAGAATTTTCCGTAATTTGCATGTCATTATGGCCAACTTTTGCAATGTTTCTGGGTATACTCATTTTTTATCCAAGGGTGTAGACTGGATAATTACAACAGAATGAAATGTCCCTGACATGGATCAAACAGTAAAGAAAGAGATGTTGCAGGGTGTTGGAATCTAGTAGGTCTGTTACCGGAGCATACCGTATACTTCCATGGAAATTGAACCAACTAGATGGCATCACGCCCTGCTAGCAGGCAAGACAAAAACACGATTTAAGAACATAGGCACTCTAGACACCTTTGTGGTGGTGACAGAGGCAGGTACTATTGGTGTTTCCTACGCCAACCCTCTTCATTGCATGGAAGTAAAAAACTGTGACATGTTAAGTCAACCTACGACACCACGATGGAACAGGAATGTAAAACCAAGGACCATTCATTCTAGATCACTGCACTGTATCAACAACCTAGAATGGAGCCCCTTATTTGAGTCATCCAACACAAATGGCATGCAGAATTTGTCTCATTCACCAATGTCCACGGGAAATCCAGCCACACAAAGAATTTTTGTGAATCTGTTTTGCAGATTTCATCGAAGATTTCATAAGTGAGATGAAGAGGGACAGACTTCATACATTTCACAGCTTATAATCTTCCAGATCTTTGTTACCTTGCATGCCTTTTAAAGATTCCCATCTCCTATTCTCCCTCCATATCTCTCTCCTTCTTTGATGACCTTCATCTTCCTCAATGAAGCAAGGCCATATGGCATTAAACCTATATGCGCTATCAAACCCCATGTTCCACAAAACCAAAGGGTGTTGATCTCCTTTAAGTGGCTACTTAGAAACCATGTATTGCTTCTCTTAGATGCTCATATGATGTTTAATTCTATGTGTCAACTTGACCAGTCTGAGGGATGTCCAGATAGCTGGTAAAACATTACTTTTGGTGTGTCTGTGAGGGTGTTTCTGTAAGAGATTAACATTTGAATCAGTAGCCTGAGTAAAGAAGATCTACCTTCACCAAACACGGGAGGGCCTCATCCAACCCATTGGGGACTTGAATGGAACAGAAAGGCAGAGGAAGCACAAATTCTCTTTCTTTGTTCTTGAGCTGGCATGTCCATTTTCTCCTGTCCTCAGATACTGGAACCCCAGATTAGAGTAGTTTATTTGGCAGTAAATTTCTTTGTATAGCCAGTACTAAATCAGGAATAATTTTTCTTAATTTTGTCTTGTTTAGTATTTTTTAGTAAACTTTTTTTAATTTTGGAATAATTTTAGTTTTACAGAAAAGTTATAAAGATAGCATGGAGATTTCCCTTACAACATTTACCCAGTTTCCCCTAATATTCACATCTTACATGACCATGGCCTGCTTGTCTAAACTATGCAACCAACTTTGGCACATTACTATTAACTGTATTTACAGACTTTACGAGGATGTTCCCAGTGTTTCCAATTGTGAGATATTTCTGTTTCAGGATCCCATCCAGGATACTACATTGTATTTACTTATTATACCTCCTAGTTTCCTCTGTACCATGACAATTTCTGAGAATTCCCTTGCTTTTTGTGACCTTCACAGATATTTTCTAGATTGTCTCTCAGTCTGGGTTTGTCTGATGCCTTCTAATGATTAAACTGCAGAGATAGGGGTTTTGGGGAAGCAGTGCTCAGAGGGGAGGTGTCCTTCCCATCACATCCTATCGGGGGTCCATGATTTCCATATGACTCAACACTGAAGATGTTAACCATGGTCATCTATTAAAGATAGTATCTGTTGAGTTTCTCCACTGTTAATCATTTCTTGAGTTGTGTGGCCATGGGATTTTTTTTAATGTATCAATTTTCAAAATACCTCAAGTTATATTTATTTCTTATTTTTATTGAGTTCCTTTTCTCCATGTTCAATTATTTCTAATTCAATTTCATCTCTGTTGCCTTCCTCCAGAAAAAAAAATTCTTAAATACCATATTTCTCATAGAACTCTCCTGCTTAAACCTGGAGGCTATTCTTGGTTGGGATAAAAGGAAACCCGTACTGTGAGCATCTCCAAGGTGCGAAGGAAAGTAATAAATACTTTATATACATTTCCTACTTACATTTCACAAGAGCTCTCTAAATTAAATATTAACAGACCGTTTTTTTCAAATGAAGAAACTAATTTTCCCGAGGCCATAGTTAAGGACAGTAAGTAATCAAACAGGAGAGAACCCGGATTCCCTACCCAGAGGTTCAAGATCACCCACAAATTTCTCAAATATGACTGTCCCTCTACTGCATGGGCCCACTCCCACTCACCCTCCCAAAAAGAGAGGTCTGCGCCCTGCACCATAAGCATTCCCTAAATATCACTGCCTTCACCATTCAGTCCTGCTGCCCCCTTTCTCCAAGTGACCTTCCCAAAATCGCTCATCGTCTAAGCCCAGCTGAAGCTCTTCTCCTCCTGGAAGCTCCTCCTCATGACCATCATGCCTACAACACCTTCCCCCTCATGTTGAGTGTGCTGCTTCTAGCATTCTCTAGCACTAGAGATGGTCTTCATTCCCTTGCACCCAGCTTGTTAAACAGGGTTAGCCGTCCTTGCACCATGCCATGGAGAGTATAAAAGCTCCAGCCCTGATTAACAGTGCCTGCACTAGGAAACCCCCCAGGGAAGGTCTTTGGTCTCTTAGCTGGAGCCGTACATTTTGTCCGTCTCACTACATCCCAACTCTTTGCATTAACCCACTCCTGTGGTCTCCCCTTGTATTTAGCTACCTGCCCATGCCAAAGTTACCCAACCACCAAAGTACAGAGAGCAGTCCCCAAGACTGTCATCACTTCTGATGCAATTTTGCAAGCTCTGGGGAGTATCCCTAGACCATCGTCAGGTTCAGTAATTCCACAGAAGGATTCCCAGATATCAGAGAAAGCTGTTTTGCTCACAGTTACGGTTTACTACAGCTACAGGGTACACACGGAAATTGGCAAAGGGAAAAGGCATGTGGAGACGCATGTGAGAAAATTACAAATGCAGAGCTTCTAGGTACTCTGTCCCTGTGGAGACGTGGACAGTGTTACAATCCAGCACTGATGGGTGAAAATATACATGGAAAACTGCCAAGGAACACCCCCTTGAGACTTGGGTGTCCAGAGTTTTTATGGGGGCTCCATCATGTAAGAAGGACTGACCATGCGGCCGACCTCAGTCCCAACACACTCAGGAAGACAAGCTGATATCGCATGACCCAAAGCCTCCACCCTCGGTCACTTTGTGAGGTTTTCTGGCATGGCCAGAAGCCCCACCCTAAATCACAATGTTACACAATCCAGTGACCCCAAGGCCCCAGGCAAAGACACCGCTTTCACAGGACATTCCAAGGGCTTAGAGGTCACCTCCAGAAGGTAAGGGGCAAAGGCCAGATCTCTTTTTGAACACGACTAGATTCTAGATTACATAGTCAGTGTGTCTTACCATCTTGAGGACCTTACCCCCTTTTCTAACACTTAGCTCTGCATGTGTTTCTTATCATAACCAGAACATGTGTGTACACACAGATACTCAGACATTGACAATGATGTTTCCAGAGCGCTAAGTTCACGGATGATTTTTTTTGTCTGTTTGTTTCTCATGTATACTTTTCTACTATATCCAAAGTTTCTACAAAAATGCTTGCCTCTATAACTAGGATGGGAAAACAGATTTTAATGAGGCTTTTTTTTTCACATGTTGCCTATCCAGTTTTGTTCACTATGAACTACAAGATTTGTCCACTTACTAACCATGACATAAAATAGTATTTGGAAGACTATACGCTCTTTTTGTTCCTCTGAATTATGTAAAAAAAATCACTAAAAAGCATATGTTAAGAATAATGTAAACTCAGGCACCTGGGTGGTTGAGCATCCGACTCTGGATTTCGGCTCAGATCAGGATCCCAGGGTCATGGGATCGGGCCCCACATCAGGCTTCATACTGACAGCGTGGAGCCTGCTTGGATTCTCTCTCTCCCCTCTCACCCTCCCCCACACTTGCTCTCTCTCTCAAAATAAAAAAATAAACTTTTAGAATATTAAAAAAGAATAATGCAAACCCTACTTGCTAACTAGAATGAGGTATGTTTGCAAGTATAATAATGTAAATACATACCTAAACAGCATCAGCATATACAAGGCACATGTATATGTAAAAATAACTATATGCAGATGTTGATATAGAGACATGTGTGGATTGTGTCACTCAAGAATATATAAGAAGCTTCAGCTAGTGTGATATGGGAATACACTCCTATTTGTCTATCAAAATTTCCTCTCCGCTCATTCAATGGTGCTATTTCTTGGTACGGCATGTACCATCAATGGAGACGATAGAACCCCTAAAGGACCAAGATTGAGTCTTAGGGGTAAAAAAAGTCGTAGTGTTTTTATGTATAAAGCACAAATAGGCACGTAGTACAAAACCAGAGGCACCGTGTAACTATGGCATTAAACTTTCATGGGAGGGAGACGGCACAATTAGAAAAGAAAAAGTCCAAAGAAATGAAAGCAACCCCTCTGTGACGGCATACCTTTCCCCGTCTTAACTGAGAACTCCATACTTTGACACCAGCATTTTCTGAAGTGACTCCAACTGTAAACACAACAACACTGAATGGAGGTCATGGTGCCTCCTCCCCGCCAAGTGTGAAGCTCACCAAAGCTTCCCTGTAACTATCTCTACGTTTGCAAGAAACCAGCACCATCTCTACCACAAGGGAAGGGCTACAGAATCATGTCATGAATAAAGCAATCACCTGAGCACCAAAGCTTAACAATAAAAATAACACAATTATTGAACATTTACAATGGAGCCAAGAATGATTCTGCTAAGCTCCTTGGTCCCGACAGCAACCCGATGAAGGGGACGCTGTGATTACCATTCTCTTTTTATAAACAAGAAAAGTGACACACAGAGAGTTTAAGTTGAGTTTCCAAGGCGACCCAATTAGTAAGTGAGAGACCCAAGGACAGACCCAGGAGCCGAAGGCTCGTTCCCCTTCTCTGTATCAACACAACATCATTATTCCTGAGAGCGATCCGGCACTTGGAAGAAGTACTCTTTATGCTAAGAAACAATAAACATACCCTTCATAAATAATACAAAAACAAGCAACAGCTTCTGCAGAGTGGAAACACACTGCCAAGGAGCCTGGAGTATGCTGGCAATTAATAAAACATTTTTAAATATAGTCTGTAATTTGAATACAATAAGGAAAATCAATTAATGATTCTGAAAGAGGGAGCAAGTGGAAACAATTATTATAATTTTGCACGTACTGAGAACTCATAAAAGTCCTGCTGTCGAGCTCAAAAAATCCATTCTCTGTGCTGTGAGGTGGCATTTTAACCACTGGTAGAGATGTCAGTCTACATCGCTGGACCACTGTTTTAATTTGGTAGGGTATGCCTCTGCGAGGTCTCTTTCTAAAAAGTCAAACAAGGGGGTGCCTGGGTGGCTCAGTTGGTTAAGCGCCCGACCATCGGTTTCGGCTCAGGTCACGATCTCATGGTTCATGATCTCACGATTCGTGAGTTCGAGCCCCATGTCGGGCTCTGTGTTGGCAGCCCAGATCCAACTTGAGATTCTCCCTCTCCCTCTCTCTGCCCCTGCCTCACTTGCATGCACTCCCCCAAAAATATTTTTAAAAGTCATATAAAAGAACAAACGTGTTCTTGTCAAATAAAATAACACAATGTTCTCACTAATTCCATAAAACGTGTTTGATGCCAATGCTATACTCCTATGTATGACAGAGCGTTCACACACAATAAATTCCAGGCACAAACAGCTGCAGGCATTAATGTCACATAGTTCTGTCTAGTTTTCATCAAATCTTTGCTATACAATTCCAGAAGGTCCTGTGTTTAGATTAGATTCTATTATTTCTGCCACCCGAACTCCTCTTCGACATAACATAGTCACTTTGGAAAGCTCGTATTTTGTTAAACGTGTCTCTGACTAAATGTCTAAATAATCACAGTCTCTCAAAGAGGAAAACCTATGCCGTGAAATGCCCCTAGTGGGAACGTTTCTTTCAATTGTCCCAGGTCTGTTGCAAAGGATTGTTTTGGTTTTAAGTTTTTTCTGTTCCTTACAAAGCCCATAGTTAGAGTTCTGGAAATTAGCCTTTAGATGATGATTGTGGGTCTCCTTCCACATTTTCTAAAAGCTACATCTCTAGCCCCACTCTGTGTGAGTTAATCTACAGCTTCAGCTATGACTGATAAGCAATGATTTCTAGCCAATGTTAATTCTAACAATAGATGTTTTGACTACAACGTACAGCTATAGAGCTGGTGACATGCATTGCTTAATTTACTCCCCAAAGAACAGAAGGTATTGGCACAGCTATCATCCCTGACAGATGAGATTCCGGGGAGAAATATCACTTACCAGAGGTGGTGCTTTAGAGTAGGTAAGCTGCAGCTACAAATGGACCCAACGTGGTGGCTCAGACGTGGTCACTCTCATGCACAGTGTAGGGCTTGTGCCATGGGGCAGTGGAAGTCTCTGGTCCACACAGTCATTCGGGGATCCAAGCTGTCATGCCTCTGTTGTCTTCAGCCCACATCTTGCAGGGTCCCTCTGGGCATCAGCGTTCCAGTCAGCTGGAAGGAAGTGCAGAGGGGTGGATCCTGTGACAGACATCCACAGTCACACCTGGTACATTCACTTCTGCTCACTTCTGGGGGGACCTGGTCACCTGGGGACATCTACCCATTAAGAGACTGGAAATGGGCAGAGCTGGGCATACGGAAGAAGGGGTGGGCAGTCTCTTCCAAGCTAAGAAGGAGCCTGAATAGGACTGAACCAAGTTCTTCTGACCCAAATGCTGTACCTTCTCTCTATCCATCACTGCTTGAATGCCATGACTTAACCAAAGTATCATTGAATCAACTGGACTGCTTCCTCACTGCAAATATCTTTTTGAGAGGGGATATAGCCATTGCTGTTCGGGCCAACACGCTACCTGCCCATGTTTTCCTCCAGGAGGAAATGGGCTTTTCATCTCTTGAGAGCATGATTGACCCAAAGGGCTAATACTTTCAGTGCAAATCTAAGCTATGGGACATGCAGACAGAATGAGCCATGGCAAGAGTATAAGGGTAGGGGGTAGCTGCTGCATATTTGGTTCTGCCCAGAATCCTGGATTCTATAGGTACTTGTAAGGAGGTACCCATTGGGATCCATCCTCTAATAGTGGGTGGCCCCTGGTGGTCATGAGAGTCTTGTAGAAATGAAGGCATTTGTCCAAGAAGAAAACGTATGTCTGCATAACAATTCATACATGAATGTTCACAGCAGCACTGTTTATAATAGCCAAAACATGGAAAAATCCCAAATGTCCACCACGTGATGAACGGATCATCAAAATGTGTTGTATTCATATAGCAGAACATTATCTGGCCAGAAAAAAAAAAAAAAACCAATGAAATTCTGACACATGCCACATGTGGCTGAACCTCAAAGACATCATACACAGTGAAAGAAGCCAGACACAAAAGGTCACGTTGTAGAGTCCATTTACGTCAGATGTCCAGAGAAGCCAAACCTATTAAAAGAAAGCAGACTGGTGACTGCCACGTGCTGGCAGAGGGTGGAATGGGGAGTGGCTGCTGATGGTTATGGGGTTTTCTTTCGGAATGGAAATGTTCTAAAATTGTGGTAATGCACAAGCCTGAATCTGTTGAAAAAGTTGTGGAATTTAGGTCGGTGAACTGAATGGCATGGGAGTTCCATCTCAAGGAAGCTGCTATTAAGAAAAGAAATCCTTTCTAAGGGGTGTGCAGTGAGCTTGTTCCAATGGGTCAAGGAAGAGGCCTCCAGGGTCTCCTTCCTGGAGACTCCAGAGTGCGCCATGATTCCCAGAGCCACATGACCAAGAAAAGCTGTAGCGACAATACCCATGGCACCAACGCCATCCCATGAAACGGGATTCCACAAGACATTCTTTCCGTTCACAGTCATCTTCCTTCTTTATATGCTGAGTGCATGGAGCCTGAGCGGCCAGGAGGCTGAGCGTTGAAACTAATGTTTCCCCCAAGACCCTTCCACAGGGTTTCACCCAGGACAATGTTGAAATCTACCAGAACCCCGTGATCCTGGAAAATGGGAAAGGTTAAGAAATTGCCCCACCCTCCCTGTTCTGGAAAGCCGCTGACTGGGAAGAACACCCTCCCTCACGTGAGCTAGATAAGTTCACAAACGCCTGCTTGTTCACCTAGACGAGCCAGACACACACTGTTCAGATTCCCATTCTTTGCCTTGTCAATGGTTCACTGAATGGCTTGTTCCCACTCATCCACCGCAACAAAAATCTTTGTTAAGCAAACTTTAGTTCAGCTTCTCTCCTTCTCCCAAGGCCCTGAATTTTCTACTGAGATTGTTTTTATTTGGCATGCTCAGCCTGAGACAGAACAGCTTCTCCTGAGGACAGGCTGGCTCAGAGGGAAACCAAGTTCTGGTCTACCATTGGATTGTGCCACCTTTCATTACATTTCCCATGCCCAGATCCTTCCAGAGTTGTGGGTTATGACAGTCATGACTACTCTTCTCTATAAGAGAAAACCCCCTTTGGGGGCACCTGGGTGGCTCAGTCGGTTGAGTGTCTGACTTCGGCTCAGGTCATGATCTCACTGTCACTGAGTTCGAGCCCTGCGTCGGGCTCTGTGCTGACAGCTCGGAGCCTGGAGCCTGCTTCGGATTCTGTGTCTCCCCCTCTCTCTGGCCCTTCCCCATGCTCTGTCTCTCTCTGTTTCTGTCTCTCTCTTTCTCTCAAAAATAAACATTAAAAATCTTTTTAAATCCCCTTTTGCCTAACTGTCCTTGCTGACCTTATAGACAGACAGAGCATTCTCTCAAGCTCCACGGACCCTAGGTCCCTAGTGGCTTTCCCCACACTTCCAATAATCCTTTGGAATAAAACTCTCTCCTGACTAAGTCTGTGTTTGGTTTCTGTTTCTTTGTTTTTATTTGTTTTGTGTTTTGACACCCAAACACACATGGGGCTCTCAGGACCTAACTGACAAGTGGTTCCTGGCAACACCATCCTGAGTTTCTATGCTGGCCTACTCTCCTCAACGCTGATGGAGTCGATTTTTCAAGACATCTCTTTGCTTCATCTGTGGGGCTCCTTTCATCCTCTGTTTTCTTGTAATGAGCTGAATTTACCACCAGTAATCGGATCCTCAGAACACAGCACTCCTTGGAGAAGTTGTTGGACTTGCTACTTTTGGAAGAAGGTAAAATGACTTTTTTTGGTGATGATGCAGCCGACAGTCTATAAAGAGAACTATGACTTTCTGTAACACAGTGGGTTACAAAGGATACACCTTGAAGTCTCACATGCCCGCTGAGCAATGCTTGGGCGAGGTATACAGGGAGCCATGTCCCATCTGGACTGGCTGGGTTCTGCTCTTGACACCTTCTTCTCTTTCTCCAGCTGATCTGTGCCCAGAACCTTTCTGTTTTACTGAGTTAGTTTCTATTTGGAATTTTTTCTTGAAGTGCTGGCTGTTCATCAGTGCATTTCTAGCTAGGTTTTTCCACCCCACAGCGACAAGGATGATGGCCGTTAAGCCCTACGTAATGTGCACACCACTGTTCCTCCAGGGTAGTCATTTGGGTTGATGGTTTCAATCCCTTTCTGTCCTATGTTTTGTGGGCTGTTCCAAGGAAAGAAGCAGGTTTGACAGCCGTCACTTCAGTCTCCGGAAAATTTGACTCTATGTGAAGGAGGAACTGAATGTTTGGGAACTCTTTGCCAAGGTTCATCATCTGTCCCATTTTCCTACAAACAAACACAATTGTTCCAACCAGGCAGAAATAAGTGGCTCACGTTAGTGTGCCTATTCTGGTACTTTATCAAGAACAGTATTCTAGGAAGTGAATGGTGGACCTACACCTATATTATAGGCATTGAAGGGCTTTATTTACAAACAAGAGTGCTTTAGACAAAGTCTTTTGCATAATATACATAGCAAGTGATTATTCTCTAGTGACCATAATACTCCTAGTCAAAAGCTCTTTCAATTGACATGGCATTCACGTACATCTTATTTTCTGGAAAGTGTACTGGAAACTGCATGAGAAAGGCCCATTTTATGTGCATTTTGGAGAACTAAGCTATTGAATAAAGAGGAAAACCAAATTCTTACTGAAAGACCCCAGTCTCTACTTTGGGGAAGTTTGATAAGTCAGTTTGAGAACTGGGTCTTGGGCTCCTTGGTGTTTGGAACGAGGCACAGATCAAGCAGACGGGCATAAAACATTGAAAAAGACACGGTCCATTCTCCCTAGACATTTATCTTCCAGTTTTATGAATATTCCAGTTAAGAATTCTCAACTACCATGCCAGAGGATGACACATTTCTAAGTCTTTCCCCCCATCCCTTCCTAATACAACCCAAATTTAGCACCTCGACCAACAAAATGATGATATCTACTTGGACCCAGACAGCGGCCCAAAGAATGGAAAGCTCAGTAACTTTGTCCTCTGTGTGATATCTGCTTGATTATTTTAAAAAACAGAAGTCAATGACTGTTTTTGCACTAAATAGACAGAATCCAGGGCTCTCTTTTTGATTTAAGGCTCTTTGGGGTCACCGAAGTGTCATTTGGAAAATTGCTTCCTGACGCATAATATTATGGTAATGATCCCCTAAAGCCTGGCATAAAGGCTCTGCCACGAGAGCTAACAATTTATTTTCTTCCAAGTATTGTTTTAAAACAAGAGGCAGCTGGGGTCAAGAGAGAGGCTCTGGGTTATAACAGGCTTAATGCAACCCTTGGAATTTTTTTTACATGCTTGAGAGGAGAAAGATTGTTCATAAGTAAATACTCATTTAGAGGAATGGTTCAAGAGACACAGAAAAGATACATCTCTCTTACATCTGAGCACACGATCATAACCTAATACCAATATAAATACGGGAAGAGAGGAAGGTGCTAGAATTTGGGAGATAAGATTAGAAGCCAAGAGAGCTAGATGTAAACCCTAGTCTTGTATCTCGTTGGTTAGATCCATTTGGCTTACAAATCAAGCTTTCTGAGTCCAGCCATATCATACAGAGCTGCACTACTTACCTCCAAGTGAGTGGTGAAGATTAAACAGAATATTGTGAGCAAAAGCTAACAAACCATTTTTTTAGCGGATGTCCATAGTCTATGTAGACAGTCTATGTACGTAGTATAAACTCAATACCTACACTGATCACTGCTATTTTTAATGTGATAGAGGAGTTATACACAAAAGAATTACTTACACAGGGCCAGGTACCACATCCATTCCATATTTGAGATAGGTGGTGTGAGGAAATTTATTGTGGACTAGGCTATGATGCCCAGTTGTTTGGCTAAACACTAGTCTTCATGTTGTTGCGAACATATGTTTTAGATGTGAGTACATTTAAGTTGGTAGACTGAGTAAAACAGATTAGCCTCCATAATGTGGATGGGTGGGGAGTGGTTGGGGGTTGGGGATGGGTCTTATTTAATCATTTGAAGGACTCAGGAGCAAAGACTGAAGTTTCCCAAAGAAGAAGCAATTCCTTTTCAAGACTGCAACATAGAATCCCTGCTGAATTTCCATCCTTCTGGTCGGCCCTGCAGATGTGGGGGCTTGCCAGCCTGTACAATCACATGAGCCAATTCCTTAAAATAATTCAAGAGTGAGAGAAAGAGAGACAGAGATAACAATACAGCTATTTACAGAGACAGAGACAGATGTGTCTAGATAGATGATAAATAGATATACCTAATAGAATTATAATTATCTATTGTATAGATAAAGATCTATTGGATATACCTATGTATCTGTCTATTTACAGAGATCTCTCTTTCTTTTTTTTTTTTTTTAATTTTTTTTTTCAACGTTTATTTATTTTTGGGACAGAGAGAGACATAGCATGAACGGGGGAGGGGCAGAGAGAGAGGGAGCCACAGAATCGGAAACAGGCTCCAGGCTCTGAGCCATCAATCAGCCCAGAGCTCGACGCGGGGCTCGAACTCACGGACCGCGAGATCGTGACCTGGCTGAAGTCGGACGCTTAACCGACTGCGCCACCCAGGCGCCCCCAGAGATCTCTCTTTCCATAAATAAATAGATCTATAGATGGATAGATATATATATATACCTATGTATGTATATATCTGTATCTGTGTCTCTATGTCTATGTCTATATCTATCTGTATCTGTATCTGTATCTCTAAGTCTATCTCTAAGTCTATCTCTATCTCTATCTCTATCTCTATCTCTATCTCTATCTCTATCT
>NW_024412465.1:2317019-2338313 GCF_014898765.1 Herpailurus yagouaroundi | reverse complement strand
TATCTCTATCTCTATCTCTATCTCTATCTCTATCTCTATCTCTATCTATCTCTATGGATATCCTATTGGTTCTGTTTCTCTAGAGAACCCAATTTAGGTGGGAAGTAAATACACAATGTGAATGCTCTGTGATGGGTCTCACCACGGCATCAGGTGCTATGAGCATGTATAGCATGAGGACCACTTAATGCTGTCTTTGAAGGATGGATTGGATGGAGCTGCCCAAAATAAGGGTTGAAAATGAGAACAACCTTTAATGGGGAGACACAAGGGGAGGAGCCCCAAAGGACACAGCTGAAGATCAGCCAGAGGATGAAGAAGATAAATAAGACAGGGGACATGCAAGGCCAAGAAAGACAAAGAGGAAAGCTTTCCCAAGAGAAGGGTTCATCCAAAGGGAATTGTACAGAAAGTGTAAGTCGGAGAGAGGATTCAGTGCAGTGGGGATTTCAGGCAGGTGTTCGTATGGCATAAAGAGGAGACACAGGGCGTGGCTGTGGAGGGGGCTGGAGAGGAATGAACAACAGATCTTGAAGTGAGAAGAACAAGAATTTGATGAGTCCTACTCCCCTAAAGGGCTCAAGGTACACATCAATGGCTGTCCCCAGGAGAGCACTGTAGGGCAGTGGTGGCCCCAGGGAAAAACCAAGCAATAGAAGAAGGGTTGAGAAAGTGGAGGTGTTTGTTCATTGTGGTACACATGTCCCAGAAGGAGAAGAGCAGTTAGAGGCTGGTCAGGAGCCTGGGCGCTTAGGGACCCAGGCTTTGAGAGATGCAGTTGTGATGACCAGATGGGCTCATCTCCCAGGAAGGAAGGGACGTGGGAGCCCTAGTCCATGGTCTCAGCCTGCACCGCACAGTGGAATCACCCAGGAATCTTTACAAATACTGCTGCCGCGGTCCCACCCCAGAAACACTGTTGTTACTAACCAGGGGTACAGCCTCAAGATAAGAATGTTGAGAAAATCTGTCCGTGTCATGCTGATGTACAGTAAGGGGTAAGAAGTATCCAAGTTCAATGACAGGTTAGGAGAACTGTGCTTCCCAGAACTGTCACACTTACAGAGAATAGCTATTTCCCTGTACTGGGGAGTATCAGGAGGATCTCCAGGTGTTTGTGAAGATGTTATCATGGCCTGAGATCATTGTAATTCTGCATGTGTTCTCACCTGACATCCGTGGATGAATATACTCTGCATTCTGGGTGGGGTCCTTTGAGGTCTGGGTTGCTTTACCCTGGCACCAAGGAAAAGCTCTAGTTTCAAGACAAGTGGCATGCAAACTGTTAGGCAGAGGGTCCTTTTTCTGAGTTCCCTGGGAAAATCTCACTTTACATATTTGGGGGATTCCAGACTTTCTGGAAGGGACCATCCACAGTCCCTGAGGTAGCCATTATTATCTCAGTTTGAAAGATGAGGAAACTGGGAGCACCTGGGTGGCTCAGTTGCTCTGACTCTTGGTTTTGGCTCAGGTCACGATCTCACGGTTCATGAGTTGAAGCCCCACACTGGGCTCTGTGTGGGATTCTCTCCCTCCCTCTCTCTCTGCCCCTCCCCTCCCTCAAAATAAATAAATAAACTTTTAGAAAAAAAAGGATGAAGAAACCAAGAAATAGAGAGGAAAAACAAATTGTCCCTGCGTTACCCATCTAGTAGGTTCAACAGTATGTTAGTTACGTATTGCTAAATGGATCACTGGAGGCCAAGCAAGACTGACCCCACAGAAAGCCAAGAACGCAGTTTTTCGCCAAAACCAAGGATATGGGCATTGATTCAATAATCCAGTCTGAAATTTGGCTTCTGTAGGAGACAAAATAAGAGAGAGGCTTCACTGATATTGGAAGCATGAGTTTCGCCTGGATGTCCCATGTGACCATACGGGAGCAGAGCATGAAGGAGAAACCTCACCATGAAGATCCCCACACGTATGAGGAGCTGACTTCTCTCACTCCTCCACAACACAGCTCCAATGTGGAGCTTCAAACGTGGTTTTAACATTCAGAGGCAGGCAGGTGTGAATCTCCTGACCATAGCTTGGAGTCTATGATCTTGAGATCAATGGTGCTTCGAACCCATCCTCTGCGGAAAGAAGATTGATTTATCCGTCAACCCTTAAGTCTGGGGCTGGCTGACTTAATATGGGGCTGTGTCTAAGGTGTGGAGGGTAAGTGGTGATCAGATTCCGTCTCTTTTATGCCTTGTATGTCCAATAGACTACCCTTCGTCGTCACCAAAATTCTGCTCACATATCACAGTGTTGGCCGACGTCGTTGACTCATGGCCAGGATTTACCGAGATGAGCAACTCCCCCAAATATACTGACTATCTTTCTTAAACCCACTGTGGGGCTCCTCCAATAGACAGCTGTGTTCCTAAAGCATCTGTGACGAGAAGGCCTTGGAGTCCAGGTGAGCAGAGCTGGTATGAATGGCTGGAACAGCACACAAAGGGTGAGATGTAGGATTATAAACCATGCTGCTCACACAAATTTCCCCCGAAGACATCTGGTCTTGAAATGGATGTGTGCATTGCATCTCATTGTCTGCAGACAGCAGGACAGCCTGGTGATCCATATCCGCCAAGCCCACACGTGTCATTGTCTCTCAGCAGCTGCATCACGGCTGACACTCTCTTGGTCACCGCCACCAAGGAGGGTATGAAGAAACATCCCCGTGGGAGGTCCATCCTAGCAGTGAAGTCCGGCTTCACCTGCTCTTTGGAATAGATCTCTTTGCAAAAGCTCATTAGCCTCTAAATCCTAGTGCAACTGTGGGACACAATCTATTGTGTCTGATAACATTGAAGGGTAATCATGCCTCTAAACACAGAGTACTCTCCTCTGTTTAAGCAAATCTGAATGAAAAAAACATACGTCATTTTAAAGTTCTCTTCTAAACACCTGTAGCTCTTATCAATAGATTTGTGACTTAACACAGCAATGGAGCCGCCATGTTCTAAAATGAGGTATTGGAAGGTATGATGCCATTTAAAACTAAAAGTTTATACAATAATTACGCTGTGTTGTGAAATAGTGTAAAATGCACGAAGGTAGGTGCAAAAGACCTCTGGAAATACATATTCCCTTTTGGCAGAAAAAATAATTTTGAGGACCCCATTGGTGGGAAGTGGGCCAAAAGATGCACAGAAACTGGCCTCCAGCAAACTTCAGAGAAGAAATGATACATCTGGGGTGGGATATGGTGGCATGCCGAATAGACTGGACTTCCATTTGGCCACATGTGTTGGGCCTCTTTGCATGCATCTTCTAAAATGAAATTGCCCGGGGTGCCTGGGTGGCTCAGTTGGTTCAGTGTCTGATGCGGGCTCAGGTCATGATCTCACAGTTTGTGGGTTCGAGTCCCATGCCAGCCGTCTATGCCGACAGCTCAGAGCCTGGAGCCTGCTTCAGATTCTGTGTCGCCCTCTCTCTCCGCCCCTCCCCTACTCGTGCTGTGTCTCTGTGTCTCTCTCTCCCAATAATAAATGCTAAAAAAAAAATAAAAATAAAAAACGACTTCCTATTAAAAAAATAAATAAATACAAATAAAATGAATTTGCCCACGAGAACAATTACCTGTCTTTTCCAAGAAGGAAATAACCAGCACTTGCCGTGTGGCTCCAATCTCAGATTTTTTAAGATCTAATTTAGACGCTAAGTTAACAAGCCAAACTTTTTAGCCATAAAGTTAGACTAGAGGAAAAGAGAGAAAACTTTTAGGATGAACGGGGTCAATACATGTCAGAGAAACTTCTAGATTCGTCCCCTACAAAGGTCAAGGTCACATCACTGACAAGATGGTGGTCCAAGTTAATGGCATGGCTTGGTGAATCCATTTATGTAGGCTACAATTGAAGCCTCTGAAGCTTTGCACAGCAGCTCCTGGTATAATCCTGGGCATAAATACCCTCAAGGAGACTTGAGAATAGTCCTTTTGAAAGAAGGTTAAACATCATTCTCTCAGCTACTTCCTTATAGAATTCTGAATCCGGGTTTCATTAAAAGAAGAATGTGGCAACAAAGGGACATCCTACTACTGCTTATTTAGAGATTTCAACCATACATTACATCCCTGGGATGAAAATGAAAGCTTCTCATGTACCCAACCTACCATTCTAGGAGCCAAAATATCAAGGTGAAAAGCATCCCCTCTGATTGTCTGAGCATGGAATACAAACAAAATAATTACTGACTCAAAAGGCATTTCAAACATGGAACCATGCAAAATAGGGAAGATTCTGTTTGTAAATTCCAATCACTACTTAGAAAGACTTTAAGGATTCATATCCTAGGCAACAGAAATGTGCTCCGTAAAAGAAATCTTCCCACATGCTTTTCTATATTTGACATAGTTAAGCTTACATTTAAACAAATGAGTTTCTTACCTCTCTACTGAGTGGTTCTTCAGCAAACCAGCTTTCTGTTCTCCAAGTCACTCCATGAATGGGCAGAAAGAACTGGATCCCATTGTGGGGACCACAGGCCACCTCTCATCTAAGAGGGGTAGAAACTTTCATATCAAGACTTCCAGATGCAGATGCTCAGGCATCAGCTGCCATTATCTTATAGGGGAGAGCTTTGTGGAAAACATCCTTGTCCCACGAATACGAAAGTGGCATCAGTGACCAAGAATCAATGGTACATACAGTCATGGAATTGGCTCCCCATAAAAAAGACCATTTCTAGGTTGATACATATCTTTTCTGGTTTAAAGAATAATCAGGGGGATAAATCTGAGACATCGGACTATGTTTACTGCAGTCATGAGATAAATTATCATTTTCTTCCATTACAGTTTGAATTTATGATTTTGGACACTTCAGTCATTAAGGCAAGGTATATAAACCTAATTGCAAACTCTCAGGACCATCGAAACAAGAACATTCCAGGGACTGCCACCTGAGACCTTTGCTTGGGGGTCCATGTGCCGCTGCTCCTGAGTCGGTCATTTGATAAACCAAAGGCAGGGAGCAAGAGTCTCGACTAAGTGATGCTACAATGCTGAGGCCCTCATCGTCCCAGGCCATGAAAAGCTGCAGCATGGCAAAGAACGTCAGCATGATGAAAACATCATGGGATCCAGGATGAGAATATGAATGTGGGACCACCGTGTTGCAATATGGTGACCATGGATGTGGGAGAAAGATGCCAAAGTACTTCTGGACGCCTGTTTGGGTTCCAGGGCCTGGCAACCTCCTGTTGTAGCAAAATGAGTTCTCCGTGCGTTCCAGCCCCACAAGCCTGGTGAACAGTGCTTCAAGGACATGCAACATTCCAACAAACCGCACGGCCGTGGGATCAGGAAACTTTTAGTGCGACAGAAATTTACTATAACCTCCATCTACCTTCTTCATTTTTCAAGTCCAATTCTGCAGAGTGCACTGCAGCCCTAGTGTATGATGAAATGCTACATCCTAGAGGTCTTTTGCACGTCAATGGTTTCTTTGAGGGAGACCAAGCTGGTTTTGATGCTGAATTGCATCTTCAGGGGGCAACACCATGCAAAGTTCTTTCTGAAAGAAAAGACAGAAGAACATGAATCAACAACGGAAACATGGATTAGTTTTTCCCTGTGTCATTAACATTTTGGAATAAATAAAATAGCCACTAGTTTCATTTCAGTCTTAACTTATTTTTAATAAATTTTTATCATAATCCAGATTTAAATCACCATTAACAGATGAGAAAACAGCATTAATTGACTCAATTTAGGTCCGAGGTTGGTAAGGATGTTTAAACAAAGACAGATTATGAATGACAATAATTCTCTTACATTAAATCACATGACATGATTCTCTTAGATTCAAACAACAACAATAACAACAAAGAAGATATAACAAACCAAAAGAAGAAGAAAAAAAAAAAACCTTTCCAGAATCAATTCTGGACCATCTTAGCCAAAGAATATTTTTATGGGTTGTGATGATCAGTCATGACAGTACTAAGAAGCCACCAAGAGCATAAGGTAAGAATTTTGATACAGAAGAAAATGTGAACTGTATTTCACAATCTTGGTTTCCTGTCTCTTGAGAGAACTGTGTGCACTTTGCATTACCAAGTCCATTCACCAACCTCATGAACTCTGAACTTTAGATGTCCAGGCTTAGACCTCAGAACAATGCTAAATAGGACTGCTTGTTAAAGATCCGGAGGAGCTCAAAACAGACACGTTCATGGTCACATATGATGGAACAAGCGGAAGATAAACAATCATTAGATAAGACATAAAACCTCCAGAATCATGGCTGTGATTTGCTTCTAGATTAATATTCTATCATCGAATATTTAGTGTTAAATAATGTAATAATGTACAAAATATAATGTTATAATAATTTGTGTCATGTTATCTGACAGTGCATTATATGCATGTTATCTTCCAAATGATGTCTCCTTGCAGCTAAACCAGTAGGCATTTGATAGAATAAATCAACATACTATAATTAAAGTATTTCAACATAAACACAATGTAGGATCCGTAGGAAGTACCTTCTCTTTTTTTGCTTAGTTCTTTTCCTTTTTAATATAATTTACAGTCAAGTGGACTAACATACGGTGTGTAAAGTGCACTCTTGGTTTTTGGGGGTAGATTCCCGTGGTTCACTGCTCACATACAACACCCAGTGCCCATCCCAACAAGTGCCCTCCTCAGTGCCCATCACCCATTTTCCCCTCTCCCCCATCCCCCATCAACCCTCCGATTATTCTTTGTATTCAAGCGTTTCTTACGGGTTGTCTCCCTCCCTCCCCAATTGTAGTGTTCTAGATATTGGGTAAGTTTGTTCCCCCAAATCCCTGTAGATAAAAAATAAACATGAAGTAAGCTGCTACCACTTTGGAAACAGACAGAGGCATACAACTATAATGGGAGTCATGTTATAGGCACAAAAGGCATATTTAAGGAATGGAATACAAGGGGGAATATACATTAATAAAAAATAATGTCACCAAATTCATCATGGATGAGATACTTCTTTGCTTAAAAACTTGATTGTGTACTGGGGCACCTAGGTGGCTCAATTGGCTAAGTGTCCAACTCTTGATTTTGACTCAAGTCATGATTGCGATCTCATGGTTGGGAGACTGAGCCTCACTTGGGTTCCAAGCTGGACGTGGAGACTGCTTAAGATTGTTTATCTCCTTCTCCCTCTGCCCTTCCATGCTTGGGCTTGCTCGCTCGCACTCTCAAAAAAATAAAATAAATTAAAATAAATTGATTGTATAGCTGGATCCTGCATGAGAAGCCAGAATATAATTGTTTCACATGCATTTTAAAGTTTATTTATTTATTTTGAGAGAGAGAGCTCACACATGCGGAAGGGGGAAGGGCAGAGAGAGAGAGAGAGGGAAAGAATCCTAAGCAAGTTCCAGGCTGGCAGCGCAGAGCCTGATGCGGGGCTTGATCTCAGGATCTGTGAAATCACGACCTGAGCCCAGACCAAGAGTTGGACACTTAACCAACTGAGCCAGACAGGCGTCCCTTTTTAACATGTGTTTTCAAATGCACATATTCTATGAACCGTTTTACTGGAATATGAAGCAAAGCATCAAGTCTCCTGCTTTGATATCCCTTCTAGAGACAGATCATAGCATTTCCTGGTTCCTGATACAAACCAGGAGTTACAGACCGATCAGGACTAACTAAAGGTCCGGGCAGTTTTGACTGGTCCTGACCAATGGCCTTAGGGTGAAAGGCACTCTCTAACATTGGCATCAGTTATATTTAATGCTTCATTTATTTTTATCTTATTATTTTTCAATGTATGTTTACAATTTCCTTATAAAAGTCTTTGCACCAGTTTTATTCTATTCATTACTAATTCCTTGTATTTGTGTGCCTTCGTGAAAGGTATTCTCTAAAAATGTATGTTCTAATTATTGCCATTATACTGATAAATAAGTGATGGCGAATATTTATGTTGTATCCTGAAACCTTGGTAAAACCTCATTGGTTTGAACAATTTACCTAACTATTCTTTGAGGTTTGAAGTTTTCTAGGTAGAAAATGAATAAGCTCTGAAGGATAACAGCTCCTTCCTTTATAAACTTCAAAGATTTTGATTTTTTTCTTATTTTATTGAGCTGGACTTTAGTACCTCCAATAAAAAAGCTGAAAGGAGGTGGTAATAAAAAGCATTCTTATTCCTGATCTTAAACAAAAATACATTTACCTTTTCACTATTAATTATATTTCAAGTCAGTTTTGTTTTAAATGATGTTTATCAGGGTAGGAAAGTTGCTTTCTATCCCTAACTGGTAAGGACGTCTTTGAAAAAGAAAAAGTCAGGAATACTGACTTTGTCAACTGTTTTTTCTTAATCTATCAAAATGATTACATAGGTTTTTATCTGGTGATTAATAGATTGATCTTTCTAATATTAATTCAGCATTGTATTTCTCAGAGAACCCCAATTATTCCATGTAATTATTATTCTTTATACATTGCTAGATTATTTTATTATTATTTTAAGATGTTTGTTCTTAGATTTGACAAAATTTATTATCCTTGGATAACCTGGTTATTAAAGTTAGGTAGCCTCATAAAATGAGTTGAGAGAAGTTTTTTATTTTTCTGGTTTTTGGAATTATTTGTTGATAGCTTGCTAGAATCAACATATAAAATCATGTGGTTACAGGTCTTTCAGTTTTTAAATTTTTTTTTTTAATATTTATTGTTTTGAGAGAGACAGAGAGACAGAGACAGAGATAGAGTGTGAGTGGCGGAGGGGCAGAGAGAGAGGGTGACACAGAATACGAAGCAGGCTCTAAGCTCTGAACTGTCAGCACAAAGGGCGAGATCATGACCTGAGCCGAAGTCCACGCTTAACCGACGGAGCCACCCAGGCACCACTCAGTTTTAAAAATGTATCTGTTTCTTGGGGCCCCTGGCTGAGTTGGTAGAGTGTGTGGCTCTTGATCTTGGGGTCATGAGTTCGAGCCCCATGTCAGGTGTAGAGATTGCTTAAATAAATAAACTTTAAAAATAAATAAATAAATAAATTGGGGTGCCTGGGTGGCTCAGTTGGTTGAGCATCCAACTTCAGCTCAGGTCATGATCTCGTGGTTCACAAGTCTGAGCTGCGCATTGGGCTCTGTGCTGACAACTCAGAGCATGAAGGCTGCTTCGGATTCTGTGTCTCCTTCTTTTTCTGCCCTCCCCAGCTCATACTCTGTCTCTCTCTCTCTTTCTCAAAAATAAGTGAAACATTGAAAAAAATTTTGAAAAATAAATAAATAAATACAATTTATGTTTCTTGTTGAGTCAGTTATAACTTTCTAGGATTTTGAAAATTTACATTTTTTAATTGGTGTGAAATTAACACTATCATTTTATTATTTTCTTGATCGTGGCAGTTTCTATCCTTTTTCTTTTTTTATTCTAATAGTATATTTCTTTCTCATATTCTCTTTCTGTCCTTCCTAATCAATCTTGCCAGAGGTTTTCCAGTCTTACTATTTTATTCTTTCTACTTCCGCGAAGTTTAATCTGTTGTTCTTTTTCTAATGCCCTATGCTATATGTTCAACTCATTGGTTTCCGTCTTATTGTCTCTTCTAACATCAACACTTAAGATTTTAAATTTCCCTTTAGATACTACTGTATAGTATCTCCCCTTTTTAAAGTATATAGTATTATTGTTGTTTATCTATATCTTCTGTTCCATTATGATCTCTTTTTGACCCACGAACTTTTTAAAACATGTGCTTTAAAAATCTAAAATATGGAGGTTTTCTACTTAACTCTTTATTCTTCATTTCTAACTTAATGCATTATGGAGAGAGAATGTGACTCATATGATACAAGCCTGATGAGATTTATTGACCACCTGCTTTATGAACTAAGCATTCAATTTTCATAAACATTCCATGTATTACCTTGAGAGAATGTATTTTTCCTTTGTTTCCTGTACATTCACATGTTAACATGAAATGTATTTTTCTTTTCATTATATTTGCTGTTTAAAAATTTTCCACCTTGTAGGAAAGTTACTGAATTATAGAGCAATTGTTCGAAAATTAATTCAAATATGTTTATAGAGTGCTAAGCACGTGCTTATGTATGCCTATATACTACGTGTTAGGAATACAGTGACGAAAGAGAACGACATAGTGTATGTTCCCATGGACCTACCATAGTGTCTAGAGGGGAAAAGGGATAAATACTCACATGGTTACTTACTGTTGTGTTAAATGCCACAAAGGGAAGGCACGGTGTGCAATGAGGAAGGTTCTGTCTGAGATAAAGTCCTCTAGCTACAGCATGTGGGGCATCATTAACTGTACTCAGAAGTCTGCATACAGAATATAGAAAAGTCACCCAAGTATGTGAATCATCAAGAATGGAAGGGGAGAAGATATATGCAAATGACATATCTGATAAAGGGTTAGTATTTAAAAGCTATAAAGAACTTATCAAACTCAACACCTAATAAACAAATAATCCAGTGAAGAAATAGGCAGAAGACACAAATAGACAATTTTCCCAAGAAGACATCCAGATGGCCAACAGACACATAAAGATGCCAACATCACTCATCATCAGGGAATTACAAATCAAAACCACAATGAGATATCTCTTCACACCTGTCAGAATGGCTCAAATCAACAACTCGGGAAACAACAGATGTTGGCAAGGATATGCAGAAATGGGGAACACTCTTGCACTGTTGGTGGGAATGCAAACTGGTGAAGCCACTCTGGAGAACAGTATGGAGATTCCTCAAAAAATCAAAAATAGATCTTTTGACCCAGGAATTGCACTACTAGGTATTTATCCAAATGACACAAAAATGACAATTTGAAGGGGCATGTGCACCCCAATGTTTATAGCAGTGTTATGGACAATAGCCAAATTGTGGAAAGAGCTCAAATATTCACTGACCAATGAATAGATAATAAGATATGATGTGTGTATATACACAATGGAATATTACTTGGAGGTCAAGAAGCATGAAATCCTGACATTTGCAAAATGTGGATGGAACTAGAGTGCATTATGCTAAGTGATAGAAGTCAGTCAGAGAAAGACAAACATATGATTTTACTCATATGTGGAATTTAGGAAACACAACAGGTGAACACAGGGGAAGCAAAGGGAAAATAAGATAAAAACAGAGAGGGAGGCAAACCATAAGAGACTCTTAAATACAGAGAACAAACTGAGGATTGCTGGAGGGGTGTTGGGTATGGGCATGGACTATATGCCCACGGGTGATGGCCATAAGAAGGCACTTGTTGGGATGAGCACTGGGTATTATGTGTAAGTGATGAATCACTGGGCTCTACTCCTGAAACCAATACTACACTATATGTTAACTAATATGAATTGAAAAACAAAAAGGAAGGTTCAATGGTTCAAGTACAGGTCTGTCTCCCTACCCTATCCCTCTTTCATTCTCATTCCCCTCCCTATCTCCACTAGGTCCTCGTGTCTTTTCTTTCTTTCTTTCTTTCTTTCTTTCTTGCTTGCTTGCTTGCTTGCTTGCTTGCTTGCTTGCTTTCTTGCTTTCTTGCTTTCTTGCTTTCTTGCTTTCATCTTTCTTCCACTCATTCATGTGTCTACTTTTTGGTTCCTCACTACCACAGATGTCTGTCTCTGGAAGCATATTATTGGGTGCTTAGGACAAAACTGCACAACTCTGTGGGTGTTATCTGCTCAGTAGAGTTTCTAATGACACACCCAATAAATTAATTTTTCCTGTCCAAAAGTTACATGGTTTATCACATTTTGTTGTTAATTGGAAAGGTGCATATGTAAATGTCAAGGAATATTTTTAAGAAGTTACCATGCTTTGTATTATCCTAACAAATGCAATCACCTAAAGTGAGGGTTCCTTTCATCATGTTCAACAGATAATTTATATTGTAATTGTGTGAAGTTAGAGAAGTTTTTCTTGTTGTTGTTGTTAGCTGGATTACACTGAAGACTCATATTGCCCTGACAGTCAATTAAAATGTCTGGTTATTTTTATTATACATTTATTGAGTCTTATCTCCTCAAGTTGTTACTTGAGAGGCTGGCATATCTGACCACGTACTTTGCTGATATCAGTCTCCATCTTGTTAGATTCATTTCATCAATCCAGCACAGCAATAGCCCTGGCTTATTTTGGTCTCAAGTGTATCACTCAATCCATTAGCTAATCATCCCAGCTTCCCCTACTTTGTAACCCTGACCAGCAGACTATCCATTTCTTCATCCAAGTCATTAACTAAAATGTCCATGGGAGAGGACCAATGAGCAAACGAGAGAGAGACCAAGAGAAACAATCCTCCAGTTGGACATCCCTCCCTTAATCTTTAATTTCAAAAGTTTAACCTGATCTTATTTGTATTTTCATCCAGTTCTCAAAGCTATGATTAAAAAACTTTGTCAAAATTTTGCTCAAATGAAGATACTATCCTTCAAGCCTACCACATTTCTCGAGTTTATCAATCCAGTGAAATGATTTTAGTCTGGCATGATTTGTTCATAATGAGCCCACCCTGACTCATGGTGACCTCCACTTCCTAATTTAAGTGCTCACCAACCAGCCTTTAAAATAGTCCATTTCCAGATTATCCTTAGGGATGACATTAAGCTCATGTTCTCTCAGAGCTAAACTGCTTTGTTGGTGATCTCATGTGAGTTCTAATCATCAAATCCAGTGTCTTCCGCTATCCCTGCTAGACCTCCTCATGGCATTTGACATTGTCAAACACCCCACATTTCTTGCTCACACATTTGTGCAATTCATCTTCTTCTTGGTCTTTTAAAAATCAGAACATTTGGTCACTTCCAATTTCCGGGATGGACATCTCTGCTCCTTATAAATGACTTCTCAACATTGCCAGTGATAATCAGTCCACACAACTGGTGAGCTCTTTCATGAATTTGAGAAGCAAAATTTGAAAGTTAGAACACCTTTCTCCACAACTTGTTTCCCCTTCTAATCTCCTCGCAGTCTTGAGATTTTAATGTTCTTCTAAATGTTCGTTTCACAATTACCTCTGTGCAAGTTACTCTCAAGGACAGAGCAGAGGAAGCAATATAAAAGTCCAAGATATAGTCTGTCTTGCTATGAAAGAATTAGTCAATGGTTCTTATCACTGCTTAGGTGACAAAACAGTTAGAATTTAAAGTTCTCTCTGTGGAACACCCTGATATTATGAAAGACCATAATTATTGGTAGCTCTCTTCATCTTTTGGCTGGTTTGGCCAGCCACAATCATCCCATTCTGGGGTTTTCTGCAAATAACTGCTTGTTTGGTTTTGTTTGATTTGAGGATATTAGTAGTCAAAAAATCAGACAAGGAAGAGGATGTGAAACAATTATGGAAAATAATTATGGAAAACAGAGAAAAATAAAAATAAAAACGAATTATGGGAGAAAATATTTAAAGTTAAGACTAATTTGTTATTGCAGTTAATTGTGGTGAGTTGTGAAAAGACCACAGCCATCACATAATTTTAGAAGCAAGGATCCAAGGGAAATTTGGTGTTGCAGAGGGCAACTACTAAGCTTGTTGTCAAGAAGCTGTGAGGGTTCCCCCAAAATGTCCATTACTTGAGTACAAGCAGTTCCTTGAGCAGAGCTAATTCCTACCTATTGTTCTCCCTTGGGATTTGGTGGCCTTTTTGAGGGAACAAGTCAGTAAAAAACAGGTATTTGTTTCTTGAACTCCTCCATCTGTACTTCATAAAAGGATTAAAGACAGTGTTAAGTTTGCCTAAAAAGACAAATGTCTGGAGAAGGTGAATAGATGTGAAGTACTCCAGAGTAAAGGAGAAGTAGTTAGATGCCATAGGACGGAGACATTTCTTTTTACTTCCCAAGTTTATTATAGCCTATATATTTCCTCTTACTGATGATTTCTCAAGCTCTTAAACAACAAAATAATATATATCCTTCTCTCCAGGACTATCATTAAATTGGCAAACAGAAATGACTGTTTACACTATAGCGTGGCTTTGGGTAAAAGAAAGTGAGAGGAACATTGGCAGACAGAAAGGACAGTGGCAGCCATAAAGAATTCATGAGAACTGTAACTACTTGGGTTCTGTGGGAGAAAGATTTAGAGCATAGTTTTCAGTCAACCCTGAGAAGTACCTGTGAAGAGCTCAATATTTTTTAGCTAGACTATTCCATAGAACACTAAGTGAGGTCTTCTCTCCTTCTTCTAGCTACACAGTTGAACTCAAAAGCTCTTCTGATATCTTTCATAGTTTTAAATGCTTTACTTAATTATTTAATTCTCTTTTTTTAATGTAACTCTACACCTAATGTGGGGCTGAAACTCGTGACCCCAAGATCAAGAGTTGCATGCTCTACCAACTGAGCCAGCCAGGTGCCCTGGGCTTAAGACTTCTTAACACTTTTCTTAAAAATTTCTGCAAAGACTTCATATTCCTGGATTGGTTCTGTGCCCATCCTCTCATATTTGGCCCATGTTCTGAGTTCACTCAGATGGCTTCTTTGTGATGATCACAATCTCTGTTGAAATGTCAGCTTTCCTGTATCCGTTAGGATTATTTGCCATTGCGCGGTCATGTGTTTCTTTTGGAAAATTGCCTGTCCAGTCTCTGTTCTTGCTCCACATGTAAATGAACGTCTTATTTTTGATTTTCATGTTAGACATTTTTAAATGTTTATGTATTTTTGAGAGAGAGAAAGAGAGAGAGAGAGAGAGAGAGAGAGAGAGAGAGAGGGAGGGAGGGCAGGGAGAGGGTGACATAGAATCGAAAGCAGTTTCCAGGCTCTGAGCTGTCCGCACAGAGCCTGACACAGGGCTCAAACTCACAAACTGCGAGATCATGACCTGAACAGAAATCGGACGCTTCACCAACTGAGCCACCTGGTGCCCCCACATTTTTTAAAAAGAAAGCTACCTGTCTCTCTGAAACTGATAATTCCCTACAAAACGCCAACTAGTGCATGGAAGGTTTTAGATTCCTCCCTGGTTATGTGACCCTCCTTGCCATTTCTTGTCAAATCTCCTTTTCCATATTTTAATTTTTTTTCTATAGTATTTTCCCATTGTGTTTCAGAGTACCGCTATATACAACTTAGACACTCTATGCCTGTTTTTGTGGCCGCCAAGAATGTTTGCCCATCAGTACTGTGCATTATAATGTAGCCTTACTCACAGTTGGTGGGGGGCCTCCTCATCTCAAAACCCATCGTTTTTGTGGGAGTGAGTCGTGAAAACCTCACCCATTTTTCTCAGCATGATCAGCAGAGCAGAGTTGCTACCATCTTTAAACTCTGTTCTGTCACGCCACGCTTGTAACCACCTGGCGACCACACAATTCCTTGACTAATCATGTGCCCCCTGCTTCTTTTCTGCATCCTGCCTCGGCATCCCTGATTTGCTTTTTTCCAACAAAGTTTTGCCTTTTGGGCTTTGCCACCCACCCTGAAGAACATATTGGAGGTGTCTCCCCTCCTCTGGCATCCCCCTTGACACTGTCCGAGTTTTACTTAAATTAGGAGACTTTCTTCATACATCGTGGTTCATCACTTGGGTGTTTCTTCACTTCATCAAACATGAAATTGAACTTTAACACTGTCCTTCTCTTTGTTGTTTTCCATTGCTTTGGTCAGGACAGCAGAGATATCTGTAGCTAAGATTACCGGTGAGAAATTTGTTATTTCTGTTTGTTTCTAAAATTGCGAAATATAAAACAAATACACTATGCTAATCAACTCCACTGTAATTGCCTTACAATTACATATGGGTCCCTTACATGTTTTTAATATTTTTGCTTTTGGGTCCGTATCTCCTACGAGACTGCTAATTCCGTGAGCGTTGACTCACATAGCACATGTTGGTTGGTTGTTGAGATGAATTGGCTTAATTAGAGAAACGATTTCATATTCTTCTCGTTTCATACAAGGATATAATGGGCCTTGGGGTGGGAGGAGCAACACAAATTTGATCACACTTGTTTTCACATATTAAGACTGACAATATTCAGATGGTTGGCATCACTCAACGTGGCTTTTTTTCCCCTCAGTTTTCAAGTTCTACTTCAAATGCAGTCTTTATGAATGTAAAAAAGTGCATGTGTCCTGATGAATGCAGCTTTCCGAGGTTCTTGGAAGGCCTCTGGATTTCCTTTGTTTCAATTCTCATGGAACCATTTCTTTTTTTTTTAAATATCTTTAATGTTTATTTTTGAGAGAGACAGAGACAGATTGTAAGTGGGGGAGGGGCAGAGAGAGAGGGAGACACAGAATCCAAAGCAGGTTCCAGGCTCTGAGCTGTCAGGGCTTGAATGCATAGACTGGAACTCACGAACCGTGAGATCATGACCTGAGCTGAAGTGGGACACTTAACCGACTAAGCCACCCAGGTGCCTGTCATGGAACCATTCCTTTGCTGCCCTCTTCTTTGTGTTCACAAACCCAGAGACACCTGCTTGGCAACAAACAGACTCAGCCTGTTGTATCTTGCTTCCTATTTCTGGCATTCTTTTATGTTCTCCTGTGGATAAGTAATGCCAGGGGATTTTGAAATGGGAAGTACTCTTAGGATCTAACTCCAGCTCCCTTACTTTCCAGACTGAGGACCTGAGACCGGGATCCAGAGAGGTACACACAATTTGTCAGCTAGTGAGCAGGAGAGCTAATTTTCCTGAGATCAAGTTTCATGTTCTTTCCATGGCCTTTATTTTGAACTTGAGCATCAGGTGAGTAGACAAGTACACACAGTGCAACAGCAATTATGTCCCTGGAAACACAAAGCATCACCTTCAAGCTCAACAACTTGGCAGCTACTTAAACTTCAGTTTTTGCTCCAAGTAAAAATAAAATATAATGGGTCTCATTAGCATAAATGTGACATTTAGGTACATCCAGGGCACATAGACACTTTATGTTTCTGGGTGATGAACATCTTTTTGCTTTCAAATAGATGTCCTTTGTTTATGTTTATCACAGTCTCAAATTCCTCTCTTCTCAGACGATGGTATAAACGGAATATTTCTGCCACTCCTTTTTCCTATTTTAAATGATTCTTTAAAATGTATGAAATACATGGTGAAAATAATGGGCAATGGCAGGTTATCTAAACAGCCGATTTAGGCAGTCACAAACAAGACACTAACCTGCATGACAGGCAAGAAAAAATTCTTTTTTTTTAAAACCATACTACTCAAAGCCATCCACAGTCTCTTTTTTCCCTCAATTTTTTAAAAGTTCATTTGTGGTTGAGAAAGAGAGACACACAGGGCAAGCAGGGAAGGGGCAGAAAGAGAGGGGGACACAGAATCCGAAGCAGGCTCCAGGCTCTGAGCTGTCAGCATGGAGCCCGACGTGGGGCTCAAACTCACAGACTGTGAGATCATGACCTGAGCTGAAGTTGGCCACTCAACCAACTGAGCCACCCAGGCACCCTAAGAGAAACATCTTAAAGGCAGAACAAAACTCAAGTGGAAGAGACTGATTGGAGGATCAACACAACAATCTGCACAACCTGAACCACAGAATTCAGCAGGTATGCAGCGCAGAGAGGTGAATTTGGGGAGCGAGAAGCCGCAGAGGGTAGGGAGCCACTTTTGTGGGCAGAGAGAGGATGGAGACCGCGATGGGGAGAGAATACGGGAAAAGCACCCCTCCCCAAAAGCAGCTGGAGAGAAAGTGGAAAATTGGAAACAGCCACAGGGACTCAACTAAAGAGGGAGAAAGAAGAGAGGAGAGGGTTTAAATTCCATTAAGACTGTAAACAAGGGGAGCGCAAAGGCTGCAACTCCGCAGCTCGATACCTAGTGGTGGTGCTCTGGTGGGAAGGACGAATCCCCAGGAACAGAGTGGGGTCCGGGAGGTTCTCGGGCCACACGGGAAAAAGCAGTTCCACTGCCAGACGGACATTTGGTGGAGACGGTTGAAGCCACCTGGACCCAGCAGACCCCAGAAAATGGCCACATTCGCTGGTGCTGGGGCAAGGTTGTTGAGGGTGAAGCCTGGTGCCAGATGTGAGTTGTGATTTCCCATAATCCCTGAAACTCTGTTGCTACACCGTCCCGGGAACTTTTTGTGGGGTGGGCTGGCATTGGGCCGTAGTCTCGGGGCACCGGCAGCAGCAGGGTCCAGCAAGCGTTCCTGGGTGCAGCCAACATTCGGCCATTGCTCACTCAGCCAGTGCTCGGTGAGACCCTCCCACAGAGGGGGGGAATGAGTCAAAGCCACAGTCCTTCTTAAGTAAGGGGCCAGGAAAACAACCACATCTGAGACAAAACTCAGGAGAGAGGTACTCCCTGGGGCCTGGTCACAGAGAGTGCAAAAGCGGGCAGTGGACGGAAGCTGAAGACAGAGGACAGTGCACGATTGCTGACCCGGGAGAACAGACTAGGTAGCTGGGTGGCACCATTTTCACCACTCTCGTGCATGTGCAGACGCACTGAGGAGAGCCTCAACAATCCACCCCAGTAGGCTAGCAGTGCCATCTAGTGGAGAACAGAGCAGTTACACTGAGTCCCCCCCAAGTGGGCCACCTTTGCTCTCAAGACCACAAGTCTCACTGCCGGCTTAGTTTATGGAGAATACAGCGGTATATAGACAGACCTCTAGGGGAAAACGAAGTAATTTCAGTCTTACTTCAATCTGTTAGCAGGTTCATCTATTCAATTTTCTTTCTTTTTTGTTCTTTTATACTTCTATTCTTTTTTTTTTTTTGAATACAGGAAGAGAAAAAATTAATTTTTATTTTCAATTTTTATTAAAAATATTTTTCTTTAATTTGTATTACTATATTTTTTACTTTTGTGTAAATTTTTTCAAATTCTATTTTACTTCCATCATTTTACTTTAGTCTACTTCAGTGTATTCACCTTTTCAAATTGTCAAACAATTTCCTTTTTTTCGTTTTTTCTTTTGTTCTCTTTTTCGTTTCTTTTCTTTTTCATGAATACAGAAAAAGAAAAAATTCATATTTATTTTTAATTTTTATTAAAAGTGTTTTTAATTTTTTCTATATATTCTTTACTATTGTGTATATTTTCTCAAATTCTACTTTACTCCCATCATCTCATTTTAGTCTACTTCACTGAATTAACATTTTTAAAATTCTCAACGATTTCCTTTCTATTTTTCTTCCCCCCCCCTTTTTTTTCTCTAATCTGTCAAACCACCTTCAACACCCAGACCAAAACACACCTAGGATCTAGCATCACTTATTCGATTTGTGTATGTGTGTTTAATATTTAATTTTAGTATTTTTTTAATTTTAACTTTTTTTTACTTTCAATTATTCTACGTCATTAATTCCTTTTCTCCCTTCAAAATGACACAACGCAGGAATTTACCCCAAAAGAAAGAGCACGAAGAAACGACAACCAGGGATTTAACCAACACAGATACAAGCAAGATGTCTGAACCAGAATTTAGGATCACGACAATAAGAATAGTAGTTGGAGTCGAAAATAGATTAGAATCCCTTTCTGCAGAAATAAAAGAAGTAAAAAATAGCCAGATGAAATTAAAAATGCTATAACTGAGCTGCAATCACAGATGGATGCAGCGGTGGCAAGGATGGACGAGGCAGAACAGAGAATCAGTGATACAGAGGACAAACTTAAGGAGAATAATGAAGCAGAAAAAAAGAGGGAGATTAAGGCAAAAGAGCACGACTTAAGAATTAGAGAAATCAGTGACTCATTAAAAAGGAACAACATCAGAATCACAGGGGTCCCAGAAGAGGAAGAGAGAAAAACAGGGGTAGAAGGGTTATGTGAGCAAATCATAGCAGAAAACTTTCCTAACCTGTGGAAAGACACAGATATCAAAATCCAGGAAGAACAGAGGACCCCCATTAGATTCAACAAAAACCAACCCTCAACAAGGCATATTATAGTCAAATTCACAAAATACTCAGGCAAGGAGAGAATCATGAAAGTAGAAAGGGAAAAAAAAAAAAAAGTCCCTTACCTACAAGGGAAGACATACCAGGTTTGCACCAGACCTATCCACAGAAACTTGGCAGGCCAGAAAGGAGTGGCAGGATATACTCAGTGTGCTGAATCAGAAAAAATATGCAGCCAAGAATTCTTTATCCATCAAGGCTGTCATTCAAAACAGAAGGAGATATAAAAGGTTTCCCAGACAAACAAAAATTAAAGTTTGTGACCACTGAACCAGTCCTGCAAGAAATTTTAAGGGGGACTCTCTGAGGGGAGAAAAGATGAATGAATATATATACCAAAAGCAACAAAGATTAGAAAGAAGCAGAGAACACCACCAGAAACTCCAACTCTACAAGCATCATAATGGCAATAAATTCATTTTCTTTCAGTAGTCACTCTAAACATCAATGGACTCAATGCTCCAATCAAAAGACATAGGGTAACAGAATGGATAAGAAAACAAGATCCATTTAGGTGCTGTTTACAAGAGAACCTCTTTAGACCTAAAGACACCTTCAGATTGAAAATAAGGGGATGGAGAACCATCTACCATGCTAATGGTCAACAAAAGAAAGCCAGAGTAGCCATACTTATATCAGACAATCTAGACTTTAAGATAAAGACTGTATCAAGAGATGCAGAAGGGCATTATATCATATTCAAGGGGGTCTATCCACCAAGAAGACCTAACAATTCTAAACATTTATGCACCAAATGTGGTGGCACCCAAATATATAAATCAATTAATCACAAACATAAAGTAGGAGACTTCAACACCCCACTCACAGCAATGGACAGATCATCTAATAAAAAAATCAATAAGGAATCAATGGCTTTAAATGACACACTGGACCAGAAGAACTTAACAGATATATTGAGAACATTTCATCCTAAAGCAGCAGAATATACATTCTTCTCCAGTGCACATGGAACGTTCTCCAGAATAGACCACATACTGGGACACAAATCATCCCTCAGCAAGTACAAAAAGATCGAGATCATACCGTGCATATTTTTAGACCACAACGCTATGAAACTCAAAATCAACCACAAGACAAAATTTGGAGAGGTAACAAATACTTGCCATCCTACTAAAGAATGAATGGGAAACCAATAAGTTAAAGAGGAAATTAAAAAGTATATGGAAGTCAATGAAAATGGTAGCACCACAACCCCAAACCTCTGGGATGCAGTAAAGGCGGTCCTAAGAGGAAAGTATATAGCAATCCAGGCCTTCCTAAAGAAGGAAGAAAGATCTCAGATACACAACCTAACCTTACACCTTAAGGAGCTGGAAAAAGAATAGCAAATAAAACTCAAAACCAGCAGAAGACAGGAAATAAAAACATTAGAGCAGAAACTAATGCTATCAAAACCAAACCAAACCAAACCAAACCAAACCAAACCAAACCAAACCAA
>NW_024412465.1:2307419-2317009 GCF_014898765.1 Herpailurus yagouaroundi | reverse complement strand
AAACCAAACCAAACCAAACCAAACCAAACCAAACCAAACCAAACCAAAACAAAACAAACAAACAAAAACAAACCACTAGAACAGATCAATGAAACCAGAAGCTGGTTCTTTCAAAGAATTAACAAAATTGATAAACCACTAGCCAGTTTGACCAAAAAGAAAAAGGAAAGGACCCAAATAAATCAAATCAAGAATGAAAGAGGAGAGATCACAACCAACACAAAAGAAAAACAAGAAGACAATATTATGAGCAATTATATGCCAATAAAATGGACAATCTGGAAGAAATGGACAAATTCCTAGAAACATATACGCTACCAAAACTGAAGCAGGAAGAAATAGAAAATTTGAACAGACCCATAACCAGTAAGGAAATCGAATTAGTAACCAAAAATCTGCCAAAAACAAGAGTCCAGGGCCAGATGGCTTTCCAGGGGAATTCTACTAAACATTTAAGGAAGAGTTAACACCTATTCTTTTGAAGCTGTTCCAAAACAAAGAAATGGAAGGAAAACTTGCAGCAACCTCTTTCTATGAAGCCAGTATTACCTTGATTCGAAAACCAGACAGAGACCCCACTAAAAAGGAGAACTATAGACCAATTTCACTGATGAACATGGATGCAAAAATCTTCAAAAAGATATTAGCCAACCAGATCCAACAATACATTAAAAAAATTATTCACCACAGCCAAGTGGGATTACTACCTGGGATGCAGGACTGATTCAATATCCACAAAACAATTACTGTGATTCATCACATCGATAAAAGAAAGCACAAGAACCACATAATCCTCTCAATAGACACAGAGAAAGCATTTGACAAAATACAGCATCCTTTCTTGACAAAAACCCTCAAGAAAGTAGGGATAGAAGGAGCACACCTTGAGATCATAAAAGCCATATATGAAAGACCCAACAATTATATCATCCTCAATGTGGAAAAACTGAGAGCTTTCCCCCAAAGATCAGGGAGAAGACAGGGATGTCCACTCTCATCACTGTTATTCAACATAGTATTGGAAGTCTTAGCCTCCGCAATCAGACAACACAAAGAAATAAAAGGCATCCAAATCGGCCAGGAGGAGGTCAAACTTTCACTCTTGCAGATGACATGATCTTCTATATGAAAAACCCTAAAGATTCCACCAAAAGCTGCTAGAATTGATTCATGAATTCACCAAAGTTGCAAGATATAAAATCAACGCACAGAAATCGGTTGCATTCCTATACACCAACAATGAAGCCACAGAAAGAGAAATCAAGGAATCGATCCCATTTCCAGTTGCACAAGAAAACCATAAAATACCTAGGAATAAATCTAACCATAGAGGTGAAAAATCTATAGACTGAAAGCTATAGAAAGCTTATGAAAGAAACTGAAGAAGACACAACAAAATGGAAAAAGATTTCATGCACCTGGATGGGAAGAACAAATATTGTGAAAATGTCGATCCTACCCAAAGCAATCTACATATTCAATGAGATCCCTATCAAAGTAACACCAGCATTCTTCACAGAGCTAGAACAAATACTCCTAAAATTTGTATGGAACCAGAAAAGACCCCGAATAGCCAAAGCAATCTTAAAAAAGAAAACCAAAGCAGGAGGCATCACAATCTCAGACTTCAAGCTATACTACAAAGCTGTAATCATCAAGACAGTATGGTACTGGCACAAGAACAGACACTCCGATCAATGGAACAGAATAGAGAACCCAGAAATGGACCCACAAATGTATGGCCAGCTAATCTTTGACAAAGCAGGAAAGAATATCCAATGGAATAAAGATAGTCTCTTCAGCAAGTGGTGCTGGGAACACTGGACACCGACATGCAGAAGAATGAACCTGGATCATTTTGTTACCCCATACACAAAAATAAAACTCAAAATTGATGAAAGACCTCAATGGAAGACAGGAAGCCATCAAAATCCTCGAGGAGAAAGCAGGCAAAACCTCTTTGATCTTGGCCACAGCAACTTCTTACTCAACACGTCTCTGGAGGCAAGGGAAACAAAAGCAAAAATGAACTACTGGGACCTCATCAAAATAAAATAAAATAAAATAAAATAAAATAAGATAAAATAAAATTATTAAATTTAAAAAAAAGCTTCTGCACAGCAAAGGAAACCATCAGCAAAACTAAAAGGCAACTGACAGAATGGGAGAAGATATTTGCAAATGACATATCAGATAAAGGGTTAGTATCCAAAATCCATAAGGAACTTATCAAACTCAACACCCAAAAAACAAATACTCCAGTGACGAAATGGGCCAAATACATGAATAGACGCTTCTCCAAAGAAGACATCCAGATGGCCAACCGACACATGAAAAAATACTCAACATCACTCATCATCAGGGAAATACAAATCAAAACCACCATGAGATACCACCTTACACCTGTCAGAATGGCTCACATTAACAACTCAGGCGATAAGAGGTGTTGGCGAGGATGGGGAGAAAGAGGATCTCTTTTGCATTGTTGGTGGGAATGCAAACTGGTGCAGCCACTCTGGAAAACAGTATGGAGGTTCCTCAATAAACTAAAAATAGAACTACCCTACACCCAGCAACTGCACTACTAGGCGCTTACCCATGGGATATAGGTGTGCTGTTTCAAAGGGACACGTGCACCCCCATGTTAATAGTAGCACTATCAACAATAGGCAAAGTATAGAAAGAGTCTAAATGTCCATCGATGGATGAATGGACAAAGAAGACGTGGTATATATGGAGTATTACTCAGCAATCAAAAAGAATGAAATCTTGCCATTGGCAACTATGTGGATGGAACTGGAGGGTATTATGCGAAGTGAAATGAGTCAGTCAGAGAAAGACAAAAATCATGTGACTTCACTCACATGAGGACTTTAAGAGACAAAACAGATGAACACAAGGGAAGGGAAACAAAAATAACATAAAAACAGGGAGGGGGACAAAACAGAAGAGACTCATAAATATGGAGAACAAACTCAGGGTTACTGGAGGGGTTGTGGGAGGGGGGATGGGCTAAATGGGTACAGGGCACTAAGGAATCTACTCCTGAAATCACTGTTGCAGTATATGCTAACTAACTTGGATATAAATTTTAAAAAATAAAATTAAAAAATAGAAAATAAAATTATCAGCAGAGTTCAAAAACAATAAAGATATCTGACTCCCCTCCTAGAAAGAAAAATAAAAGGAAAAGACATGACCCTTATTCTCGAAGTGCCCTCAGACCACTGGGAGAGATGAGCAAAGGGACAGATGTGTTCCATGTATGGATGGCAAACCGAATGCACTGAGAACCCATACGGGAGCAGTGGGTTCAATCTGGGACTGGAGAGGAACTCCGGAAAAAGCGAGTCATTGAAGGGGTTCAGGATTTAGACCCCTGCCAATGCATTTCTTAGGAGGAAGAAAGCGTAAATATGGAAAATAACACGAGCATGTGTGTCTATGTGTGAGTTTAGGATGTGGGTTGGTAGGAGAGCTCCCTTCGTTGGCAATTAGCAGATTTTATTTTATTTTTTTTTAAATTTTTTTCAACGTTTTTTATTTATTTTTGGGACAGAGAGAGACAGAGCATGAACCGGGGAGGGGCAGAGAGAGAGGGAGACACAGAATCGGAAACAGGCTCCAGGCTCCGAGCCATCAGCCCAGAGCCCGACGCGGGGCTCGAACTCACGCGAGATCACGCGAGATCTCGCGAGATCGTGACCTGGCTGAAGTCGGACGCTCAACCGACTGCGCCACCCAGGCGCCCCTGCAATTAGCAGATTTTAAGGTGCAAGGTTGGGTGGGGAAGGACGTGCAGGTGAAAAGATGAGCAGAGACGAGGACATTGAAATCTTCCTTTCCCTGCCTTGTCCCAGGCGAATGGGGAGACTCACTAGGGTTTTCTCCAACTCCGAACACAACCACCACCAAAGACTGGCTGCTCCTCTTACATCGACTGGCTGAACAATCTCTATTTAATTTATGACTTCTATTTTTCTCCTCCTGCTATGGATACTTAATTTTTTTTTAAAGTAGAACTGCGACTGAGAAATTGTACACTTGACTTTGAAATCAGAATTTGGCTCCACTGGTTTGCATGATGTGACTTCGGGGAAATGACACCTAATGCCTCTATTTTCTCAAAAATAAAGTGGAGATCATAACAGCCTGGCTCGTAGAGTAAATGAAGTCATCTATGCCCAGACATAACAGATGATCGATAAATGGAAGCTTATTTCTATTCCCAAGTGAATGATAAACTGATGTTGTACAGCAGGGCTCAGGAAGCTTTTTCTCTATAAAGGGTCAGATAGCAAATATATTCAGCTTTGGGGCCCATATGGTCTTTATTTCACCTAATGGACTCTGCATCTGTACCAGGAACACACCTGTGGACAAAACACCCTGACTGGGCATGATGGTGTGCCAATAAAATGTCATTTACAAACACAGGCGGTGGGCTACATTTGGCCTGTGGGTTTAGGTTGCTGAGCCCCATCTAGAACATTTTCCATGGGTCATGATACCTAATCTATGTTCTTAAGCTGCTCATCTTCGTTTCTGTCACGTAGAGAACTGACCAATCCAACCACCCTGAAAGGGGAGTATTAACTGTCTTTCCTTTTGCAAAGAAAGCCCAGTGATGTTCAGAAATGCAGTGAAATTAATGTGATCAAGACTAGGTGGAAAATGAAAGACCGTATCTTTTTTAAAATATAATTTATTGTCAAGGTGGCTGACATACAATGGGTACAGTGTGCTCTTGGTTTTGGGGGTAGATTCCCGTGGTTCATCGCTTACACACAGCACCCAGTGCTCATCCCCACAAGTGCCCTCCGCAATGCCCACCACCACTTGCCCCTCTCCCCCCCGCCCCATCAACCCTCGGTTTGTTCTCTGTATTTAAGAATCTCTTGTGGTTTGCCTCCCTCCCTCTCTGTTTCTAACTATTTCCCCCTTCTCCTCCCCCATGGTCTTCTGTTAAGTTTCTCAAGATCCACCTAGGAGTGAAAACATACGATATCTGTCTTTCTCTGACTGACATTTCATGTAGCATTATCTCCTCCAGTTCCATCCACGTTGCTGCAAATGGCAAGATTTCATTCTTTTTCATTGTCAAGTAGTATTTCATTGTATATATAAACCCCATCTTCTTTATCCATTCGTCAGTTGATGGACCTTTAGGCTCTTTCCATAATTTGGCTATTGTCGAGACTGCTGCTATAAACATTGGGGTGCATGTGCCCCTATGCATCAGCACTTCTGTATCCCTTGGGTCAATTCCTAGCAGTGCTACTGCTGGGTCATAGGGTAGGTCTATTTTTAGTTTTTTGAGGAACCTCCACACTGTTTTCCAGAGCCTAAAGCCCGTATCTTTACCATCTATGATCCCCAGATGGTTTCCTGCCAGTGTGTCCTTTCTAACGTGATGGTTAATGTTCCTTGATGATGCTGATGTTCTTTAGGGAAATAGATGTCCATTCTTTTTGTGGCTCTGATAATTCTGATCAACTATGCTTCCTCTGCTGCCTCCAACCATGCGAGAGTTTGCATTTTTCTTTGCAGACTCTTTTAATGCCTGCCCCATGGACCTTTCTGCTGCTCTGTCTGAATCCATCACGTCCTACCTGGATGACAGTCACACATTTTAGGCTCTTTGTTGGGGATTTCCAGTGTTTCAAGTTTCCCACATAAGTAGTTACTGCCCCAGAGCAGCCTTCCCACCCCTTAATTTTACTTCGGTCGGGGAACAGATGAGACAGGGGTCTTCGCAGCTGGAGGAGAGGGTTGTGTGCAAACTTTCTGATTCATAGGGGCTCAACAGGCCATCTCTGCCTCAGGTCTGAGACTGGAAATGAAATTCTGCTTTCAGAACATTCAGATTCAGAAGAAAATACGATGTGAACCCAATTTATTTTCTTCTGACACCTCTAAATCTATATTTCATATTTGCTAGTCTTTATCACCCGCTAGGGCCGGCGGCTGTCCAGGATGCACGTTTCTGTGGAAGCCCAAGAGAGGACTCTAAATTCAGAGCCAAATGTAACCACAGAAATAGCAAAAAGTGCAAAGAAAGGTCAGACCAGAGCCCTCGGCAACTTCCTGAGTTTTCTACTTCATGGTCATATTATGCCTTTAAAATGCTTTCAAGGGCGTCCCTTCTTCAGGACACAATTTATTAGATCTTACAAAAGTACAGGGACAAGTGTGTCTGTCCAACAGGGACTTAAGGGGCAGTTGTGATTCCCTAGGGATTTTTCCTGTCATGGATTTGTAGCCAGTGGGAGTAGACACTGGGCACCTGGGCTGTCCGGGTTTGGAGATGAGTGGACAGACAAGCCGAGGCCAGTTCGTAGGTGGGGGGCTGGGTCATGGCTCCAGGAAGGAGGACACTCTGAGAATATTTATGGGGCAGGAGGCTGCCTTCGGAGTGGCCAGCCTGGGGAGGACTTTCTGAAGGCGTCTGGCAAACCTAAAAGCACTCTTTAGTGATAGAATATGGAAAGATACCAAGCACACTAATTTTTTAAAAAAAAATACTGGCCCTATCGTAGCCAGAAGTGATGATACGTAGAGATGATACAATGGCCAGAAAGGCACTGATTTCTGGACTCTGTGGATTCAGTGGGCCGGTTGTTATTAAACCACCCAATTTTTGTTCAAGATTATGCCTGCAAAGCAGAGCCCCCGGGTGAGCACATTGTGTGAAACCCAATTAGTCTTCAGATAGAATTCTGATCCCTGAGGCGGAGATTGTCTCCTGGGTTCACAGGCAGCATTCTGTTGGTCAAACCCTGGGTTTCCTGGGGCCAAAAATCATTCGGGTGTTTTTTAAGCCTGCGGTGATACAATTTAATTAATGTAGCGGGAGGGCAGTGGATATCTCTGGGCATGTCTCTAGTTGACTCTGACTCAAGGAATCTTTTATGATTTACTTATTTATAGGAATTTAGAGAATGATGGGAAGACAGTCGACTGAAATTTAACCCCACTGACACTCCTTAACACCTTCGCCATTTAATTTTTCCATGTGGCACAGCTCGTGGCCTGTATGCTTTAATTTTCTTTTTTTTTTTTTTTACATTTTTTAAATTAAGAGCTTTGTTGAGATCTAATTCACATACCATACAGTTTAATGGCTTTTGGTGTATACACAGAGCTATGCAAGCATCGCCACAACCAGTTTGAGAACAAAGCAGTCACCCCCCCCAAAGAAAGCCTGCACCCTGCGGCCATCACCCTCCACTCCTCAATGCATCTACACCTGCAGCCCTAGGCGGCCATGGAGGTAATATCTGTCTCTGTGCACTTGCTTACTCTGGACATTTCAAACAAGTACAGTCATAAAGTTTGTGTTCTTCGACTCTGTATGATGTTTTCTAAGTTTGTCCATGGTTTTGCATGTATTAGTCCTTCATCTCTTATTCGGGCTGAATAATGTTCCATTATATGGACAGACCATGATTTCTTTATCCATTCAGGGATCGACAGACATTTGGGTTGTTTCCACCTTTTGGCTATTGCGAATTAGTTGCTGTGAATGTCCACGTACAAGTTTCTCTGTGTGTGTGTTTCATTTGTTTCCCCTTGTCTGCTCCCCCACTATAAGAGAGGGTCCCCTAGGAGGGCCTGGCCTTTGGTTACGTTGTTTATTCTGCCTGGCTCATGGACGGTACTCATCAAGTCCTTGGAGAATGAACAAATGAGTGGGAAAATGTAGCCTGATGACTTGGGTCTTACTCTTGGATTTTTTTTTTTTAAACTCTAGGATTTGAAAAAAGGCAAAAATGTTGCTTGACTGGTTTTCACAAAACCAGTGTTGCTGGACTGGAAGAGATAATTTCTTCATTTTTTTTTAATGTTTATTTATTTATTTTGAGAGAGAATATTCATTTTTTTACATTTATTCATTTTGAGAGAGAGAGAGAGAGAGAGCATGAACAAGGGAGGGGCAGAGAGAGAGAGAGAATCCCACTGTCAGCACAGAGCTGGATGGGGGGCTCGAACCCATGAACTGTGAGATCATGAACTGAGCTTGAAATCAAGGGTTGGATGCTTAACCGACTGAGCCACACAGACACCTCTGGAATAGATGCTTTCTAAGGTGGCTCAAAGACATAAAATTTATAAAGAGATAGGGTTGGGGTAGTTTTTCCTTAGAACATGGGGAAGAATGCACTCTGTATGTAGTAGAGTTGGGCATTCATAAGTGAACCGAGAGGCTGCATAATTATTTCTGGCTCGCAGAACAGGAGGTATTTTCAGGGCAGGCCCTCTGGTGAAACTGTGTATTTGTCCAAACTTGACAATTGCACTCAAAATGCTGTTTCTGCTAGGAGTGTAGGAAGAGGAGAATAACCAGAGGAATAAGCACTTATTAGTGGATAAGCAATGGTAAGAAGGGTGTAGAGAAGGTTTTATTGACCCCATGCCAATTTTAAAACACTAGCTTTTTTTTTTTTTTAAAGCTCTTTAAACAAGAAAAGTGATACATAAAGAGTGCAGAGAAGTAACAGCAATGGACACCACATACCACTGATGACTTAGCTTCAACCATTCTCAAGTGCTGGCCCATCTTCTTTCAATCACACCTCTATGTATGCTCTCCCCTCTCACTCCTGGGTTATGTGGAGGCAATTCCCAGACATCCTGCCATCTTAGTCACCCACACTTGACCTGTAAGGTGGGATTCTGGTGAAGATTAGAATTTGGTTTATGTTGAATCTCACCTTTAATCCAATGCAACAAAAGTCACATGAGGTTATTCTAGTTTTTGAATATGATAAGTATCTCCGACTGTTTAAAAAGGGTGTATGGACCTGAAACACAAATAGCCCAGTGAAATGGGCAGAAAACATGAATAGACACTTCTCTAAAGAAGACATCCGGATGGCCAACAGGCACATGAAAAGATGCTCAGCGTCGCTCCTCATCAGGGAAATACAAATCAAAACCACACTCAGATATCACCTCACACCGGTCAGAGTGGCCATAATGAACAAATCCGGAGACTATAGATGCTGGAGAGGATGTGGAGAAACGGGAACCCTCTTGCACTGTCGGTGGGAATGCAAATTGGTGCAGTGACTCTGGAAAACAGTGTGGAGGTTCCTCAAAAAATTAAAAATAGACCTACCCTATGACCCAGCAATAGCACTGCTAGGAATTTACCCAAGGGATACAGGAGTACTGATGCATAGGGGCACTTGCACCCCAATGTTTATAGCAGCACTCTCAACAACAGCCAAATTATGGAAAGAGCCTAAATGCCCATCAACTGACGAATGGATAAAGAAATTGTGGTTTATATACACAATGGAGTACTACGTGGCAATGAGAAAGAATGAAATATGGCCCTTTGTAGCAACGTGGATGGAACTGGAGAGTGTGATGCTAAGTGAAATAAGCCATACAGAGAAAGACAGATACCATATGTTTTCACTCTTACGTGTTTCCTGAGAAACTTAACAGGAACCCATGGGGGAGAGGAAGAAAAAAAAGAGAGAGAGAGAGGTTAGAGTGGGAGAGAGCCAAAGCATAAGAGACTCTTAAAAACTGAGAACAAACTGAGGGTTGATGGGGGATGGGAGGGAGAGGAGGGTGGG